>NC_089506.1:102284432-102591932 GCF_036850995.1 Saccopteryx leptura | reverse complement strand
CTCTGCACTAGACTGACTGTAAACTCTGAGATTTACTGTCTAAGAAAACTTACCATTTTGTGTTTTCTATCGTGTTCCAGCCATAAGCACTGTGCCTGGCACACAGTTGAACGGATGGTGGTGAATAGGGTCACAGTATACAAACAGAGGGGGAAAGACAGGATAGGCATTCCCAGATTGTATTTATATCAGTCAGAGGCCAATCTGGAGACAGAAACACATTTGTATTTTAAGAGGAAACAAGGTTAAGGATTGTTATCCAGGAATTAGGGAGGAGAAAAGGCAGAGGGTACTGAGGTGGCACAGAGGTTAGAATTATAGGAAACAGCCATCACTCCTAAGGCTGAGGGAACAAAGGTAAGAGGCTGGGATTGTCTGAAACTTCGATGCTTGGAGCAGGGCCCTGCAGAGCTGGGACTCAGGCTGAAGGAGATCCTGCTTGGCTGGTCCCGGCTCCTCAGGAACTTAACGGGAGACTGTGGAGCTGGCACTCAGACTTCTGACGGGGAGATGGTGGCCAGTTAGCACTGGTGCCTCTAAGCAGGGAGGGGAGGTGCAGATCATCTGCTCCTGGAAGTGGTGGCAGCAACTGCTGCTGCTATGATGAAATGTGTGGTCACAGTGACCTTTGAGAACAGAAAGCAAACAGCCTCCCAGTCTTTGTCTAGTGCCGCCTATTGGCAGAGCCAAATGGAACCAGCTGAGGAAGGGAGCATGCTGAGGACAGAAAGAGCCAGCTTAGGATTTCAAAAAGCCTCTGACTGGAGGTTAGAATGGGAGGGGGAAAAATTCACTCCCTGGGGGCAGCGGGGCAGTTGCCTGAGGAGTCTCCAACATTAACTTGAACTTATCTTTCTTTAGGTCAGGGAAAGGAGTAGTCATGGTAGCTGACTTGGAAATCATCTATGGTGGGTAATTACCTGACCTGTTTTGTGGGATATGCTGATGGAGGCAGGAAGAAACAGGTTCATATGACCCAGGGAGACACACCCATTGGTGACTTTATTAGATTGCATATACTTTTATGGGCATCTCATAGAGCTTGTGAAAATTCCTGTCTGTCCCACACCCTGATAATGATTGATATATCTTTTAAAAGATAGAATACCCCAAATGTTTGATTATATCTCACTCACAATTTGCGGTTCACATGACTTCACTGTGTCTGAGCTGACCTGTAAATTGTAAAGCATGATGCAAATGAGAAGTAGTATGTATTACAGGGGTCCCCAAACATTTTACACAGGGGGCCAGTTCACTGTCCCTCAGACTGTTGGAGGGCCGGACTATAAAAAAAAAAACTATGAACAAATCCCTATGCACACTGCACATATCTTATTTTAAAGAAAAAAAAAAACCAAAACGGGAACAAATACAATATTTAAAATAAAGAACAAGTAAATTTAAATCAACAAACTGACCAGTATTTCAATGGGAACTATGGACCTACTTTTGGCTAATGAGATGGTCAATGTCCGGTTCCATATTTGTCACTGCTAGCCGTAAGAAGTGATATGACGCGCTTCCGGAGCCTTGACGTGTGCATCCCATGTCACCGGAAGTAGTACTGTACATGAGCGACGTTGCGCTTTGTGGCGCCGCCACACACAGTACTCCAGGAGCACAGGATGCGGATGTGTGCTCCTCTCACTGACCACCAATGAAACAGGTGCCCCTTCCGGAAGTGCGGTGGGGGCCGGATAAATGGCCTCAGGGGGCCGCATCCGGCCCGCAGGCCATAGTTTTGGGACCCCTGATGTATTATCTGTATCCCTTCTGATCCTTGGCTGAGTTCCAAAGAGGTGATGGGTTTCTGAACCCAGGGGAGGGTTTCAGAGGAGGGAGTGCACAGAGAGCAAGAACTCAGGGCTTACGAAATTAACAGCAAAGTTTTACACTTTTAAGATTTGGTGTTTACATATAATGGTCCTCCTGGCCATTTCTTTTGAAGCCAGAATTTGGACCTGGATAAATTAGACAAATATCTCAATAAAGAGCACTAGTCTGTGTATTGTTGCCATTTTTAAACAGCAGTGACTGACTTTGACCATATAAGTATTTGAAAGATTTATAATGGATATTTTTTCCCCCAAACTCATTTATTTTAACTGAATGGAATGTATTTACAATCCAGAACTGAAATTGGACAAAAGCTCATGCCACATCAGTCTTTCCTGGTGGATAACTAGGCCTGAGGTGTCCTGGGCGGCAGTCTGACCGAAGGGAGGACACTGTTAGCCAGGGTCCTGTTACAATAGCCTTCACTATGCTCACCCAGGTTATTCTGTAGTTCTGAGTGGGAACGTGGAAGGCCTGTTTTATTCTAATTATTGTCATGTCGCTTTTAGTTTAAGAGTTTCATAAATGAACACTTAATTAAATCAGTATATAAATAAGATCTGTATATACAATAATTTTACTATTGCTCAAACAAAGCTGGGAAACTTTTATCCCCAAACAGTGGGTATACCCATTTTGGAAATGCTTTTACTATGTTTCTAAATGTAAAAAGGAAGAGGGCCTGAGAAAAGAGCCCACTGCCAGTTCAACAGGCCAGCTGAAACTCTCCTGCCTGGTTGACTGGGACTGCCCCTCCGCTTTCCTGAGATGCAGCTGGAGTCGTCCATCATCAGAACCATTTACTGAACACCTCTCTGGGTGTGGCACTTCTGCAGGCCCAGGCAGTCTTGAAACAGATGCAGTCACTGCTGTTTATGTTAATACCCAATGATCAGTGTGCCTGTATATAAATAAATGACATGTAAACACAGAAGGAGAAGGGGACCTGGCGTGTCAGGGAGGCCTGTTATCAGAGACTGTGTGGGGGTGACACAAAGTGCAAAGGGGAGTTCTCGCTCCAGCAGATGGGCGGAGGGATGTTTCGGGAAGAACTAAGGCAGGGGTCCCCAAACTACGGCCAGCGGGTCATATGCGGCCCCCTGAGGCCATTTATCCGGCCCCCCGCCGCACTTCTGGAAGGGGTACCTCTTTCATTAGTGGTCAGTGAGAGACGCAAAGCATGGCATCACTCACATACAGTACTACTTCCAGTGACGTGGGATGCACGCCTCATGGCTCCGGAAGCACGTCACATCGCTTGTTACATCTAGCAGTGACAAATATGGAACCGGACATTGACCATCTCATTAACCAAAAGCAGGCCCGTAGTTCCCATTGAAATACTGGTCAGTTTATTGATTTAAATTTACTTGTTCTTTACTTTAAATATTGTATTTGTTCCTGTTTTGTTTTTTACTTTAAAATAAGATATGTGCAGTGTGCATAGGGATTTGTTCATAGTTTTTTTTTATAGTCTGGCCCTCCAATGGTCTGAGGGACAGTGAACTGGCCCCCTGTGTAAAAAGTTTGGGGACCCCTGAACTAAGGGAAGAGCTGCCTCACTGGGCTTTTGGTGAGGGCCCAGTCTGGCTAGCAGAAGGAAGGAGTGAGGAGAAGCTGGATTGTGTGTCTTGGCTTGAAGAGGGTCTTTGAAACGTCAGCAGGCTGCTAGTCCTCTTGGGAATGAGAGACTGAGTATACAAATGGGCAAGGCCAGACCATACATAAATATAGAACTCTGACCCACAACGTGCAGCAGCCTGCCCAGGAAACCCAACCATGATCTACAATAAACTGCCCAGGAAGCCAGCCTGCTGTAAGTCAGGCTGATAGGAAGTCAGACAGCTATCTCTAGTGACAATCCAGGAAGCTAAACAATAACTCCTGTTAACAATCACCTCCAAATAGACAGTGCTTGATTAATAACTGACAACTTCCCTTGTTTCAATTTCCACCTTAAAACCAACTAGAGAAAACAAATATGCATCTTCAACTAATCACACATGTCCTGCTTCTGTAAAGCTATATGTCCCACCATAAAGCTCTCCCACTCCTCTGCCTGCCTCTGGGTTTCTGCCAAACACAAGTGACGGTGGCGGACTCCCTTGCTCTAGCACATTCTGAATGAACAGCTTTTGCTTTTCTCCTTTGGTTGGTCTTCATTTATTTCTGCAGGGATATTGCTGCTGCCAGTTCTGACTCCTCTGCTGCATAGCTCCCCCCTTGCATTTGTTTCTACTTTAACAAGCATCGTTTGTTCTTTGCTCAGCACTTTGCCCAGGGACATATCAGGAAATGAGATTAACAGCAATGCCAATGTGTATCTGCTTTTTGAGAGTCACTAGGAAATGCTGTTGAGTGTTTCCTTTTAGGTAGACTGGAATGAACATGGGCTTCAATGGAACAGGCAGTGAGAGAGAGTACTGTTTTGATGTAGTCTGAATAGCTTTTTAATTTTAAGGGGAGATTGCTTCGAGTATACTCAACTGCTCTTGGATCAGTAATCAGTGGTTGACTTACCCTGTACTCAGTATTATATCCTAGTCCTCTTTATAGAAGTTATATTACCTTGAGAGTGACTCCAAAGAAAGATATTATTATTGTTCATGAGGGTCTAATGGTTTGGGATAATGAATTGGAGGGGGTGGTTGTCACATAGGGCCTTGTAGACCAAAGTCAGGATTTGACATTTATTCTAAGTAAGATGAGAAGCCATTGGAGGGCTTTGAAGAGAGGAGTGACAGGATCTGATTTGTTTTAAAAGAATCCCTCTAGCTGCCTTGCTGAGAATAGGCTGTGGGGGAGAGGGTTTATAGGCAGAGCAAGAGTGAGATTCAATAATCCAGGTAGGAGGTGATGGTGACTTGAGCAATAGGAATGGAGAGAAGTGATCAAATTCTGAATATATTTTCATGATAGAGTCAATAGGCTTTTGGAAATGGGGAAGACACCAAAAGACCTGGTTTTGGGGAGTGAGGGTGGCGGAAGCTCAGGGGCTCAGTTTAAACATGTTAAGTTGGAAATGCTCATCCATGTGCAGATGACAAGTAGGTGTAGCTTCAGAAGGGGAAAATGCCTTATATCAATCAATCTATCAATGAACCAGTAAACAATAATGAAGATCTTTCTGAGTAGAAGTTGGGGGAGAAAGTTGGGAGATTTCTAACCTTAGACTGGGTTGAGAGAAGAAAACATTTATGTATTTTTGGACAGCCATGTAGGAGGTAATATTTTTGAAGACTGGCAGATGATGAGGAAAGAGGGACTGGGATGTCTTCTCTGTGCCAGTGTCAGCATCTAGCAAGTCTTAGATGATGAAATGTTTATTTTCATTGGTTTAAGAAAAGTCTACAACCTCTTTACGATGTCCCCTGAGGATGCCATCAGACCTCAGAATGTATGTTGCCATTTTTACTAAAGGCATTGTTATTACTGTCAAAACAGTCCCCTATTTTATACGATATGTATAACAGTAGAGCCAGTTTAATAATAATAGTTCGAATTCTAGACAGACAAAATGCCTGGGTTTGAATCCTGCTTCTATTATCAATAAGTTGTAAGACTTTAGCAAATTACTTAACTTTTCTGTGTTTTAGTTTTCTGATATGTAAAACAGGAATAATATCAGTAGCTATGCTTGTAGGTCTTTGTGAGAATTAAATTGTTACTATATCAAAGTGTTCAAAAAACAAAACCCAACCTTACCAGTGGTGGCACTGTAGACAGAAAGGGAGAGACAGACAGAAACATTGATCTATTGCTGTACATACCCTGAGCAGGGATTGGACCAGCGACCTTTGTGTATCAGGACAAAGCTCTTAACTGAGCTATCCCACCAGAGCACAAAGATAGCATTTTAAAACACAAGATAAAAGCAGTCCAGTACTTACAAGGGAGCTCCCAAAAGACTTCCAGCAGATTTCTCAACAGACACTTTGCAGACCGGAAAGGGTTGGCAAGAAATATTCAAAGTGATGAAAAGCAAGGACCTACAACCAAGACTACTTTACCCATCAAGACTATCATTTAGAATCAAAGAACACAAAAAGACAAGAAAAAACTAAAGAAGATCATCACCAGATGAGAGATGGGGGATTGCAAATGGCGATTGCCTGCCCGCCACTGTGAGGGCCACTTTGCTGTTTGTTTGCCTGAAAGGGGGCAGTAACAGCCATGACCAAGGCCTTGGCCCTTGATGAGAGTCAATATGGCATCAGAGTCAACTGTATCTCCCCAGGAAACATCTGGACCCCACTGTGGGAGGAGCTGGCAGCCTCAATGCCTGACCCCAAGACCACAAGTTAAGAGGGCACAATGACCAGCTCCTGAGCCACATGGGCCAGCCAGCCGAGGAGGGGGCTGCCGCGGTGTTCCTGGCCTGTGAAGCCAGCTTCTGCATGACACTGAGCTGCTTGTGCCTGGGGGTGCAGAGCTGGGGTATGAGTGCAAGGCCAGGCCGGGCTCCCCCGTGGCGGCCCCTGCCATCCCTTTCTGATGTCCCATATTTCCACTTGGGCTTCCCTGACTAGGACTCTCCCTCTCCAAATTCCAGCTTCTGCCCTCTGCCTCTCAGGTGCACCTCCCAACATTAAGTCCACTTATCAATATGCCCAATTACCCCACACGTTCCCATAAAAGCAATTTGTAAAATATGAAAAAAAAAAAAAGAGAAGAAAAAAGCAAATAAGTTCATCACCACCAAACCAGTGTTCCATGAAATGTTAAAGGGAGGGCGTCGGTTCTGCTAGTTCCAACGCAGCTGTCCCAGCCCTTCTCCTTGGCAGACCCTGAGCAGGTGCGGGTTTCCTGGCAGCCCCTGCTGCTTCCCTCCTCTCCCTTGTCTTCAGACGTTTCTTCCACATCTTCCCCTGGCGTCCCAGTGACTTTGGACTGGCCAGTTCCAAGCAGGAGCAGTGGCCGAACGGTGGACCCACTGGAGGAGGGGGAGCGGCCGGTGGGGTTGCTCAGATATTAAAATTACAGCCCACAGAGACACTCAGTGAGTTGCTTTGCCATTCAAGTGCTAAGTGGAAACCAAGACTATTCCTTGAGATTGGCTGATTGATTGATTACTGAATGAATGAATGAATGAGTCAAGGAAGCAACCACCTACACGTGTAGTGAGTGCCACTGGTGTGCTGGGAAAGATGCCGTGCTCTGGAGTTAGTTTTACCTGTCTGAGGAATATTTTCTTTAAAAAGAGAAAATCAAAAGATTGATTTTAGAGAGAGAGGAAGGTAGAAAGAGAGACGGGAACATTGATCTGTTCCTGTATGTGCCCTGACCAAAGATCGAACCAGCACCTTTGTGCTCAGGTTGACATTCTATCAACTGAGCTATCCAGCCAGGGACTATATCTTCTTATTTGCTGATTAAAGAGGAAAAGTAACTTTTATAGGAGGGTCCCTAAAGAAACAAAAATATTTTAGGAAATAGATTCATTCAGTAAAGATTAGGTGTGCCAAGCACTGTGCTAGAAGCGGGGATACAATAAAATAAGACCCAGACTCTGTCACCAGGAGTTTACAGCAGAGGGAAGATGGGAAATTCATCTGCTTCCAATGATTGATGGGTGGACCTACAGAACCTAACCCAATTTGGGGGGCTCAGGGGTAATTACCCTGATTCATAGAACAAGTAGGAGTTGCTAGATTTGAGGGAGAGGTGAAGGACACAATTATATAATCTAAACAAGCCCTGAGGAAGCTCCGTCATCCCAATGGGCCTCCTGAGCTCAGATCCAATTTTAGAAACTGAGCCTTGTGTTAGGCCATGAAGAATAACTCACCACAACTGGGGCAGGTGCTGTTACCTGAAAGAACTTTGAAGTTAACTTTGTGCTATAGGCTGGGTTTGTAGTGGCCAGAGCTCTCCTTGGGAGAGTAGAATTTAATTGGTGTTTACTTTTGATGCCCTTATAAAGGTGACTCCTGAGCCCACTGAAATAGAAACCATCTAGCTCCTAAATGACTGGTGGGCAAGGCCCTGAATGGCACCCACCACTTTAGCTAATGTAGATGCCAGGCAGGTACAATATGTTTGGGGCTTTTCTCCAGTATCAAATGGTGGACAGAATGGGAGAGCTGCCCGGTGAGAGTCAGCCTTAGACGCATGGGAAAGGACTAGCTGGTCCTTGTGTCAACAAGGCGGCTTTCTTTGTGTGTGTGAAACTAAAGAAATGCAGCTCACTTACTGGTCTGGCTAAACTTCAAAATTTGTGTTTTTTTTCCTCCTCCTAGGAACATTTTGTTCATGCTGGTGGTTAAAATGGGGCAGCTTTCACATAGAAGTACAGCAGGAAGTATTTACGTTAGATAAAAGGAAGGACTACTTGGCAGAATGACTGAGTGAAGGATTGGGTTCCCAGGGGGTTTATGGAATCTAATTTTTATTCATAGACTTTCTTATTAAATAAGTGATAAGGCACATGCTTCCATCACATTTTTAAAAGGCCTATACTTTGGGATTCAGAGGAAACGGGAGTGACCTGTGACTAGGAGGACCCTAGGTATAGTTTCATGGGGCTGAGCTAGCCTTGGAGTTGGGGTCCAACGTGGAAAGAAGAGTGGGGATGGCAGGACAGAAGGAAGTGGTGCAAAGGGATCAGAGCAGGAAAGCATGAAGGACAAACAGGCCAGAGCAAGTGGGTGATCCGGCATGTGCTCTCTGAGGGGGGATAACATTAGCAGGTTATGTGAAGCTGGGTGATGGAAAGGCTGGCAAGCTGGGCCAGAGAGTTTAGATTCTACTCAACAGGGGAACCAGAAGCTATTTTCAGTTTCTTGAGCAGGAAAGTGAAATGACAAAAATGGTCTTTTAGGGATCCTGGTCTTTTAGAGATTGCAGGGAATTTACTGTCATGTAGTTTGGTTTCACAAACTCTAGTGGCGTCAATAATTTTGTTAACCAGTGCTACTCCAGTAAGTTCAATAAAAAGGAAAATAAACTTCTAGTGGCATCAGAATAATTTGGGGGGTGGGAAGAAGTGCTTGTTAAAATTCAGACCCCAGGCCCTGCTCCCAGAAGTTCTCATTTGCAGAATCTGCAATTAAACTAAGTGGATCTGCAGTTAAACAAAGCCATTGTTGATCCTGGTACCACTGGTGTGAGACCCACCCTGGGAGAACACTGCTCGCCTTCTGGAAGCGCTGTCCAAGGGCCCAAGCAAGGACGCCTCTGAGGAACTCACTGGGGAAAAGGGTCAACCCTTTTTGACCAAAAGTCCACGAGGAACTTTTGGTTCACCTTTCTTTACACTCCTATCTTGGAGGGCCTTGGAGTTTTGCAGGGAGAAAATGAGAACAAAGAAATGAGAAGTGGATCACAACTTCTTTTCTGGACAGCAGACCCTGTTGTCCAGAAAATATATTTATCAATAATGATAAATATTTAACCATCACATCACTATTTTTGACCAGTGTACTAACTCTCCAAGGCAAAAAGCCCTCCCTGTCTTGGACCGTTTGCCTGTTTCTGTGATGTAAATACTCCCAGCGTGGCCACCTCAGGCTACCAATGTGATATCACTCAACACAGAGTTGGGAAGAGAAGCACACAATTATGAGCCAGCAAGAACCCCATTCTCCTCACCATTACCCCTAGCCTGAAATCATGCCCAAACTGGGATGGTGAAGAACTAGTATAAAGATTAAATTGTTGAAGAGAATATTGTCCTTGACTGTGCTTTATCATTTAAAATGATGACAGTGTTTTCTGTTATTGTTCAAGTTTTCATCCAGTAGCAAGGGAAAAAGTGAACAAATTTCAGTTTGGTGATAAGAGACAAAAGTTGCCTTTTGGCAATACCCTAAGAATGGTGCCTGTCTAATGTCTGGGTTACATTGGTAACTTTTATCATTAAAACTAAAAAACACTTGCCTAACCAGGTGGTGGCTCAGTGGATAGAGCGTTGGACTAGGATGCAGAGGACCCAGGTTTGAAACCTCCAGGTTGCTGGCTTGAATGTGGGATTATAGACATGACCCCATGGTTGCTGGTTTGAGCCCAAGGTCGCTGGTTTGAACAAGGGGTCACTCGCTCTGCTGTAGCTCCCTGGTCAAAGCACACATGAGAAAGCAATCAATGAGCGACTTGATGCCACAAAGAAGAATTGATGCTTCCCATCTCTCTCCCTTCCTGTCTGTCCCTCTCTCTCTCTGTCACAAAACAAACAAAAAACTTAAAATATTTTTCTCATCAAGTGGAAATACAAACTGAAAGGTACATGTAAAATCTCAGGATGTTGTATATTTGATGAGGTTTGTTTCAGAGAGTTTTCTTTAGTGTTCCAAAACAGATGTTCCCCAAAGGAAGGCATCTGTCTCAGTGATTGAAAAACAAACAAATGAAACTGTTCAAAGATGCTAAGATAGCATAGGAAGAATCATCAAAGATGCAGATAACACAGGAATACTGTGAGGATTAAGTGAGGAAACATTTGAACGTCTAATACACACAGTAGATTTATAATCAATGGGATCTAGTTTTTCTTCAGAGCTTGTTTCAATAATGTGGACCGTGGTCAATCCTTTTCAGGGAGCTTCATCCGTGTTAATAGAATAGAATGAATAGAATACTTTCTCTTTCGGGGGTCTCTCCTCTCACTGATACAGATTACAATTGAAGCCTTACGGAGCCTCACAGAGAAAGCAAGGTCTTTCTAAGTCCCTTTGGCAGGTGGGAGTGAGGAGGGAGAAACAGGAACCAGAATCAGCTTTTAAATGGGCTCCAAAGTGCCCGTCGCTAGTAAAGACTACTTCTGTGTAGCTTAAGCCACAGCGAGGACACCAAAACCACAGCTCTCCCACGCTAGCTGTCCCGCATAACGGATTCTTTGTATGTCCTTTCCTAATCCAAACAGTATATTGCTACCGCATAAATTGCTCCAATGAAATGCCGCTTCAAATCGAGAGCGGGTTTGCAAAGCGCAAGGACTTCCCATCCATTACGACTGCCTGCGGTGAGGGACTTTTCCAGCTTTACAAGCAGCGGTACAGACCACGCCGCTGCCTAACTTTCAGGGACACAATCGGCCTTTTGCCGTCGAGTCAACACAACCTGGACTGCTCCAGGCTTCTAGGCAGCCCTGTTTCAGGAAAGAGCAACTTTAAGGGGACCGGACGGGGCCTGCGTCCAGCCCCGGGCGTCATGGAGACCGCGGGACTTTGTGGCACAGTCTGTCCCGCGGGCGCGCCCAGTGCGTTCGCCTGAGCGCAGGGCACACACGGGGCCGCCGGCGCCGTGCCGGCAGCGGTGCTCTGGAGGCGGCAGCCCGCCCCGGGACGCGCGGGTCCCCCGGCCGCCAGCTCCGTTTTGGCTGCAGCGGTGGCGGTTTCAGGACTCCCCACAGCTTCTCTTATTAACGCGTCTAAAACCCAAGCACCGGTGCTTTGCACTCTGGTGAGGCATTCTGAATGACTACGCTGGAGTATACGTGGAGCCTAGAATCAGGCGACTGGATGAGGTCACAAAAGACACTAGCGTAGAAGGAGATTCGAAAGCCCTGTGTAGTGAGCGAAAGCGTGCAGTGCGGGCAGAGGAACGGCGCAGGCGCAAAAGCAAATCTACAGTCAGAGGATCGCCACGGAGAGGCGGGAGGAAGCGGTTAAGAAAGACTCAATATACATACTCTTGCTACTTTGCTTGTCGTCTCCCACATGGTCTAGCGGTTAGGATTCCTGGTTTTCACCCAGGCGGCCCGGGTTCGACTCCCGGTGTGGGAACGCCAACATACCTTTTTGTTTTCTTCTCCTTTTAAGCATGAATTCAGGATTTCTGAGCAATGAGAAGACTGGTCTTTTCAGAAAACGCTCTAACCCGGTTTCAGAGCAGGCTGAGGGGAACGGGTCTGCCCGGATCTGGCGTGTTGGTAAAGCAGACGGAAAGGTGATAACTCCAAACCGTGTGAAGACAGCTTTCAAAATAAGGTGAAAAAATAAGGTGGAAAAAAAAAGCGGAGAGACAACCAGTCCCATACTAAAATAGGTGTTCCACTTGGTTTTTCTGCCGTAATTTCCCCTTGTGCTGTGGATATGGAGCAAATGATCAAAAAGTTCTCTCCCTAAGACGCATTTTAGGATATTGTAGGGATTTTCAAGTTGCCTAAAGCCATTCCTTTGAGGACAGCAAGAATTCCAGAAAAAAAACCATATTGTTAAGGCCAGAGTAGTTTTGTGTACAATTGATGTGTTTGCGATTCAAAGAGCTCACTAAGCCAGTTATTGAGGGGAAGGGAGGGGGTGAAAATATAAAATTAGGATATTACAAATATTGAGGAGTGCCAAATAACTTTCTTAGCTCACTCTAACGTACTTATTTGACACATTCTGTTTAAAAAACTTCAAGAATTCATGATCTACTTAACTAGAATTAGAAACCTTAGTATTGAAGTGAGGAGTCAGTTTTTAAACTGTTACCCAAGTAAGTGCAGCCTCTTCTGCAATCGTTGATCCTTCTCACCTCTCCGAACACTTGCTATTGGGAAAAACCTCCAAGTGTTTGGAAGCCACACTCCTTTCCCAGTGGTGTTGAACTCTGATATTCCCCAATTTGTTCCTAGACTGCCATTAACACCCATAAATGACTGCAGAAGACTTGGTGTCATATTACTTTGTTTGAAATTTGCTCTATTTTTAAAGTCCCTTGGTATTTTAAGGGACACAAAAACAAATGTCATCCTTCATGAGACAAATACTAGGCTAAATGTATACAAATTGAAAATTCCCAATAAAGAGCTTGGAGGAGAAATTGATCATCAGCTGGTAATTTGTATTTAGCTGATCAAGTAGGACAGAATTGATAGGAAAATAAATAATAGGTAATAACAATAATAATATTAGGTAATATTTATTTATTTATTTATTTATTTTGAGAGAGAGAGAGAGAGAGAGACAGACAGACAGACAGGGATAGACAGGGAGAGAGATGAGAAGCATCAACTTTTCATTGCGGCACCTTAGTTGTTCATTGATTGCTTCCTCATATGTGCCTTGATAGAGCCTCCAGCAGAGCCAGTGACCCCTTGCTCAAGCCAGTGACCATGGGATCACGTCTATGATCCCACTCTCAGGTCAGAGACCCCGCTCTCAAGCTGGTGAGCCCAGGCTCAAGCCAGTGACCTCGGGGTCCCCAGCATTTCAGGCCACCACTCTATCCTCTCCCATCGCATATAGGTAATGTTTATTGAGCATGTACTATGACCCAGGCTAAATGCCTTACACACCTTTTTTTCAATATAATCTTTATTGTATTATTAGGTAATATTATTATGCCTGTATTAACCACGGCCTAATAGGAAACTGATGATACATTCTTAGTAGTGCATTTAACAAAGACATTATTTAGGGTATATTTAGTGTCTAGGGAAGCAGTGATAATGCAGTCCTCTGGGCTCCTGGGCCTAAATGGGGAAAGAGGGTAGCCGATGGAGAGGGCTGTTACTGAAGAGCTGTGTGGTTTTTGTTGTTTGTTTTAAAACTTGCTTTTGTTTTCATATGGCAGGTGAGTATCATTCAAATCAATTCATTCTATTAATTATTCATTTCCATAAGATAGATTTTTGGCTTTATGGATTTGACAAAAAGCTTTTTTGGGTACTTGTGATACTTAGGAAACTCAGAGCATAGTTGATACATTTTTGTTTTTAATTCTTATTTTTTTTATTGATTTTGGAGAAAGACAGAGAGAGAGAGAGAGAGAGAGAGAAATATCAACTTGTTCCACTCATTTATACGTTCAATTGTTGATTATTATGTGCTCTCACCCAGGATTAAACCTGCAACTGTGGTTATCTCTAAACAATTGGATACTGAGCCAAAGTACATAGTAAATAAGTACTTAATAAAAAGTTTACCTTTGTGGGGAGATGGTTGCTTGAGTTAAAATAAATTTGGTATTTTTATAGTCTCGCATTTTTGCAAAACATTTTGAAATAATTTTCATTAATCATCCTCATAATCAATTTTTAGATCCACTGACTATTTGAGCTACAAAGGCCCTAAAAAGTCATTTTATAGAGCCCCTCCTGAAACATCAGGTCTGAAATTTTATTCTCTAATTACCTAGCATTAGACTTTAGAATGTATCCAACAAAAATTAGAATCTCTGCATGGTATCCTGGACAAATACTATTGATACTTTAAATTCTAGCATCTGTGAAAGGGATTGGGTAGAGAGAAGAGAAATTTTAAAAATTCTTTGTAACTTGCTTTTGGTTACCGTTTACAGGATAGCTACATGAACACAGAACAATTTTCCTTTTTGAGGTTTTAGTCATGATATAAACATTTCTAGAAAGTGATCATTTATTTGAGATATTTGAAACAGGCATACATTCTTCCATTTATGCATACGGTGGTAAACTCCGAATGATTCTGCATGAAGATCACCTTATGCTCATTCACATTTTTATTTATAATTATATATTGTATGTATATTCCTTCAGAGATATATACTTCACGCAAAAAAAGAGCTGAAATAAGAACAGCCTTAAAACTTCATATGAATATAAGACAGGGAAGGCAAATATGAATTTTAACTCATATTGTCAAGCCGAAGAACTTGGAAAAACACTGAATACTTGGAAAATCACTGGAACAAATCATCCAAAAAATCAATTTGCAAACACCTAGAAGACCACAGGGTACTGGGTAATCATCCCACATAGCTTTGTGAAAAACAAAGCTTATTAGATGAATCTAATTTCCTTTCGTCCCAGAGTGATGGGCAAGGTGGATGGGGGCAGCAGTCAGGATAATCTACTCTGATTTAAGAAAGCTTGGTATTGTCTACTTTGTTGTCTACTCAGGAAGAAAACACAGGTAAGGCTATTATTGCCTTTTGGCCGTAACACATTTAAACTGAAGTTCAGGGTTCAGCTTCATCCAGATAGCTGAACTTGCACTTAGTCTCCGCGAAGATGGCCTCACTCCCCTTCCAAACCCTCTTTTGCTTCGATTTCTTATTTTTTTAAGTTTCATTCAGGTTCTGTTGCACAAATTAGTTCATCTCTCTGTTCCTCGGTTTCCTCACCTCTAAGATGGTGGTAACAATAGGACAGAATAATAGGGTGGTGGAGAGTAGATGAGCTAATGCCTATAAAGCGTTTGGCCCAGTTTAGGGCCCATGAACACTGGTTGCCATCACTACCACCACCATCATCGTTATTATGTTGAGTTCCTCCTTTTCCTCCACTTCTAATTACAGTGCTAATTACATCGGGTCATTTCTACCTCTTCCGTGGAACCCACACATGTTCTTATCTATTTCCCCTGTCACTGTGCTGGGTCAGATTGTTTTGTTTCTTAGACTATCACAGTAAGCACTGAACTAGTTTCTCTGTCCCCCACCTCACGTCTGTTCTCCGTGTCACATTCTGCTGCCTGTCACAGCGTGGAGCGGAGCGGAGTATGCTGCTCCCCTGCACCCAGAGCCTAGGACCTTGGCCCGCCATGCTTCCAACCTGCCTTGGCAGCCAAATTCCTATCTCTTCCCACCATGAACCACAGTCATTCATTTCTCCTTGTGTCCTGTCTCTGGTCTTTTCTCAGTTCTTTCTCTACTGAAATGCTCTCATGCTCTTTAAGTATCTGCACCGTATCTCCATGCTTTAAAGCCTCATCCAAGTGTTACATCCTTCATGTAGCTTTCCTTACCTCTCTTCCCAATGGGAAGATTCTCTTTAGCATCCTGTGACCATCTCTACTGACACAGACTCCTCTCTAACTTCAGGTCTGAGCCTAGATGTTATGTCCTCCGAAGGTCTCTCCTGCCCCACTGGCAGGAGGTGTAAGATGCTTTTCCCTCTTGTTGAATTTACCACACTGCCATGGCCCCACTCCAGGGCCACTGCCCTGCACCCAGTAAATACTTAAAGCACATGTGTCAAGGGAATGTACGAACCTGACAAGAACTGCACTTTCCCAAGGAAAACCTTAGGTTCCAAGTTATAGACAACCACTGGAACTAGTCCAGGCCCAAGAGAGAATCGTTGGCTTACATAACCAAGATGTGGGAAGTAGAGTCGTGCGGCCTGCCTCAGGGACAACCAAAACTGTGTTGCCTGTCTCTGTGTGTCAGATATATTCTCACCTATTACGGACCAGCTGCTTCCACATGGCAGGGGCCCCGGGCACCGCCAGCTCCAGGCTCATTCTTCACAGCTTCTCCAACCGAGAGGGAAGGCCTTTCTCAGTTTCTGTTGGAAAGTGCTGGGGAGGAAGGCGGCCTCACACAGGTCCTGTGCTCCCTTATGGTTAAAGCACATAGGGTATTATGATTGGCAGTCCTCATTAGAACCACATAGTGAAGAGGGAGGGGAGGAACAGGGATTAAAATAGAGCCAGAGAAATTCAATACTAGTGATGGTTGCACAGCTTTGTGAATATACTAAACCCCCTCAAGTTGTATAAGGCTGAATTTTATGGTATGTGAATTGTATTTCAATAAAGAAATGATAAAAAAATTAAATCAGACATAAAGTCTTATTGGCAAAATAAGTATTTTTATATTCCTTTACTTGAGCTATTCATTTATTCAACAAGCCTTTATAGTGTGCCTGCTATGTGCAAGCACTCATCTAGATTGACATTTTACTTGGGGAATCACACACACACATAAACAAGATAAAAAGTTTGAATTTCATTTTAAGCATGGAGACAGTTCTACCCCCAGGAGGAGACTGCCTGAATTGGAGGGACTTGGAGAATCTTCTGGTCTGGTCTTCTGCTTGTGGCCAGCACCAACTCCACTTTCGTAGGGAGATGAGAATGTTTTAACAGACCTCTTTAGATGGCTTCCATAACTTTATTTTCAGAATTTAGGAACTTTGTCATATAATATAGCTTCCTTGTGGACTAATGTATGTCACATTATACTTCACATTCAGCCCATGTGCCTGTAGTTGGCCAAATTGCAAAGTTTGAGAGCACAATCCCAAAGACTGTTCTCATTTCTGACACTAACTGTAAGTTTGGGAGGGAGGTCTTCCTCAAACCACCGTCAGGGGGGAAGATGTGCCAAGACTACCCACAGAACCCTCTGGAAGAACACAGATTAAAATAAGCCAGAGGAAGAGAAACATAAGGCAGAATCTGGGAGGGTTCCAAATACCAAACTTCTGTTGTCCTTTCTCCCTGTGGAGTCAGATTATATCACCTTCCCAGTAGGGACATGTGACAATATACCTAGAATATTGCCAACTAGAGAAGCTCATTTAAGTTTCTATTGGGACTTCATTATGTAAGCATGAATGATTGAATGATTGCCCATGTGGTAACTCAGGTTCTAGACTGACTGATAACAACTGACTCAGAGACCCCATCCTAAGTGACATGGCTGGGCTTTCTGGCTGGGTCAACTACCACCCAAACTATCAGGTGTGGTCAGCCCCTGCCCCACACAAAGATACTCCTCTCAGGTATGACGTAGATCTCTTCTCAGAAGCCAAGGGCAAAACCAGATTCCTCTTTAGGACGGTCCTATTCTTAACCACGGGCCATATTTTCCCTAGTTTTCTTCTCGAGGGAGATGGAAGAGCCAGGATTGGTTATTACTACGAGCTGTTTGCCAAATCCAGCAGTGGCTCATGCTGGTTCTGGCCTCTCTGCCATTTTTTCTCCGGACTTTCTAAGAGGAAGTTTCAAAAACAGAGATGAGGAGGGCCTGTGGAGAACAGCAGCTTCTCTCTGAGGCCCGTGCTCTGCCTGGCTGCCTTGTGTCACCACCCTCTGATCTTAAATTGGAAACAGAGAGCCCTTGGGGTATGTCTGATGTGTGTGGGGGAGGATTTCTGCCTGTCAGGACAGCAGGTTGGTTTGAGGGATGTCACCTGCATTAGCGTTACCACTGGAAACTCAAAAACGGAGTTATGGGATGGCAGAAAATGGATGCCTGTCAGGATGTAGTCCAGACCATGCAGCATTTGACAGTGGATGTGGGGTGTTCACCTTATCACTAGGGACACCCACCCCAACCCTATGGGGTTTAATTATGTTGGCCCAACCCCGGCAGCAGTCTGTTGCATCACCTTTTACCCTGACTCTCACGTTGGTTATAAACTTAGTAGTTCCATTTGCCAAAGGCAGTGAGCTCAGCATTTATTTCTTGACTCTGGGTGGCTCCCTAGCCAGTGCTGTTTTCTAAGCTCTAATACAGAAATGGGTAGTGGTGATGGGGGGTAGGTAGGGAGATTTCATAAGCATCAACTGTGTTCATTGAGTTAAGGTGGGAACTGCGAAGCTGACAGTTATCAGAAGCTGGAGTAATTTTCCATAACCTGTGCTCATTAATGTCCTGATTGGGGTTAATTGATTCAAAGGAGGCAGAGAGAGCAATGCACTAAGAAAGGTGAAAGAGGAATAATCAGAATTTGGCAACAGCTCAGCAGTGGGGTGTTAAGGGAAGGGATGATTTGTTGACAACTCCAAGATGATACGCATCCCCAGAGAGACAGAGAAGTGGGGCAGAGAGAATGAGATTTGTTTCCTTTGACAAATTTGAGGCACTGCTGGGACATCTAAATGGAGCAACCTAAGAGCACAGGAAATCCAGGCTGAAACACCTGTGAAAGTAGACACCTACGAGGGCAATTGTCATGTTCAGGCAAACAGGAGGCTTAGGGGTTCTCTAACTGAACAGTGCCTGGTTGTTTCAAGCAGCGAGGGAGGGAAAGGAAGGAGAACAATGAGTGTGTGATGGGAAGGTGAGAGAGGTTCTGTCGGGTACCTGGCCCGTAGTCCCAGAAGCAAACTTTGGTATGCGAAGACTTGTAGTGACACACATCGCAAGAGCACCCACTGTGCACCGCACAGCTCCAAGGCCTCCAGTTCTCAGAGATTTGTTATTTATTACGATAATTTTCTGGCAGATGGCAGAAAATTGTCTTGAGGAAGGTGTAACTTCTAATTTGTGCAAAGATTCTGTATAAGCTACCAGAGGCTCTGGGGTACTTGTTAGGCTATTTAAAAAATAAGTCTTGGTTAATAAAGCCTGCAAATTTTCCAGTCCCTTCTGATCTTGTGATGTTGTGCAAAGAATCAGTCCAAGACCCAGAGCCACTAATTATTTTGTAAACTGGGTGTTTTAGTGTTGGCACTTAGCTACTTGCGTATGCTTTGTGTGTGACCGTGGGACACGCTGGAGAGGTGAGCTGGTAGAAATGTCATGGAAAATTGTTTGGGGTATATTACATATCAAGAGCCATCAAACACTTTTCTTCCTTTCAGCTGATAATTTTACTTTTAGGAATCTTCATCAAAGAAAGAGTCAGAGAAGGGCAAGATATAGCCTTATGAACAAAGATGTTTTCCCTTATAGCATTGTCTATTGTTTAAAATATTTCTTGGTCGGGTAGCTCATTGGTTGGGGCATCATCCTGACACACCAAGGTTGCAGGTTTGATCCCGGATCAGGGCACATTAAAGAATCAACCGATAAATGCATGGGTGAGTGAAACAACAAATTGATGTTTCTCTCTCTCTTGATCCCTTCTTCTCTCTCTAAAATCAATTAATAAAAATTTTTAAAAAATATTTGAAAGGGATAAAAGATCCTGCAATAAGAGAATAAATGAACAAATGGTATGTCCATATGATAGAATATTGTATATCAGTATTATATACTGCCAAGGTTATTAAATGATCTAGAAAAAGGCAGCATTCCACACTCTCTGTATAGTTTGAGTCCAACTTTGCATTACATATGAATTTGTTTGTAGAAGGAAACGCACACATATATAAAAACAGGAAGGAAATACACCAAGAAGTTAACACACTGGCAATATCTGAATAGTAGAATTACAAATGATTTTATTTTTTTCCTTATTCTTATTTCAATTTAAAAAATTTTTTGAAGTGAGTATATCATTGCTTTCATAGTCAGCAACTTATTTTCCTGAAATAAATTCATATAACTTGGGAGTCTGTGTTGAGTACATGGAAGGTCCTCTAATGTTCTTGGCTCCCCGCCCCCCACCCCAGACACAAGCATATTTCAGAGCTGTCCATTGTTCTCTAGGCCTTTGTTTGCTGCTGTCACTTTTAGACTTGCGTTTCTGGGCTAGTCCTGCAGTGGACAGAGGGAGCAATGAGCAGGCAGGACCCAGGCCCATGGGATCAGCCTTCAAGCTCTGACCCAGGGTGACAGCTAGCTTCTCATCCAGAAACAAAACCCAAATGCCTTGGATCTTGCACAGGGAATGGCACTTTAGCTCTATAAGAAAAGAAAACAAAACAAAACAAATACCTAAGAACTTTTCTCTAGTGTTTAAAGACTTTTTACCTGCACAGCCGAGATCCTGTTAGGTGTCACTCATCTGGAAACTTTCTCCTGTCAGAAGGCTGCCTTGCCTTATTGCTCTTTTGCAAATGAAAATCAGAGTGTTTTGTTTTTAAAAAAATATTTTCAAGTGGAGTTTTGATTCAATATTCTTTAGCTGCGTGTAAAGTCCCTGAGGAGATTTGTCAGAATGAATTTCTTTGTCGAGAATCACAATAATTTGAGTTTTCTTATTTAAAGCTTAGCAGAAACAACTAGTATTTTCACAAGATGGAAAGAGGCCAATGTCAGATAGGACAAATAAAATAATAAGAAGAAAAATAAAATTCATTCTATGTTAGGCTCAGTAATAATAAAAACAAAATGAAAACCTTAGATATTTAGAGAGAGTGCTTTAACTTTTTAGACATAAACTTCTGAGGACATGATACAAACATCTATATACATACACATATATCATAGAAAATCATTCAACTTACAAGGTTAGACCCTCAAGAGTTCATAAATTTCCAGTTTACTACTCAGTTACTCTCTTCCTCTGATGCGTCCCTCAGAGACCAATAGGGAAGGGGGGACATAGCAAATAAGACTACAGTTCTTCTCTCAGACAAATAAAAATTTTAAATGTTTTGCAATTTCTAGTGAGACTATAATTAATTCAAAATACAAAAGTTAAAAGAAGGTAAGAGAGAATGGTAAACATAAGAAACCTAAGTACTGTGTAGGTTGAATGTACTGACTATAGCAGTTTGCCACCAACGTGGCATAAAGGGAATGTTGGATGCTGGCCAGTGGGGGTGACTGGCTTGGAGGGGGTGGGGGGGATGCGGAGAGGAAGGGAGAGAAAACCTGGGTTCTCCTGTTCTGCCTCCAGATAGAGAAACAACGGTATTTCCTTGGATAATTTTTGAGAGGTGGAATGGGAGGAAAGGCCAGTGCTAGTTTGTTGTGTGAGCTTTTTGTTGATGTTGTTTTGTATTAAATGATTAGATGTGAATGCATGATTCTGGCATGCAGTTGGATTCCACCGGCGACACCCGAAAGGCCCTCCTTTCCTTCCACAGCAGACTGCTTGCTTGTTCTACCCGGTAGATCACACAAGTCCAACAATTGTTGAGAATGTTCTGAGGGACCAAGTGGCCCCCAGCGTAAGAATTTTGTTTTACGTTCGTGTCACAGATTCATTCTCCAACCTCGGTTTGGGCCACAAGCCACCGGAGAGTAAAATGATCTCAGCGAGCTGACTGCACAGAAGGCACTGCACATGGGGCGATGTCACTTCACTGAAGCTCGACCCGACCTTCTCTGGCCAGATTTCCAAGCCGCAGAAAAAGTTTAAACAACCAGCAGGTCTGGTCAGAGAGCCTTTTTTGAGCAGAAAAGCTGGTTCCACGCAGTAAGTGGTGGCCCAGCACACAGCTCTGAATGGAGCCCTTTGCTAATTCTTTTCACTGTGCCTCATGAGCTGAGTTCACACTCCTTTTCTGGCAAGGGCACTGTGGAAAATTCCCTGAACAGAGAGAGCTGGCTCCATTTCCTAGCAATTCTACGAAGTTCTCTCTCTGTGTTGGCAAAACTGGAGCAGCCTAAACATCTCCAAAGCCCTGGCATCTAAAACAAAAGGCACTCTGGGCACTGATGACAAGAAACAGAGTCCCACTTTTCAGCATGGAGCTTTTAGAACTTAGAATCCATCCGACATGGAAGGCTTGGGCACAGTGGCTGTTTCAACTTGCGGTCTCCTGGGACATTAGTGGGTCCCCGAAAATTTCGAATTTCTTGGCAAAGCTATGCCAGACTGGGTAACCTTTCTTTATTCTGTCATCTGTAGTCACATGCAAACATTTACTAGTTTATAGAGAAATATAACCAAGGGAGAATCAAATAGTCCTGGGGCACAGTTTCTACTTTGACACACTACTTGGGATCGATTTTGCTAATGTGGGTTCTTGGGAGAAATTATGTATTGTCTTCAAATCCCTGTTCTTCATCTAAAAAGCAACAGAAAAATGCAATGCCTCCATATTAAGGCCAATGTGAGAATGACTGAATGAACTAACATGCAAGTGCCCAATAGGCACTCCAAGATTCTTACCTTCCCCTCTGTCTCCTCCTGCTCTCCATCCTCTTCTCCTGTCTCTAGAGCTGTGATTCTCAATCTAGTTTAACATTTAGAACTTTAAAAAAAAATTCAAATAAATATGTGTGGAGAGCTAGATGGAGAAAACAGATTAAAACCCCAAGCTGCGGGAAAGGAAGGGCCTGGTTTGTTCCCTCTCCTCCTCTTCGGTGGATACAAGCTTTCTGCAGAGTCAGTGCTATCGATGGCCTTGCTCATGTCCTGAGGGACACTGGAGAATGCAGCACAACCACACATCGATTGGATCGCTTGCCCCTGCGCTGCTCCCCACGATCCACCATTTCCCCGCCAACGCCCCCATCCAGGCAACTGAAATCATCCCATGGAGGACTCGATGGGCCTGGGGTTTGAATAAAAGCACTTTGGGCAAGAGCTCTTTCCATTCTGGTATTTTCTCTGATGAACTCACTTTCTGGAGGGACAGCAGGGTGAGCTGCCTGAGAGCTCGTGATTGTCCTTTGTCAGCAGTTCGGTGAGGACTGACTGTGCGAGTTCCTGTTATGTGCTCGTGTGTCAGAAAGTGGGGAGGAGCTTGGTGTGCACAATCCTTTACTCAGGTTTGTGTGCTTACTAGGTTTTTATTGGCACGTGGAGAAGACTGATGGAATGAAGCATCCTGGTGTAAACAGGGGGTCAAACAGTAGATCACAAAACTCTTGGCTGTGAGCGGGACTCTCCGAGGGCCTGCTCTTGCTGTGCGTGCCTTTACCTCTGGAGGTGGCCTCAGCAAGGGGCTGTCCCTGTGGGATGGACTCAGGTTGTTTGCAGCTAGGCAGGAAACCCCCCATGGCCTCAAGGGCTTCTGCAGGTGCACCACCACCCCCTGTGACTTGCCTTGTCCCTCTGGCTCTGACCCCAAGTGCTCTTTATTTAAACCCCAAGACCACCAGAGCCCTATCCTTGCTTTCTTCTCGTGTTGTCCCACGATTTCCTTTCCTGCAGGACCTGCCTTGGAAGATGTGGTACATTCCTCCCCCGAGGAAGCAGAAACAGCTAAGGGCTGGGAAAAGGGCCTTCCCCCCTTCTGTGATTACAGATTGCTGGGTCTGGAGGATGAGCACAGCCTGGAGTCCTGCCCTGAGCTGGGAGTTGGGATGTACAGTAGGGCTTTCAAGATTTGAGTCATCAGTGGATAGAGCATCAGACTGGGATGCGGAGGACCCAGGCTCGAGACCCCGAGGTCGCCAGCTTGAGCACGGGCTCATCTGGTTTGAGCAAAGCTCACCAGCTTGGACCCAAGGTCACTGGTTACTCAGTCTGCTGAAGACCCATGGTCAAGGCACATATGAGAAAGCAATCAATGAACAACTAGGGTGTCACACGAAAAACTGATGATTGATGCTTCTCATCTCTCTCCATTCCTGTCTGACTCTCTCTCTGTCACTGTAAAAAAAAAAAAAAAAAAGATTTGAGTCATCAGTAAACAGAGCTATTATGCTGTGTGTGATGTGTTCTCTTTTCTGCTGGGCAGCCTGTGGTTACCATGGATATGGCTTTGTGTTTGGAGGCTTATAACCAAGGAGGATTTAAGTAAATCCTCATGGGTCAATATTTCCATAAAACCAAACCAAAAAAAAAAAAAAAAAAAAGGTGAGGGGAAGGGCACACTTTCTTATAACTTCAAGAAACAATTAAACAGTTCTGAAATCATCAAAACAACAACAAAAACCTCAGGCTTTCATCGCCGGAACCTAAAGGGGCACACATGTTAAAAATGTACTCAGAATTAGAAAGATGAGGTCCATTAATGGCTCTGATTGCTGAGGTCAAGATTACAGTATTTTCTGGTTGAGTGTTTTGGGTAACATAAAGTTACCTTTTTTTTGCCATTGCTTATTTTTCAGAATGCTTCCTGATTTGCCATTTCTAAGATGTGTCATATCCCCGCATATAAATGAACGTGTGTTTCAAGCAAACGGTAGTTTCTACCTGACATGGGGGGATTCAGTGACATTCAGTAGTGACTGTAGAAGATGGGTAGATTTATTTAAGAAGGCTAAAAAAAAAAAAGAAAGACTCAGTCCTGCATAGTAACCACAGGGCTCTGGTGTCTTTGTTTGAAAATACATGCACGTTCTCCTGGGATTCCTCACAAGTTACTCCAGAGAGAGGAACTGTTGCCCAGGGAAGCAGAGGTCAGAGGCTGAGATCTGGGAGGCAGCCACAGCCCCTCCATGCTTTGGTTCTTTGCCCAAGGGCTGCGTCCCTTTTAATGGGACACCCTTTGTGTATGTTTCTTTGTGTGTTTCCAGGAATCACACTGCCTCGGCCAGGGTAGCGAGATGTGGACCCCAGCCTGGAAAGAGAGCCTGCTTCCATAGCAGTGTGCATGCCACCGGCATTGCCGGCGGCCTCTCCTCCCATGGTAACGGCCCAGGGTCTGGCCACCCACCCCGTTTTCTCCCCAGTCTTTGTCATCGGCAGCAAGGCACTTCCCATGAAGAAGGAGCATCTGTGCTGCAATTACTCAGTGACCTCTTTCTCTGACCTGGGGAAAAAGTGATGTTAATTTCTTTTTCATGTGCTAGTTTTCACCTGTTTGTACTCACACTCCTGATTAATCCACAGCCTCTCTTTACTCACCTTCCTCAGGAGTCCTCCCCAGTCCCAGCCTATGGTGTCACCTGGCAACCACTGGAACTTTCTGAGAGGAAGATTATGACACTCTTGAAAAGCCTTCTGTGACTGTTAGGAATGGACAGGGCACTAGGGCTGCTGGCCGTTTGCCACCAGGGTCAGTGGTGGCCTGCCGGGATGAAGAGAAGCTCACGTTGCCTCTGGAGGGTCCTGGGAGAGATGGCTTGCCTCAGGCCAGGTGTGAGTTGGTTCCCAGCGTGCTCCCATCCGGCCATGAGCTGCCTGGGAGGCTGTTCTGTGGCAGCGGAATTGCAAATCGTGACCCAGCTTCTTGGATTGGTGGGGGAGGGGGGCGTGGGAGAGTCTGGGAGGCCTGAGAAAGCTTTGGGGTGTGAAGAGGAGTCCCCAAATAAATAGCCACTAGGTTATCTGAGTCACTGTGTCAGACCCTCAAGGGAATCTGACCCCCATGGCTTCTATATAGTTCTTCTAAAGTCACCACCAAATGAGACTGAAAATGTTTTTCTAATTTTCCAAGTTGGTAAAATGGAACAGGGGGCCATCTGAGGATTGAATTTGAGGATGACCCTGAAAGGACCTGGGAAACTTACAAAGCTCTAAATGCTGCCCTGTTTGCACCAAATCACAAGGAGGGAAAAGGGAGCGGCGTGGTGGTGAGAGAAAGTGGTCACAGCTCTGGTTCTAAATGAACAGAAGGAGATCACTGATGAAGAGTGTCACCGAAGAATAGCAGGCCTCTGTACATTCGTGTCAGGAAAAGCTGAAGTCCAGAATATGCAAAGACTTGGGAAGTAGCCTCTGACACTAGAATAATGCTCTATGGTTTGCAAAGCATTTTTTAAAAAATTAAATTTAATACAGTGACATTGATGAATCAGGGTACATATGTTGAGAGAAAACATCTCCAGATTATTTTGACATTTGATCATGCTGTATACCCCTCACCCAAAGTCAAATTGTCTTCTGTCACCTTCTATCTGGTTTTCTTTGTGCCCCTTCCCTCCCCCACCCCCTCTCTCCTTTCTCGCCCCATCCCCTCCTCACCCCCCACTCCCCCACCCCCATTACCATCACATTCTTGTTCATGTCTCTGAGTCTCATTTTTATGTCCCATCTATGTATGGATTCATGTAGTTCTTAGTTTTTTATGATTTACTTATTTCACCCCGTATAATGTTATCAAGGTCCATCCATGTTATTGTAAATGATCTGATGTCATCATTTCTTATGGCTGAATAGTATTCCATAGTATATATGTACCAAAGCTTTTTAATCCACTCATCCTCTGACGGACACTTGGGCTGTTTCCAGATCTTCACTATTGTGAGCAATGCTGCCATAAACATGGGGTGCATTTCTCCTTTTGGAGCCATTCTATGGTGTTCTTAGGGTATATTCCTAAAAGTGGGATAGCTGGGTCAATAGGCAGTTCGATTTTCAATTTTTTGAGGAATCTCCATACTGTTTTCCACAGTGGCTGCACCAGTCTCATTCCCACGAGCAGTGCAGGAGGGTTCCCTTTTCTCTACATCCTCACCAGCACTTATTCTGTGTTGTTTTGTTGATGAGCGCCATTCTGTCTGGTGTGAGGTGATATCTCATTGTGGTTTTAATTTGCATTTCTCTAATGATTAGTGATGCTGTGCATTTTTTCATATGCCTATTGGCCATCTGTATGTCCTCTTTGGAGAAGTGTCTATTCATTTATTTTTCCCATTTCTTGATTGGATTGTTTGTCTTTCTGGTGTTGAGATTTACAAGTTCTTTATAAATTTTGGTTATTAACCACCTATCAGATGTATTTTCAAATATGTTCTCTCATTGTGTAGTTTGTCTTTTTATTCTGTTCTTATTGTCTTTAGCTGTGCAAGAGCTTTTTAATTTGATATAGTCCCATTTGTTTATCCTGTCTTTTATTTCACATCCCCGTGGAGATAAATCAGCAAATATATTGCTCCAAGAGATGTCGGAGAGCTTACTGACTATGTTTTCTTCTAAGATGCTTATGGTTTCACAGCTTACATTTAAGTCTTTTATCCATTTTGAGTTTATTATTGTCAGTGGTATAAGCTGGTGATCTAGTTTCATTTTTTTGCAGGTAGCTGTCCAATTTTCCCAACACCATTTGTTAAAGAGGCTATCTTTACTCCATTGTATTTCCTTACCTCCTTTGTCAAATATCAGTTGTCCATAGAGCTGTGGGTTTATTTCTGGGTTCTCTGTTCTGTTCCGTTGATCTATATGCCTGTTCTTATGCCAGTACCAGGCTGTTTTGAGTACAATGACTTTGTAGTATAACTTGGTATCAGAAAGTGTGATATCTCCCACTTTATTCTTCTTTTTTAAGATTGCTGAGGCTATTCGTGTTCTCTTTTGGTTCCATATACAATTTTGGAATATGTGATCTATATCTTTGAAGTATTTCATTGGTATTTTAATTGGTATTGCATTGAATTTATAGATTGCTTTGGGTAATATAGACATTTTAATGATGTTTATTTTTCCTAACCATGAGCACGGTATATGCTTCCACTTGTTTGTATCTTCCTTGATTTCTTTTATCAATACTTTGTAATTTTCCGAGTACAAGTCTTTAATCTCCCTGGTTAAATTTACTCCTAGGTACTTATTTTTTTGGTTGTAATAGTGAAGGGGATTGTTTCCTTAATTTCTCTTTTTGACTGTTCATTGTTGGTGTATAAAAATGCCTCTGATTTCTGAGTATTGATTTTATATCTTGCCACTTTGTTGAATTCATTTATCAGGTCCAGTAGTTTTTTGACTGAGACTTTAGGGTTTTCTATATACAATATCATATCATCTGCAAATAATGATAGTTTTACTTCTTCTTTTCCAACTTGAATGCCAGTTATTTCTTCTTCTTGTCTGATTGCTGTGGCTAGGACTTCCAGGACTATGTTAAATAAGAGTGGTGAAAGGGGCACCCCTGCCTTGTTCCTGATCTTAAGGGGATTGCTTTTAATTTTTTCCCATTGAGTATGATGTTGGCTGTGGGTTTCTCATAGATGGCTTTTTATCATGTTGAGGTATGTTCCCTGTATTCCCACTTTGCTGAGAGTTTTGATCATGAATGGGTGCTGGATTTTATCAAATGCTTTTTCTGCGTCTATTGAAATTATCATATGGTTTTTCTCCTTTTTGTTTATGTGATGAATCACATTGATTGATTTATGAATATTGTACCAGCCTTGCCTCCCCAGAATAAATCCCACTTGATCATGGTGTATGATTTTTTCCATATATTGTTGGATCCGGTTTGCTAATATTTTGTTGAGGATTTTAGCATCTATATTCATCAGAGATATTGGCCTATAATTTTCTTTCTTTGTGTTGTCTTTACCTGGTTTTGGAATCAGAATTATGCTCGCCTCATAAAAGGAGCTTGGAAGTCTTCCTTCCTCTTGAATTTTTTGAAATAGCTTGAGAAGGATAGGAGTTAGTTCTTCTTTGAATATTTGGTAGAACTCAGTTATGAAGCCATCAGGCCCCGGACTTTTCTTTGTTGGGAGTTTTTTGATAACTGTTTCGATCTCATTTGGTGTAATCAGTCTGTTTAGGTTTTCTGATTCTTCCAGATTGATTTTTGGAAGATTTTATGTTTCAAGGAATTTGTCCATTTCATCTAGGTTGTCTAGTTTTTTGGCATACAGTTCTTCATAGTATTTTCTTACAATATTTTGTATTTCTGTTGTGTCAGTTGTTATTTCTCCCCTCTCATTTATAATTTTATTTATTTGATTCCTCTCTTTCTTTTTCTTGGTTCATCAATCTTGTTTACCTATTCAAAGAACTAGTTCCTAGTTTCATTGATCCTCTCTCTATTGTTTCTTTAGCCTCTATGTCATTTAATTCTGCTCTGATCTTTATTATTTCCTTCCTTCTACTACATTTGGGCTTTACTTGCTGTTATTTTTCTAATTCTTTTAGATGCAGGGTTAAGTTGTTTATTTGAGCTTTTTCTAGCTTCTTAAAGTGTGCCTGTAGTGCTGTGAACTTCTCTCTCAGTACTGATTTTGCTGTGTCCCATAATTTTTTTTTTTTTTTTTTTGCATTTTTCTGAAGCTGGAAACGAGGAGGCAGTCAGACAGACTCCCACATGCGCCTGACCGGGATCCACCCGGCATGCCCCCCAGGGGGCAATGCTCTGCCCCTCTGAGGCATCGCTCTGTTGCAACCAGAGCCATTCTAGCACCTGAGACAGAGGCCATAGAGCCATCCTCAGCACCCGGGCCATCTTTGCTCCATTGGAGCCTTGGCTGTGGGAGGGGAAGAGAGAGACAGAGAGGAAGGAGAGGGGGAGGGGTGGAGAAGCAGATGGGCCCTTCTCCTGTGTGCCCTGGCTGGGAATCGAACCTGGGACTCCTGCATGCCAGGCCGACACTCTACCACTGAGCCAACTGGCCAGGGCCATCCCATAAATTTTGAGTTATTGTATGCTCATTGTCATTCGTTTCTAGGAATTTTTTTATTTCTTCTTTGATCTCATTCTTAATCCATTTATTTAACAACCTGCTATTTAGTTTCCATGTGTTTGAGAATTTTTGAGCTTTTCTGTTGTGATTCATTTCTAGTTTCATGCCGTTGTGATTGGAGAAAGTGCTTGATATGATTTCAGTCTTCTTAAATTTGTTGAGACCACTTTTGTGCCCTAACATGTGGTCTATCCTAGAGAATGTACCATGAGCACTTGAAAAGAATATATATTTTGCTGCTTTAGGGTGAAAGGTTCTGAAGATATCTATTAAATTGAGTTGATCTAGTGTGTCCAATAAGTCTGCTGTTTCTTTGTTAATTTTCTTTCCTGAGGATCTATCTAGTGATGTTAATGGGATATTGAAATCTCCTACTATTATAGTATTGCTGTTGATCTCGCCCTTTAAATCCATCAAAGTCTGCTTTATATATTTAGTTGCTCCTATATTAGGTGCATAGATATTTATAATAGTTATATCTTCCTGTGGGATTACTCCCTTTATCATTATGTAGTGGCCTTCTTTATCTCTTACTATATCCTTTGTTTTAAAGTCCAATTTGTCTGATATAAGTATTGCTACCCAGCTTTTTTTTCATTTCCATTTGCATGAAATTTTTTTTTCATCCTTTTACCTTTAATCTATGTGTATCTTTTGTTCTAAGGTGTGTCTCTTGTAGATAGCATATGTATGGGTCCTGTTTTCTTATCCACGCAGCTACCCTATTTCTTTTGATTGGATCATTTAATCCATTTACGTTTAAGGTTATTATTGATATGTAGTTGTTTATTGCCATTTTCTTCTTTAAAGGTGTATTCCTTTTTTGCTATATTCTTTTCCCTCTTTGATCTGTTTACAACAGGCCCCTTAACATTTCCTGCAGCATTGGTTTGGTTGTAATGAATTCCTTGAGTTGTTTTTTGTCTGGGAAGCTTTTTATTTCTCCTTTGATTTTAAACGATAGCCTTGCTGGATAAAGTAGTCTTGGTTGTAGGCTCTTGTTCTGCATTACTTTGAATATTTCTTGCAATTCCCTTCTGGCCTCAAGTGCTTCTGTTGAGAAGTCGGATGTCATCCTTATGGGGGCTCCTTTGTAGGTGATAGCTTTATTTTCTCTTGCAGCTTTTAATATTTTTTCTTTATCGCTTACCTTTGGTATTTTAATTATGATGTGTCTTGGTGTAGGTTTCTTTGGGTTTCTCTTTAATGGAGTCCTCTATGCTTCTTGAACTTCTGAGAGTTTCTCCTGCATTAATTTAGGGAAGTTTTCAGCTATGATATGATTGAACAAAGTCTCTATCCCTTGTTCTTTTTCTTCTTCTTCAGGAAACCCTATGATGCGAATGTTATTTCTTTTCATGTTGTCACAGAGCTCTCTAAGAGTTTCCTCAGACTTTTGAGTCTCTTTTCTTTTTTCTTCTCTGCTTTCTTGCCTTCATTCAAGTTGTCCTCCAACTCACTGATTCGATCCTCAGCTCTATCCATCCTGTTTTTAATTCCTTCCATTGTGGTCTTTATTTCTGATATTGTATTTGTCATCTCTGACTGATTCTTTTTTAATATTTCAATATCCTTTTTTATACTTGTTATTTCTTTATTTAGGTGTTCATAATGACCATCCAATGTTGTTCTAAGATCCCTAAGCATCCTTACAATCATTATTTTGAACTCCTCATCTGGAAGTTTGATTATTTCCATATCACTCAGTTCTTCTCCTAAAGGTTTCTCTTGTGGTTTCATTTGGATTGCACTTTTTTGTCTTCTCATTAACTGTGTTTGGGTGTTTTTGTAGAGTTGGTTGAGTCTAGGCTTGGTGTTGTCTGCCTCCAGTTTTCAATTGTGTTATTTCTAGGTCTTCTTGGGTTGGTATCAGCTATTATTTGTAATTCACTTTCTGATTTGGGCCGCTTTGAAGTCTTGATTTGTTTGTTTTCTTAACAGGTGATAGTCTTGTTTACTGATCTCAGCAGGGGGCTTCCTTGAAACTGTATCCAGGAATGCAATGGGTGTAACCTGAGACTCTGAAGGCCTTTCCACCAACTAATCTCTCTGGGGGCAGGGTGTTTTCTCAGCTTCAGTAGGGGGAAGTGTATCTCAGATCTCCATGGAGACCTGAGTTACTGCCCCTCCTCCCCACTTCTTGTTTTCAGCTGTGTCTTGTTGTGTGCTGATTGGAGCTGGAGAGATGTCTGGAGATCTCTGATCCTGAAGCAATTCAGTACTGTTTTGTGGAAGTATCAGTCCCTCCCCCAGCTATGGCCACCTCGAGCACAGATGAGTCAGCTTTTTTAGGTCGTCTCCTGCATTTCTTAGCCCCTCACAGTCTGTCCCTCTCTCTCTCTTTTCCACTTGGGAGATAAGCTGGTCTTTTCAACACACCTCACTCCCTGGTCTCCAGGCAAGTGGCTGTGAGCAGTATTTTCTGCTCTTTTCCCTGGAGTGAGATCCCCTCTGGGCTCTCAGCCTCATTGCCCCCCCTCCATTCCTGTAAGCAGGGGAGATTCAGGCGCTCCCTACCAGGTTTGTTGTGGCTTCTTCTTTGTTCCTTGGCTTTTGAGAGCTGTTCTTGTAGTCCAGAGTTGGTTTTTCACACTGATTTTTCCTAAATTGATTTGTATTCCAGTTTGGTGGTGAGAGCTGGGCGTCTGTGTGTCCGCCTACTCCATTGTCATCTTCAGGTTGCAAAGCATTTTGATGTAAATTATCATATGAATCCTCACAATAATCTGGGGCTAGGGGTGGGGCTTTGTCCTCAGCATGGGGACTTCTCAGTGGCAGAACTGGGGTTTGAGGCCAGATTATCTCTGGCAAAAGACTGGCTCCTTCCACTGCCCACATCCCTGTTATGTTCTTCATAAGTATATCTAAAGAAAGATGGGGCAAGGCCAGGCTTAGGGACACAGTGTACCTCAGGCAGGTGAGGGAAAGAAAAGTTGGTTGCTCCTATAGTTTCTTCAGTGTACAATAAAGCAAAACATCTTCAAATTCCTCAAGATGGACAAGTCCTTCAAGAAAAGTTGAGCCTGATGAGCCTGACTAGGTGGTGGTGCAGTGGATAGAGCATCGGACTGGGAAGCAGAGGACCCAGGTTTGAAACTCCGAGGTTGCTGTCTTGAGTGCGGGCTTACTAGCTTGAGTGTGAAGTCACTGGCTTGAGTGTGGGGTTGCTGGCGTGAGCATGGGATCATGGACATGATCCCATAGTCCTGACTTGAAGCCCAAGGTCACTGGCTTGAGCCCAAGGTCGCTGGCTTGAGCAAAGGGTCACTCACTCTGCTGGAGCCACCCTGGACAAGGCACATATGAGAAAGCAATCAACGAACAACTAAAGAGCTGCAACCAAGAATGATGCTTCTCATCTGTATCCCTTCCTGTCTGTCCCTATCTGTCTCTCTGACACACGCACACACACACATGAAGAGTTGAGTTCTCTAAGATCCAGACTGGATATTAAGATGGCTGTTTCCAGGCCCTGGCTGGTTGGCTCAATGGTAGAGCATTGGCCTGGCGTGCAGGAGTCCTGGGTTCAATTCCTGGCCAGGGCACACAGGAGAAGCGCCCATCTGCTTCTCCACCCCCTCCCCCTCTCCTTCCTCTCTGTCTCTCTTTTCCCCTCCCACAGCCAAGGCTCCATCGGAGCAAAGTTGACCCAGGAGCTGAGGATGGTTCTATGGCCTCTGCCTCAGGCGCTAGAATGGCTCTGGTTGCAACAGAGCAATGCCCCAGATGGGCAAAGCATCACCCCCTGGTGGGCATGCCGGGTGGATCCCAGTTGGGCGCATGTGGGAGTCTGTCTGACTGCCTCCCTGTTTCCAACTTCAGAAAAATACAAAAAAAAAAAAAAAAAAAAAAAAAAAAAAGATGGCTGTTTCCAAAGAGACCTAAATTTCTCCTGCATGACACTTACTCCAGAAATTACTTGCTCGATATCTGTGTTCCTCATTAGCTTCTTGAAGACAGGGACTGTAGCCATCCTATCTATCATGGTGTCGCCATTGGCCATCCAGGCAGTGGGTAAGTAACTGAATGTAGACCATTACACCTGCAGTAGTAATTTCTGTGAGATGATAGAGACTAAGAAGTATATCATAGGGGCAGAAGTTATAATGATTACAAAAAAAAAAAAGGTGGATTCTAGAGTCTGCTTACCAATTTGCTGACATTAGTCTGAGAAATTTTTGTTTATTCTGAAGATAAAAAACTGAGGCTCCCCCCAAATATAAAGTGAATCTCATCAGCCTATCTGTCATCCCAGAGACCTGATCAGAACCTGTGTCTGGGGACACTCAAGGCAGAGATAGGCCATTTGGGCTGCAATGCCATATATGCAGAAAAAAGGGGTTTAAAGGCAAGAATCTTCTTTTCAGGACTTTAGCCTCTGCTGAATGGACTATTCCATTAAGTGTTCAGCCTTAGTATAAAAAGAAATCTTACTTCCTGTCTATGCTAGAAGGTGCATATTTTAGAGAAGATTGAACAGTATACATTTAACACCAAAATTTAGCAATGCTGTCAATTGTCAATACTTATCATTATTATAATTACCAGACATACAAGTGTAAACACAGGCAGGGTCCTCTTGAGAGGACGTGGAGGTGATGAGCATGACTGAACCTGATTTTCAGTTTTTCTTAAGCTATTCTCTCCTTGGAAAGGACAGTAGCTAAGGGTCGGCTTTCATTTCCTCTGTTCCTGACTTTGGGGCCCACCTTTGCATGTCCGTGTGTGAACCTTTGAGAGGCCGGAAGGAGCATGAGCTGACCCCATTGCATGTCTTCCTCATCACTTCACCGCAATCATGGAGTCTTCTTCCCTTTGCCCCTCAACACACCCAGGGCTTCCCACCCCAGGGCACTGGCATCTGCTCTTGCCTTTTCCGGAGATCTTCCCTAGGTCCTTGTCCTCATGATTGCCTTTTCCGGAGATCTTTCCTAGGTCCTTGTCCTCATGACTGGTTCATGTCATTCAACCCTCAGCTCAATCACAGCCTCCTGGGAGAGGACTGCCTCACCCGCTCCCCACTCTACGTTCTCCGTAGCACTTTCATCACAATATGAAATTGTTTACTTTTTCTGCTCCTCGTTCTCCATCTTCTCTTTTCTCTCTTTCTTTTCCTTGTCCGTGTCCCAAACTAAAATGGGAGTTTTACGAGGCAGGGACCTTATCTGTCCGCTCACTGATGTACCCTCAGTGCCTAGGATGGCGCCTGAGCCGCTGCTCCACATACACTCGTTACATTAGTAAGCGGACTTGCCCACCTTTCTTGGCTGCTTCCATTTAGAACACGTACGGACACTATGATCATCTATTTTCAGCGAATGGTGAATGATGGCAGGTTATGGAGATCATTTGAAAGCACTCTGATATCAGTGTAGGGTACTGATGTGTGCAGGGTCTCTGATAACCTGAAAACAATCCTCAGCGACAGGCTCAGATCACAGGTTCTGGAAGCATCTCTAAGGCCGAAGGAACGGTGCTTCTGTCTTGGCGCAGTACATACGACCTCAGGGAAAGCTAAGAAAAAAGAATGGGGTGAGGTCCATCTAGGAATGTAAAAAGACTTGCTGGCAGGAGGTAAGCCTGCTCAGGGTGTCTCAAAATATTCTTTATTCAGCCTGACTGTGCGGTGGCGCAGTGGATAGACCGTCGGACTGGGATGCGGAGGACCCAGGTTCAAGACCCCGAGGTTGCCAGTTTGAGCGCGCGCTCATCTGGTTTGAGTAAAAAGCTTACCAGCTTGGACCAAGGTCACTGGCTTGAGCAAGGGGTTACTCGGTCTGCTGAAGGACCAAGATCAAGGCACATATGAGAAAGCAATCAATGAACAATTAAGGTGTCGCAACAAAGAGTTGATGATTGATGCTTCTCATCTCTCTTCGTTCCTGCCTATCTGTCCCTCTCTCTGACTCTCTCTCTGTCTCTGTAAAAAAAAAAATTCTTTATTCAGATCCTGTTGTGCTACCTGTTCAATTCCCATGGGCAAGGTCAAGGTTGGAGGGACCTCGGAGAAGGCCAAGGATAGACAGTAAAGGAGAGGCTGAGGTAGCAGAGGAGGCCGAGGAAAACATGTCCCAGGAGGTACTGACTCAACTCTAGCAATCCTGCCTTTATTTATTTTATTTTATTTTATTTTATTTTATTATTTTTGTGTGTGTGCATGTGAGAGAGAGAGAGAGAGAGAGAGAGAGAGAGAGAGAAGGGAGAGAAATGAGAAGCATCAACTTGTAGTTGCATCACTTTAGTTGTTCATTGATTGTTTCTCATATGTGCCTTGACCAGGGGGCTCTAGTAGAGCCAGTGACCCCCAGCTCAAGACAGTGACCTTAGGTTCAAACCAGGGACCTTGGGCTTGAGCCACCAACCATGGGATCATGTTTGATGATCCCACACTGAAGCCAGAGACCCTGCGCTCAAGCTGGTGAGCTTGCACTTAAATCAGATGAGCCCTTGCTCAAGCCGGTGAATTTAGAGTTTCAAACCTGGGTCCTCAGCATCCCAGGTCAATGCTCTATCCACTGCATCACTACTGGTGAGGCATTTCTGCCATTTTCTTTTTCTTTTCTTTTTTTTTTTTTTTTTTTGTATTTTTCTGAAGCTGGAAACGGGGAGAGACAGTCAAACAGACTCCCGCATGCGCCCAACCGGGATCCACCCGGCACGCCCACCAGGGGGCGATGCTCTGCCCCTCCGGGGCGTTACCAGAGCCACTCTAGCGCCTGGGGCAGAGGCCAAGGAGCCATCCCCAGCGCCCGGGCCATCTTTGCTCCAATGGAGCCTTGGCTGTGGGAGGGGAAGAAAGAGTCAGAGAGGAAGGAGGGGGGGGTGTGGAGAAGCAAATGGGCACTTCTCCTATGTGCCCTGGCCGGGAATCGAACCCGGGTTCCCCACACACCAGGCCAACGCTCTACCGCTGAGCCAACTGGCCAGGGCCTTTTTCTGCCAATTTTATTGAACAAAGTGGGCACATCAGCTTGGCAAAATGATGATGGTACTGCTCACTTTCTTTGTGGGAAAGGCAGAAAAGAGAAAGGCTATCAAGACCCAAAATAGCAGTTACCATAATTAAGCAAGGTAGAAAATTTTCTCTCTCATGGAAACTTCTGAGCTTAAGCAATCCAAGGCTGCACAGCAGCCTTTATTTTATTTTATTTTATTTTATTTTATTTTATTTTATTTTATTTTATTTTATTTTATTTTATTTTATTTTATTTTATTTTATTATGATATTGTTGACCCAGCTGCCTTTTCCTTGTTGTCCTGCCATTCCTGGATATTGCCCTCATCTTTATGGTGGGCACTACCACATCCACATCCAAGCCAGAAGAGGGAGAGGGGAAGGCAACCACCTTTCAAGCTTCCCATCGGGAAGGTGCACACATACCTTCCATCCACATCCCGTTGTCTAGAACTTAGTCCATGGCCAAACTCCAAAAGGGTTTGGTGTACCAGTGGGGCAGCAGGGAGACACGTGTGGCTGGAGTGTAAAGGAATCTGAGAAATGAGGTCTTGAACTGGGCGGCCATGCCCCAACTAGAAATTCTACAACCGTGAAAGAAGAGGAAAAGGGGCATAAGGAGATAGTTAGCACCTCTGCCACAGGTGACTGGAGGAGGATTTATGGCAAAACGCTTTGTAAACACAGTGATGATTATCCTTCGTAGCTGCCTCAGGGGAGGAAACCAAGCAAGAACTGGGAGGCTCTCTGCCATGTCTTTGCATAGATTTTGTAAGCAGACCAATGGAAATTTATCCCTAGAATGAGTATGAAGTCCAATGATAATAAACAAGGCATATCAGTGTGGTAAGATAGAAGTGTGGCAATTTTGAAATGTACATCAGAAGGTAGCACCTACCAAATAATTTACTCATCAGGGAGAATACTGCTTCCTGCTTTTACCATCATCCACTTAGAATTAACTATAAATAAAGCAGGCCTGCTCTGGAGACTGAACCTGGAAACAGTAGAGGGTGAGCTCTATAGACATTAAGTTAGTGGCCGGCACTGACTCATCCAGTGCAGAATGCATCATGCTGGACCTGGGGGCAGGGCAGCTCTGCTCTCGAGCATGCGAGACCTGTTCCTCAAGAATTCAATAACTGAACACCTGCAGATAAGTTAGGGTATTTATTCACTCAACAAATATTTACTGAACACCTATGTTGAGTCAGACTCGGGGTATTGTGAAGGGGCCGGGGACATACCGATGCACAAGCTAGACAAGGTTCCTGTCCTCAGAGTGCTGTATATTCTAGTGTGAGAAAAAAAATCAGAGAAAAGTAAGCAAGTCTGCGAATAGACGAGATACACTATGGTGATTAATACTATGAAGGAACCAGATAAGAGTGATGACGGAGAACTTGGGGAGGAAATAGGAGGTTCACTGAGGGTCTTTCTGAGGCCATGACATTTAAGCTGAAACTAAAAGGATAAGAAACCAGTCACCCAGAGACAGGAGAAGAGAGATGGAAAAGGGCTTGGTGTCCTAGTGGGGCAGCAAGGAAACACGTGTGGCTGGAGTGTACCCCATGAGGGAAGAGGGACCCTAGATGGGACAGAGAAGATGGGGTTGGTCCCCCAGAGTTTCTGGAAGGGGCTGGAATTTGAGCTGGTCCTTGAAGGAGGGTTTGAGTGTGAGAATGGTAAACATTCTCACAGTAAGGTGAGCTGTGAAGAGCATGAGCAGTGTTACGTGTCAGGACAGGGTAATGGGTAAGAAGGGTTAAAACTGGGAGTAGTGAGAGAGTAGGCTGGAAAGGCAACCTTGAGAAAGTTCTAGAAGGACTTAAAGGCCAAGGAGCTTGAATTCTCAAAGATAATGTGCAGCCATTTGAGCAGGAGAGAAACTTGATCTAAGTATGGTTTTAGAAAGGTTTTCTATGAGCTAGACCAGGACTTCTCAATCTGGCACTCCTGATGTTCTGGCCTGGATCATTCTTCATCAGGAGGCAACCCTGAAGCATTGCCGGATACTTAGCAGCATTCCTGGTCCCTAGACGCCCATAGTACCCCTCCTCGTCATGACAACCAAAAACGTTTTCAAGTATTGCAAAATGTCCCGGGCTGGGGAGGGAGGCAAACATCACTTCTGGTTGAGATCAATGCTCTTAAAAAAAAAAAAAAGGGTTTATCTTTATGCTTTTGAAATCAGGTTTTGGACTTGAATAACTGACTTCTCATTGACTTGCCTCCTTTCACGATGATTGTGAGAACACAAACTGGAAATTTAAGTAAGAAACTGGAAATTTAAGTAATAGGAAGGCAACCATTGTTCTAGTTCCTGAAGACTATTTGATTACATTTTAAGAAAGGTTCATACAAAGTTTATACAGATACATTTTGATTCACTCTAAGATGAGGCTTTGGGAGTCCTAAGGTCTCTTTTTTCCACACTTCAGCCCCTTGACGTTTTCCTGTCCCTTTCTTCCCTGGGGGAGTACATACCCCAAGGCAGCCCCTGCCTGCCTGTAGGAGGCGGGAGGTGGGCCTGAAGGGGAGGGGCCCTTTACCAATGAGATGTGTACATTGAGCTGAAAAAAACAACAACAACATTAATGAGGACTGTTTTAAAATTTCTTTTACTGAGTCCCCTAAATTCAAATTAGCTTTGGGGGAACTCTGTGATTAATCCCTCTCAGGATATTTGAAAGATATGCCACAGATTATAAAGAAATCCAGAGAAAAATATTTCAAAGATCTATCCTCCTATGTCTTTTAAATAGTGCACTGGGTGAATAGTATCCCCTCAAAAGTTATGTCCATATAGAACCTCAGATTTAGAAATAGAGTCTTTGCAGAATACTTAATTAAGATCCCACTGGATTAAAGTGGATCCTAAGCCCGACGGATGATGTCCTTAGAGGAAAAGGAAGGGGTACACAGAGGTGCAGTGAGGAGAAGGCTGTCTGAAGATGGAGACACATCTATAGACCAAGTCCTTTTGGGAGCCACCAGAAGCTAAGATGAGGCGAGGAAATATCCTGCCCTCCAAGCTGTGGAGGGAGTTGGCCTCTGACACCTTGATTTTGAACTTCTAGCCTCCAGAACTGAGAGGATAAATTTTTGTTGTGTTAAGCCATCCAGTTTGTAACCATTGCAGCCCTAGGAAACTAAAGCAAACAGTAACTTTATAGTTACATTTAGTTTTTTATTAACACTTGGGTTTGCTGGCTCCTGTGAATCAGACCCCCTGCTTCGTAGAGCTGGCAGTTAACCTTTGGTCCATGCTTTGCCGCTGCTGAATTGGCTGTAAACACGATCATTTAAAGTTTAGTTCCCACTGCACGGAAAAAAAGCCACAGCCAAGAACTCAGTGTGACAAACAGGTTCCCTGCCGAAGCCTGCACATGGCAGCAGCGCTTCCTTCAGACAGAACTCCCAGGCGGGAGAGCTGGGAGCTAGCTCTCTGTGGTGGGTGGGGATGGTAGTGACTCCCAGTCTCCTAAATAGAGGTTAGTGACCTTGCCAGAGGAGACTTTGCAACCCCAAGTTAAAGGGAAACAGGAGGCTTCTGGTCCAGTCCCAGAGAAACACTGGGCGGTGTGTCAGTGGGTCACAGGTGTGGGAATAGAAGGGAGAGTCAAGGGCGAGGGGTGGAAGTGAAGTGGAGCCGATGGAAAAGGAAGAGAACGGCTGAATCCTTTCCACAGGAGCGGGCCGTGATGTTCATTAACCGTGGGCAAGGACAGAAGAGGGAGATTACACAACATTGTTAATGACAGTGTTTGTTTCACTCACCCTGACAGTAGTAATTATGTCTATTGTGCTGATTTGGGGGTGAAGGTGCTGTCCTGTGAGCGCTGCTCTTCAGGGGGCTGGAGACAGGGAGGTTTTAGCCTCACCAGACAGAGCCTGGGAGGTCTGGAGGTTCTCATTTATAATCCTACAAATACAATATTTTATAAACTAAGTGCTTCAAATTAACAATTTTTTATAAACTAAGTGCTTCAAATTAACTCAAGCAGGTAGACATTTCTCCTTCTTCAAGCTGAGTCCTTACTGTGTCCTATGTTTAATTCTTGGCTGTGAGAGGGGGCTAGCCATTTGCCTGGCTTGACCTTTAGCAAAGGGAGATGACTTACTGTATTTCTCCATGTATAAGATACTCCCGTGTATAAGCTGCACTTTAATTTTGGGGCCCGAAATTTGAAAAAAAAATTACATAAAGTTATTGAACTCAAGTTTTATTCATCATAAGATTTATACAACTCCCCATCACTGTTAAAACTCCCATCCATTAGCTTGTCTTCATCTGTGTCTGATGACGAATCACTGTCTTCAACAATGAGCGCAAAAACAAGTGCAAAAAAGCGGGAAGTGCAAGTAAAAAAAATCTACAACTGCTGTATAAGACGCACCCAGTTTTTAGACCCCAAATTTTTCTAAAAAGTGTGTGTCTTATCCATGAGGAACTACAGTACGTACGTATGTTCAGAGAATAAAGAAGTGCATGTCTTTCTTGCCCATAGAGCAACTCAGAAATTCACCTAAATTTTAGGTTGGGGAGAGGGGCTGGGGTTGAGGTATTAGGTAAGAGAATATGATTCCCAGACCAGCCAGAGAACTAACATTGTCTGCCATGGGTATCTGTCACTCTTACCTCATTCAGAAACATTTATTTAGCACCTACTGAGTATGGGGGCTTTGAATATGGAAATTTAAAATATGGGTTCACAATTTAGTAGAAAGATCTATGGTTAAATTATCATTCATTTAGTCATTCATTCCTTCACTTGTTCATTAGAAAGTTGTTTCTTCCATGTGCCAGCCCCTGTTCTAGCACTTAGGGTGCAAGGGGAAACTGAGCAGGCAAGGTCCTGCTGTCTCTGGGGGAATCATGGAAGTAGGTCGAAGGAGGAGGTATTCACTTGGTCTGGAGGAGTCAGGGAATCTTCTCAGCACATCTCACTGTAAATGCTCAGAAAGTGCTGGGTGACTGCTGACTGGTCTTTTAACTGACTTTAAAGTTTTGGCAATGTTTATATGTAACAAATGTCACCACTGCACTTCCTGGTAGAGGAAACACAGCTTCTCAACAAATAACATTTTAAGATAAGGTTTTCCGTTATTCCTTTCAGCATCTATTATCTTCTGCTAGGCAGACTTGTCCACCCTCCAAGTGTCAAACTGCTTCCTGCTAACTGATGACCCCAAATGCATGACTCTTGAGCTCTAAGCCTTCTCTATCTATCTGCTGGTTTGATATGTCTGCCTCCCACTTTGGTGCTGGCATCTCCCAGACACTCTGCCCAGCCTGGAGCCATCTGATATTCCTTTCCTCCCTCCCTCCATGCTTTATCATTCTCTGAACTGTCTGCTTTCCCTTCAGGGCTTGGGGTTGATTTTCCATGTCCCTAGACCAGGGCAGAAGCCTGTCCTTTCCTTCTCAGGCTTTGTATTTGCCCAGGACCTGAGGAGCCAGGGGAAGACCTGGGTGGTTTCCCAGCATCCTCTGGGCCTTCCCCTCAACAGGGTGGAGCCCAGCACCTGGTGTATGGCATGGGCAGAGAGAGAGCAAAGGGCCCCTTTTCTGGCTGCTCCCCAGGCAGTTTCTTCTCCAGCTCTCCGACTGCCATTACCAGGAAACTCAGGTAGGTCTTGACTCTTAAGCTGTGAGGCTTCCTCAGAAATCCCCAGCTGAGGATCTCAGAACAGAAAACAAACACCCCCCCCCCCCCAGTTTGATCACAGCTGAGGTGAGGATGGAAAAGGGGGGAGGGGAGGGGCTGCCTCCTGCCTTCAGAGGACGCTGGCTTGTAGCAGGAGGCTTCTCTGCAGGGCCCCCCCTCATAGTGTGCAGCTCCTCTGCTTTCTGTGGAGACAGAAGCCAGAGGGCCGGCCTGTGTGTGCCCTGGTGGTGTGAGCAGCACACAGCTTGTTCCACTTCTGCTAAATGAACCACGTTAACCTAATACTGGGAGGCAGGCTTCTCTGCGCCATGGCTACACCCAAACCCGCAGAGGACGGGCTTCACCGGGCTCTCTGTTTACACTGTTACTGGGCTGGGCCTCCCTCCGCGCCCACCTCCTGCCTCCCGCCACCGCGGCTATGCGAACATCTAAGGACCATAACTAATTCACTAGGTGTCCTCCTTCAGCCTGGGCATGCATTTTTAATTCACTTTTCTCTCCAGACTCAGGTGACACAGCCCTGCCCCCTCCTCTGTCCTCAGGGGACATAGCTGAAGTCAGTTTAGCACTGTCACTCCACAGGGAGGAGCTCGCTCTCTCCCACCACCTCCCCACGAAGCACCCCGGGCTTGTTTGAACCTATTCAAACTATTTCAAAGTTAAAATGGTCATGGAATTAATTTTCACTTTGGTGCTGTCATTTAATTGCTAGAAGAGTTGTTGTTAGTTTTTTTTCTTCTTCTTCTTCTTTTCCAAGTGAGAGGTGGGGACATAGAGAGACAGACTCCAGCATGCACCGTGACGGGTATCCACCTGGCAACCCCATCTGGGGCCAATGCTCTGCCCATCTAGGGCTATGCTCCCAACTGAGCTACTTCTAGTGCCTGAGGTAGAGGCCATCCTCAGCACCTGGGCTGATGCACTCAAATCAATTGAGCCACGGCTGTGGGAAGTGAAGAGAGAGAGGAAGAGAGGGGGAGGGGTAGAGAAGCAGATAGTCACTTCTCCTGTGTGCTCTGACTGGGAATCGAACCTAGGACATCCACACACCTGGCCAACACTCTTCCACTGAGCCAACCAGCCAGGGTCGAGTTCTTGTAGTTTGATAAGTCCAGGCTCCTCAATCTTGTAGTTGAAAAAGTGAAGACTGAGATATGTTAAATCATTTCCCTTGAGGTCACACAGCAAGTTTGCAGTAGGACCCAAATTAAAAGCTGGGTCTTCTAAGTCCCAGCCATATGCCCCTTCATCATACTATGTCTCTAAAATGATCGATTTCAATCTATCTGGCCTGACCCCTGCCCTACCTCTCCTCAATTCTAATGAATGCATGAAACAAATCTCTAAAATGACCGAATCTCTGGCCCTGGCCGGTTGGCTCAGCGGTAGAGCGTCAGCCTGGCGTGTGGGGGACCCGGGTTCGATTCCCGGCCAGGGCACATAGGAGAAGTGCCATTTGCTTCTCCACCCCACCCCCCTTCCTCTCTGTCTCTCTCTTGCCTCCCACAGCCAAGGCTCCATTGGAGCAAAGATGGCCTGGGCGCTGGGGATGGCTCCTTGGCCTCTGCCCCAGGCACTAGAGTGGCTCTGGTCGCGGCAGAGCGACGCCCCAGAGGGGCAGAGCATCGCCCCCTGGTGGGCGTGCCGGGTGGATCCCGGTCGGGCGCATGCGGGAGTCTGTCTGACTGTCTCTCCCCGTTTCCAGCTTCAGAAAAATACAAAAAATATATAAATAAATAAAAAAATAAAATAAAATGACCGAATCTCGAAGAAGAATGGTGAGGTGTGGTTATTCATCAGATGGTGAGCAACAGAGATTATTTGGTTCCTTTGTTATTTTACACTTGTCTAGCTAAAGAGATTTAAACTCTCAAAGCAAAAACTGAAAGTGCAGAGAGAACAAGGAAAAAGTAAACTAAGGAAGATCTCAGAGGAAGAGAAGCTGCAATAGAAATGGAAGTTAGGGGGGCTTGCCTGCAGAAAGCCATCAGAAGCACAAATTCAGGGAGGCCTTATCTTAGAGAAGGTGAGGGCCCTGGAGTCTGATGGGCACAGTTTTGAACTGCAGCTTTAGCATTTACTGATTTGGGGGCAGTTAAGTTCTGAAAGCTTCTGTTTTCTCCTCTGTAAAGTGAAGCTAACCTCTTTATTGGAGTGTTGATGTGATGGTTAAGGAGCAAATGCTTGTAAGCATCCAAGAGTCCCTTGCACACAGTGGGCACACAGTGAGTGGTAAGACTTGTGATTACATCAAGCTTGAATTAGGTGAGGGGCTAGCCTTACCCTGGCGCATGTGAGGCCAGCCCCCAGAGTTTTGGGCAGGACTGGACAATCTCTGGCTCTGGCACCTAATGTCCAGTAACCCAGTCCTTCTGCCCAGACTGCACCCAGCTGGACCAAAACCTGGCAAAGACAGCACAAGAAAAGAAAACTACAGACCAATATCTCTAATGAATACAGACACAAAAATCCTAAACAAAATACTAGCAAATCAAATACAAAACACATTAAAAAATAATACATCACAATCAGGTGGGATTCATTCCAAGAGCAAAAAGATGGTTCAACATACGGAAATCAATCAATGTAATACACTACATCAACAAAACAAAAAAAACAACAACTGTATGATCCTATCAATAGATGCAGAAAAGGCATTCATTAAGACACAATATCCCTTTAGGTTTAGAACATTCAATAAAATCAGAATAGAAGAAAAGTACCTCAACATAATAAAAGCCGCAGATGACAAACCATCAGCTAATATCATACTAAATGGTAAAAAAGTGAAGGCTTTTTCTCTAAAATCAGGAGTGAGACAAGGCTTCCCATTCCCTCCACTCTTATTCAACATAGTTCTGGAAATTTTTGCCAGAGTAATCAGGCAAGAGAAAGAAATAAAAGGCATTCATATCGGGAAAGAAGAAGTAAAGGTAACACTTTTTGCAGATGACATGATCCTGTATATAGAAAACCCCAAAGACTCCACCAAAAAACTATTAGAAACAACAAACCAATACAGTCAAGTTACAGCATACAAAATCAATATACAAAAGTCTACTGCTTTTTTATATGCTAACAATGGAACTTCAGAAAATGAAATTAAAAAATTTCCTTTTACAATTGCAACAACGAAAAAAATAAAGTACCTAGGAATAAACTTAACAAAGGATGTGAAAGACCTATATACTGAAAACTACAAAACATTATTGAAAGAAACTGAAAAAGGCACAATGAAATAGAAAAATATTCTATGTTCATGGATTGAAAGAATCAACATAGTTAAAATGGCCATAATAACCAAAAAAATATACAAATTTAATGCAATTCCAATCAAAATCCCAATGTCATTCTTCAAAGAAATAGAACAAATAATTGCCAGGTTTATATGGAACCATAAAAAACCCCAAATAGCCAAATAGCAATCCTGAGGAGAAAGAATGAAGTCAGAGGTATCACATTACCTGACTTCAAATTATATTATAAAGTCACGATAATCAAAACAGCATGGTGTTGGCAGAAAAACAGACACTCAGACCAATGGAACAGAACTGAGAGCCCAGGAATAAAACCACATATACAGTATTTCCCCATGTATAAGATGCGCCTTAATTTTGGGCCTGAAATTTGGGGGAAAAAAGTATTACATAAAGTTATTAAACTCGTTTTTTAAATTTTTTATTAATTTAAATTTATTGTGTTAACATGGATTTAAGTGTCTCGCTCAATATCATTCCCTCACCCCCACCTCCATGTCCCCCATTACACCCCTTTTGTCCCCTTCCCCCAAACACCCTCCTCCCTTCCCTCTGGGATTTGCTGTCCTGTTATCTGTATCTATGTGTTATGTATATATAATTTCACTAATCCCTTCACCTTCTCTGATTTCATCGCCTCATCCTCTTTCCCTCTGACAGCTGTCCCTCTGGTCCCTGTGACCTGCCTCTGCCTCTATTCCATTCCTCAGTTCACTTTGTTAATTACATTTCACACATAAGTAAGATTATATGATATTTGTCTTTCTCTGCCTGACTTATTTCACTTAGCATAATAATCTCCAGGTCCGTCCATGCCATCACACAAGGTAAGATTTTCTTCTTTTTCATAGCTGTGTAGTATTCCATTGTGTATATGTACCACAGCTTTTTAATCCACTCATCCACTGACAGACACTTGGGCTGTTTCCAGATCTTGGCTATTGTAAACAATGCTGCAGTAAACATGGGGGTGCATATCTTCTTTTGAATTAGTGTTTTGGTATTCTTTTTTTTTTGTATTTTTTCGAAGCTAGAAACAGGGAGGCAGTCAAACAGACTCCCGCATGCACCTGACCGGGATCCACCCAGCATGCCCATCTGGGGCGTTGCTCTGCTGCAACCAGAGCCATTCTAGCGCCTGAGGCAGAGGCCATAGAGCCATCCTCAGCACCTGGGCCAACTTTGCTCCAATGGAGCCCTGGCTGCAGGAGGGGAAGAGAGAGACAGAGAGGAAGGAGAGGGGGAGGGGTGAAGAAACAGATGGACGCTTCTCCTGTGTGCCCTGGCCAGGAATCGAACCCGGGACTCCCACACGCCAGGCCAACACTCTACCACCAAGCCAACCAGCCAGGGCCAGTGTTTTGGTATTCTTAGGTTATACTCCTAAAAGTGGGATAGCAGGGTAAAAAAGACAGTTCCATTTTTAATTTTTGAGGAAACTCCACACTGTTTTCCACAGTGGCTACATAAGTCTACATTCCCATCAGCAGTGCACGAAGGTTCCTTTTTCTCCACACCCTTGTCAGCACTTATTGTGTGTTGATTTGTTAATGAACACCATTCTGACAGACATGAGGTGATATCTCATTGTGGTGTTTTGTTTTTTTTTTTTTGTATTTTTCTGAAGCTAGAAACGGGGAGAGACAGTCAGACAGACTCCCGCATGCGCCCGACCGGGATCCACCCGGCACGCCCACCAGGGGGTGACGCTCTGCCCACCAGGGGCCGATGCTCTGCCCCTCCGGGGCGTCACTCTGTTGCAACCAGAGCCACTCTAGCGCCTGGGGCAGAGGCCAAGGAGCCATCCCCAGCGCCCGGGCCATCTTTGCTCCAATGGAACCTCGCTGGCTGCGGGAGGGGAAGAGAGAGACAGAGAGGAAGGAGAGGGGGAGGGGTGGAGAAGCAGATGGGCGCTTCCCCTGTGTGCCCTGGCCGGGAATCGAACCCAGGACCTCTGCACGCCAGGCCGATGCTCTACCACTGAGCCAACCGGCCAGGGCCTCATTGTGGTTTTAATTTGCATTTCTCTGATGATTAGTGAGGTTGAACATTTTTTCATATGCCTATTGGCCATTTGTAAGTCCTCTTTGGAGAAGTATCTATTCATTTCCTTTGCCCATTTTTTAATTGGCCTGTTTACCTTTCTGGTGTTGAGTTTTAGAAGTTCTTTATAAATTTGGTTATTACCAAAATACGCCTTATCAGACATATTGTCGAATATGTTCTCCCATTGTGTGGGTTGTCTTTTTATTTTGTTAATGGTGTCTTTTGCTGTGAAAAAGCTTTTTAGTTTGATACAGTCTTGTTTATTTTGCACTTTATTTCACTTGCCTGTGGAGATAAATAGCAAAAATATTGCTATGAGAGATATCAGAGAGTTTACTGCCTATATTTTCTTCCAAGATGTTTATGGCTTTGTGACTTATCCATTTTGAGTTTATTTTTGTGAATGGTGTAAGTTTGTGGTGTAGTTTTATTTTTTCTGCATGTACCTGTCCAATTTTCCCAACACCATTTATTTACCCCACTGTATTCTCTTACCTCCTTTGTCAAATATCAACTGACCATAAAGTTGTGCATTTATTTTTGGGTTCTCTGTTCTGTTCCATTGATCTGTATGCCTGTTCTTATACCTGTACCAAGCTGTTTTGATTACTATGGCCTTGTAGTATAACTTGATATTAGAAAGTGTGATACCTCCTGCTGTATTCTACATTTTCAAGATTGCTGAGGTTATTAGTGTTCTTTTTTGGTTCCATATAAATTTTTGGAATATTTGTTCTGTATCTTTGATGTATGCCATTAGTACTTTACTAGGAATTATGTTGAATTTATAGGTTGCTTTGGGTAATATAGACATTTTAATAATGTTTATTCTTCCTCTCCATGAACACGGTATTAGCTTCCACTTGTTTGTATCTTCCTTGATTTCTTTTTCCAATGTCTTATAATTTTAAGAGTACAAGTCTTTTACCTCCCTGGTTAGATTTACTCCTAGGTACATTATATTTTTGTTGCAATGGTGAAGGGGATTGTTTCCATAATTTCTCTTTTAGTCAGTTTATTGTTGGTGTATAAAAATGCCACTAATTTCTGAATATTAATTTCATATCCTGTCACCTTGCTGAATTCATTTATCAGGTCTAGTAGTTTTTTTGACTGAGACATTAGGGTTTTCTATGTACAGTATCATATCATCAGCAAATAATAGTTTTACTTCTTCTTTTCCAATTTGGATGCCTTTTATTTCTTCTTCTTGTCTGATTGCTATGGCTAGAACTTTCAGAACTATGTTGAATAAGAGTGTTGAAAAGAGGCACACCTGCCTTTGTTCCTGATCTTAAGGGGATTGCTTTTAATTTTTGTCCATTGAATATGATGTTGGCTGTAGGTTTGTCATATGTGGCCTTTATCATGTTGAGGTATGTTCCCTGTATTCCCATTTTTCTGAGAGTTTTGATCATTATTGGGTGCTGGATTTTACCAAATGCTTTTTTTTTTTTTTTGCATCTATTGATATAATCATGTGATTTTTATCCTTTCTTTTGTTTATGTGATGAATCAAATTGATTGATTTGCGAATATTGTACCAGCCTTGCCTCCCTGGAATAAATCCCACTTGATCATGATGTATGACTTTTTTAATGTATTACTGGATCTGGTTTGCTAATATTTAGTTGAGAATTTTAGCATTGATTTCATCAGGGATGTTGGCCTATATTTTTCTTTCTTTGTAGTATCATTATTTGGTTTTGGAATGAGGAGAGTGCTTGCCTCATAAGAAGAGTTTGGGAGTCATCCCTCCTCTTGAATTTTTTGAAATAGCTTGAGAAGGATAGGTGTTAGTTCTTCTTGGAATATTTGGTAAAATTTTCCTGTGAAGCCATCCAGTCCAGGACTTTTGTTTGTTGGGAACAGTTTGATAACTGTTTCAATTTCATTTGTTGTAATCTATCTCTTTAGGTTTTCTGATTCTTCCAGATTGAGTTTTGGAAGATTGTATGCTTCTAGGAATTTATCCATTTCACCTAGTTTGTCCAATTTTTTGACATATAGATCTTCATAGTACTTTCTTACAATCCTTTGTATTTTTGTGGTGTCAGTTGTTACTTCTCCACTTTTTTTTTTGTGTGACATAGAGAGAGACAGAGAGAGGGACAAATAGGAAGGGAGAGAGATGAAAAGCATCAATTCTTTGTTGCAGCACCTTAGTTGTTCATTAATTGCTTTCTTATATATGCCTTGACTGGGGGGCTACAGCCAATCGAGTGACCCCTTGCTCAAGCCAGTGACGTTGGGTTCAAGCTGGTGAGCCTTGCTCAAACCAGATGAGCCCACGCTCAAGCTGGCGACCTCAGGGTTTCAGTCCTGGGTCTTTCACGTCCCAGTCCAATGCTCCATCTACTGTGCCACTGCCTGCTCAGTCTCTCTACTTTTATTTCTAATTTTATTTATTTGAGTCTTCTCTTTTTTTCTTGATGAATCTGGTTAAAAGTTTGTCAATCTTGTTTACATTTTCAAAGAACCAGCTCTTGGTTTTATTGATCTTTTGTATATATATATTTTTAGCCTCTATGTCATTTATTTCTGCTCTGATCTCTATTATTTCCTTCCTTCTACTTCTTCTGGGCTTATTGTTGTTTTTCTAGTTCTTTTAGGTGCATGGTTAAGTTGTTTATTTGAGCTTTTTCTTGCTTCTTAATGTATGTTTGTAATCTTATGATTACTTTCCTCTCAGAAAACTGCTTTTGCTGTGTTTCATAGATTTTGAGTTGTTGTATGTTCGTTTTTCATTTGTTTCAAGGAAATTTTTTATTTTTTCTTGATCTCATTGTTAACCCATTCATTATTTAATAACATGCTATTTAGCCTCCCAGTGTCTGAATGTTTTTCAGTTTTTCTATTTTAGTTGATCTCTAGTTTCATGCCATTATGATCAGAGAAGATTCTTTATTTTTTTATTTAAAAATTTTTTTTTGTATTTTTCTGAAGCTGGAAACGGGGAGGCAGTCAGACAGACTCCTGCATGCGCCCAACCGGGATCCACTTAGCACTCCCACCAGGGGGCGATGCTCTGCCCATCCGGGGCGTTGCTCTGTTGCAACCAGAGCCAGTCTAGTGCCTGAGGCAGAGGCCATGGAGCCATCCCCAGCGCCTGGGCCATCTTCACTCCAATGGAGCCCCTGCTGCGGGAGGGGAAGAGAGAGACAGAGAGGAAGGAGAGGGGGAGGGGTGGAGAAGCAGATGGGTGCTTCTCCTGTGTGCCCTGGTCGGGAATCGAACCTGGGACTTCTGCACACCAGGCCGACGCTCTACCACTGAGCCAACTGGTCAGGGCCCAGAGAAGATTCTTGATATGATTTCAATCTTCTTAAATTTATTGAGACTTGTTTTGTGTCCTAACATGTGGTCTATTCTAGAGAATGTACCATGAGCACTTGAAAAGAATGTATATTCTGCTGCTTTGGGGTGAAAGGTTCTGAAGGTATCTATTAAATCTGGTTGATCTAGTGTGTCATTTAAGGCTGCTATTTCTTAGTTAATTTTCTGTGTGGAGGATCTGTCCATTGATGTTAGTTGGTTATTAAAATCTCCTACTGTTATAGTATTACTGTTGATCTCACTCTTTACGTGAATCAAAATCTGCTTTATATATTTAGGTGCTCCTATATTAGGCACATAGATATTTACAATGGTTATATCCTTTTGTTGGATTACTCCCTTTATCATTACATAGTGACGTTCTTTATCCCTTACTATATATAGCCTTTATTATTTATTTATTTATTTATTTATTTATTTATTTATTTTGTATTTTTCTGAAGCTGGAAATGGGGAGAGACAGTCAGACAGACTCCCGCATGCACCCGACCGGGATCCACCCGGCACGCCCACCAGGGGCGATGCTCTGCCCACCAGGGAGCGATGCTCTGTCGCTCTGCGGCGACCAGAGCCACTCTAGCGCCTGGGGCAGAGGCCAAGGAGCCATCCCCAGCGCCTGGGCCATCTTTGCTCCAATGGAGCCTCCGCTGCGGGAGGGGAAGAGAGAGACAGAGAGGAAGGAGGGGGGGGTGGAGAAGCAAATGGGTGCTTCTCCTATGTGCCCTGGCCGAGAATCGAACCCGGGTCCCCCATACGCCAGGCTGACGCTCTACCACTGAGCCAACTGGCCAGGGCTATAGCCTTTATTTTAAAGTCTGTTTTGTTAGATATAAATATTGCTACCCCAGCTTTTTTTTACATTTCTATTTGCATGAAATACTTATTTTCATCCCTTCACTTTTTGTCTATGTGTATCTTTTATTCTGAGGTGGGTCTCTTGTAGACAGCATATGTATGGGTCTTGTTTTCTTATCCATGTAACTACCCTATGTCTTTTTATTTTATATAAATTTTTATTAATGTTAATGGGATGACATTAATAATTCAGGGTACATATATTCAAAGAAAACATGTCTAGGTTATCTTGTCATTAAATTATGTTGCATACCCCTCACCCAGAGTCAGATTGTCCTCCGTCACCCTCTATCTAGTTTTCTCTGTGCCCCTCCCCCTAACTCTCTCCCTCCCTCCCTCCTACGTCCTCCCTCCCCCCACCCCTGGTAACTAACCACCACTCTCTTGTCCATGTCTCTTAGTCTCGTTTTTATGTTCCACCAATGTATGGAATCATGTAGTTCTTGTTTTTTTCTGATTTACTTATTTCACTCCGTATAATGTTATCAAGATCCCACCATTTTGCTGTAAATGATCTGATGTCATCATTTCTTATGGCTGAGTAGTATTCCATAGTGTATATGTGCCACATCTTCTTTATCCAGTCTTCTATTGAAGGGCTTTTTGGTTGTTTCCATGTCTTGGCCACTGTGAACAGTGCTGCAATGAACATGGGGCTACATGTGTCTTTACGTATCAATGATTCTGAGGTTTTGGGGTATATACCCAGTAGAGGGATTGCTGGGTCATAAGGTAGTTCTATTTGCAGTTTTTTGAGGAACAACCATACTCTATGTCTTTTGATTGGAGCATTTAATCCACTTACATTTAAGGTTATTATTGATATGTACTTATTTATTTCCATTTTATTCTTTAAATCTACAATCCTATTTTTCTAGGTTTTTTTTTTTTTACCTTTGTTCTTTTTAAAGCAGGCCCCTTAACGTTTCTTGCTGTACTGGTTTGGTTTTAACAAATTCCTTGAGTGTTTTTTTGTTTGTTTGTTTGTGTTTTTTTTTTCTGGGAAGCTTTTTATTTTTCCTTCAACTTTAAATGATAGCCTTGCTGGATAAAAAAGTCTTGTTTGTAGGTTTTTGTTTCACATAACTTTGAATATTTCTTGCCAATCCCTTCTGGCCTCAAGTGTTTCTGTTGAGAAGTCAGATGTCATCCTTATGGGTGCTCCTCTGTAGGTATTAACTGCTTTTCTCTTGCAGGTTTTAGTATTCTTTCTTTCTCTCAACTTTGGCATTTTAATTATGGTGTGTCTTTGTGTAGGCCTCTTGGGTTCCTCTATAATAGGACTCTCTGTGCTTCTTGAACTTGTGTGACTTTTTCCTCATCAATTTAGGGAAATTTTCAGCCATGATATTTTCAAACAGGTTCTCTATACCTTGTTCATTCTCTTTTCCTTCAGATACCCCTATGATGCGGATGTTGGTTCTCTTCATGTTATCACAGAGCTCTCTTAGATTTTCCTCAGTCTTTTTGCATCTCTTTTTGTTTTGCTGCTCTGTTTCTGTGCTTATGTTTATCTTGTCTTCTAAATCGCTAATTCAATCCTCTGCTTCATCCAGCCTGCTGTTGATTCCTTCTAGTGTAGTCTTCATTTCTGATATTATATTTGTTATTTCTGACTGGTTATTTTTTTATGATTTCAATGTTCTTTTTGATACTTGCGGTCTCTTTATTTAGGTGTTCATTAAGTCCATCCATTTGTTGCTCTAAGATCCTTGAGCATCCTAAAAATCATTGTTTTAAACTCTGCATCTGGTAACTTGATTACTTCCATTTCAATTAGTTCTTTTTTGGGGATTTCTGTTGTTGATTCATTTGGGTTGCATTTCTCTGTCTGCCCATTTTGTCTGTGTATTAGGTAGCGCTGTCTGACTTTGAAATTTTTGTGGTGTCTTTATGAGGAAGATGGGCTCAGTGGTACTGACCTCCAGGCCACGTGTTTTCCTTGTTCTAGGAATGCTTCTTGAGGGTAGTATTTTCACTTTTGTTGTATTTGAGTGTTGTATACAGTTGGTTCTTTCATGGGCATGGTTATCTGTTCATGCTATCTGGCTCTAAGGGTAAACCTTGATTATGGGCATTATACACTGTGCAATGTTTGTCCTGTTAGGCCAGGGGTCTCAAACTCGCGGCCTGCCCACCAATTTTGTGCAGCCTGCAGACTAATCAAACTTCGTGGATTAGTCTGCGGGCCAGTCTGCGGCCGCACAAAATTGGTGGGCGGGCCACGAGTTTGAGACCCCTGTGTTAGGCGTATTTATTCTCCATGGTGTCTGTTGCCTGCTAGACTCCTCCTCTGAGTGTGTTATTTGTGTAGCTAGCTGAGTCTAGGGTTGGTACTGTCTGCCCCCCACTACCAGTAGTGTTGGTTTTAGATCTTTTGAGTTGTCATCAGCTGTTGTTTGTAACCCACTGTGAGCTACCTGTCTGCAGCTACTGCACTTTTTGCTGTTTGTGTCTGTGTATTCTGTGCCTTGGTAGTGTGGGAGGGGCCAAGCTTTGTATAAGTATCAGCTTCCTCCTGCTTAGAAGTGACAGCAGCTCTGTAAAAGACCCAAGCTCTATAAGATTTTTCTCTCCTTTTCAGCTGCTCCTCCTCCTCTTGCAGCTACCTGGTCTTCTCACAGAGTGTTTTATAGAAAGACTGTAGTGTGGGCCCAGACTGGCTTCACTCAACCAACCCCTCTACAGGTTGCAAGCTTGGTGGGTTAGGACAGCTAAGGTTGGGAATACAATGTTAGTGAGTCCTCCTACTTTAGAGGTCTCTTGGTCAGGAGCTCAGTACATGGGTGTGGCCCCTACTCCAGAGCTTAACCCCTCAGCCACTGCTGGATACTCAAATTTTATTTCTCCGCAACAAGGTGAGCAGTAGCTTCAGACTGGGTGGGACTGAGGCTGACAGTCCCCTCTGCAGAAGGTCTTACAGCTGATGAGACTCTGGTGTCAGGGAGGTATACTAAGAGAGTTCTCTCCTGTGGCTGACTGTGCCTCTCCAAAGGTGGCTAAGTCTCTCGACCAGATCCAACAATAGGTTCACAGGGACCCACACGTTAAATATCCATGTTCCGAGCTTCTCTTCCTTCTCCCTGTGGAATCTAGCCCAGCAGGACAGGATATAAAGCACCTAGGCTGGTTGACTGTGAAGCTCTACCCTATACGATGCACATGAGCCACTGTGATGGTGCTGATCACAGAGAGCAGAACTTGCCTCAGCTGTGCCAGGTGTGAGGAGCTCTTCCTTAGGATTCCACACTAGCAATGGCTGTTAGGTCCTGAACCAATGCTTTCTGCAGCTGACCACTGAATGTGCCAGCCCTGGGCCTCCCTGGCAGGAATCCAGCACAGACCAGTGGGAGACACTTCCCGTAACTGGCCCTCAGCAACCTTCTTGGAGCTACAAGCAATCCAGAGTTTGTGACTGCCTCTGCTGGGTCCAGGTGTACATGGAAATACCAAGCTGCACACCTAGGTTGGTTTTTATTCATACTGAGCTGGGAGAAGGTCTACTTAAAAGGCCAAGTTTCCCTGAGTCCTGCCTTCTACAGCCTCTGCCTGCTGGCTGCTTATTGGGCTTGGTCACTGAAAAAACCTCTGGTTAAGTCGAGCCTGTGGCAATTCAGAGATTAGTAAGGGTGGTAAGTATGGCTCCATCCTTCAGCCTCAGGTGTCAGTCTGTCCAGCCTTTTGGTGTGGCCCCAGGAGTCTGGTGAGTTGGCCTCTGAGACCCAGAGGTGTGGTCTGCCTGCAGTCTGGACAGTTTCCTCTGAGTCTCCTGTGAGGTGGAAGCACCAGTTTTAGAGTCAAGATCATGTAGGGGAAAACTTTTACCTCAGCACCAGAAAACCGAGTCACTGGTGCTCCCCTTGCTCTCTGGCCTCTCAGAAATTATCTGTCACCATGACTTGGGTAGGAGAGACTTCTGAGGGCAGAGCAGTTGCTTTTCCCCAGACTGATGCCACTCAGAGGGGACTGCTACCCCCAAGAAAGATGGCGACTGCAGTATTGGAGAGTGACTCAGCACAGGTGTTCCAGTGGCCATCCCCCATAGTGTCTCTCCTTGGGCCTCCAATTTTACACTCTCCTCCTGCAACTCTAGTCCTCTCAGCTCTCCCTCCACCCTGGGTAAGTGCCTGTGACTGAGATTTTCTGTGCAGGCCCTTTAAGATGGAGCCTGCATCTCTAAGACCTCTGTCTCTTTCTCACAGACAGACACCTGGCTCTTTTCACCTCCAAATGTTATGTGGGCACCTCTTTGAGGCTCTGGGGCTCTAGGCTGGGGCTCCGGGCATGGGGATGAGGACTCACTCCTCTTAGGGTGACCCTCTCACAGTGAGAGTCCCTCCAGACCCTCAGCCATCGCTCGCTGCTGGGAGCAGGAAGCCCTTTCTGTGTCTCTGCCCTTCCTACCAGTCCCAGTATGGCTTCTTCTGTGATCCTTGGTTATGGACTCCTATTCGTTTAGTCCAAAGTTAGTTTTTCAAGATTATTGTTCTTAAATTAAGTTGTAACCCAATTTTGTCCTGGGTGGTGGCAGTTGAACTGTCTGCCTACTCTGTCACTATCTTGGAATCTCCCTTTTTTTCCTTTTTAACAGTTAGTACTGTTTACAAAGTACTAAGTACTAACTGTTTGCAGTTTAATTGTTTATTGTCTGTTCCCCTCAACCCACATAAGCTTTAGAGAGCAAGGATCACTTGTGTCTTGACTACACTACCTCCAAGCCTAGAACAGTGAACTCAAGTTTTATTCATCATAAAATTCCTACAACTCCTCCTCACTGTCAAAACTCCCATCCATTAGCTTGTCCTCATCTGTTTTTGATGACGAATCACTGTCTGCAACAATGAGTGCAAAAAGAAGTGTGAAAAAGCAGGAAATGCAAGTTAAAAATCTACAACCACTGTATAAGACACACCCAGTTTTTAGACCCCCAAATTTTTTCAAAAAATGTTCATCTTATACATAGGGAAATATGGTATATGGAAAATAATCTTTGACAAAGGAGCCAAAAACACACAAGGGAGAAAAGAAAGCCTCTTCAATAAATGGTGCTGGGAAAATTGGAAAGCCACATGCAAAAGAATTAAACTTGACTACAGTTTGTCCGCCTGCACAAAAATTAATTCAAATGAATCAAAGACCTAAATATAAGACCTGAACCATAAATTACATGGAAGAAAACATAGGTACTAAATGCATGGACCTTGTCCGTAGAGAATAATTTATAAATTTGGCCCCAAAGGTAAGGGAAGTAAAGGCAAAAATAAATGAATGGGACTATATCAAACTAAAAAGCTTCTGCAGAGCAAAGAAACTGACAATAAAACAAATAGGCAGCCAACTAAATAGGAGATTATATTTGCAAACAACAGCTCAGATAAGGGGTTAATATCCAAAATATATAAAGAACTCAAAAACTCAGCAACAAACAAATGATCCAATTAAAAAATGGGAAGAGGACTTGAATAGACACTTCTCCCCAAAAGACATACAAAAGGCCAACAGGTATATAAAAAGATGCTCATCTTCACCAGCAATTGGAGAAATGCAAATCAAAACTACAATGAGATACCACCTCACAACTGTTAGATTAGCTATTATCAACAAGACAGGTAATAACAAGTGTTGGAGAGACTGTGGAGAAAAAGGAACCCTCATTCACTGCTGGTGGGAATGTAAATTAGTATAACCATTATGTAAGAAAGTATGGTGGTTCCTCAAAAAATTAAGAATAGAATTACCATATGACCCAGCAATCCCTCTACTGTATACCTACCCCCAAAACTTGAAAACATTACATAAAGACACATACACCCTCATGTTTATTGCAGCATTATTTACAGTGGCCAAGACATGGAAACAACCAAAGTGTCCCTCGATAGAGGATTAGATAAAGAAGACATGGTACATATATACAATAGAATACTACTCAGCCATAAGAAACAATGACATAGTGACATTTATGACAACATGGATGGACCTTGAGAACATTATATTGAGTAAAATAAGTAAATCAGAAAAAGCTAAGAACTGTGTGATTTCATACATAGGTGGGATGTAGAACAGACTTATAGACATAGATAAACGTGAAGTGGTTACCAGGGGAAAAGGAATGTGGGAGAGGGGAAAGGGAACACAACTGAATGGGAGGAGGGAAGGGGTCGAGGGAAGGGCGTAAAGAGGGAGAAATAATAGGTGACGGAAAATGATTCAACTTTGGGTGATGGGTATACAACATAGTCAACAGTTCAAATGCTATAGAAATGTGTACTTGAAACCTATGTACTCTTGTGGATTGATGTTATCCTGTTAAAGTTAATTTTCTAAATAAAAATATAAAAATATTAAAGGATTAGGTGAAGTATAAATAGGGGTGAGTGACCATTCTAAAGTTTGGGTTTTTTCTGCACCTGTGAATGCATTTTCCTTTGTTCTCTATTCTAAAGTGACAGCTGATTAATAAAAGATGGTGGCATGAAGATTTTTCAAAGAGTATAATTTGAGTCTGGAGTAATTTCCAGTTTCAGGTTTTCACAAATATTATGCCATAATGAATGTTGAGTGCAAACATTAGTATATAATGTTATGGAAACAAAAGGTGGCATATCTAGGTGACAAGCTAGGATGAGCATTCACTTATCCTTCCACCTTGTGCCCACCCCAAGAACCAGCCTCTTGTTTGGCTGTTCCTCTGCAGTTATCCAAATCCTAAGTGATGTGCAGAATAGCTTAGGGCAGAATACTCTCGACTTATAGAGAAAAGTCAGATGAAGAGGAAATTTTGGGTGCAGTGCAAGGATCAAAAGCCTGGAGTCTGGGAACGTGGTTCTAATCCAAGCTCTATTATTAACTAGCTGTGTCCTTGGACACTTTTAGAACTTTTCTCTGTATTTGTTCCTTTGCTCATAAGAGAGCGAGCTGGAGTAGAATCATGCCAACACGAGATGATGTCTTAGGTCCCCTTGGTTCTGAGTTCTGTGTTGCTATGGCTGCGTTTTTGAATCTCAGCATAACTGGTTTGTTTTGGGATTGGTTAGGGTAAATGCCCTGCTTGTTCACCTTGGAAACCTTGACTCCACATCAGAATAAAAGCAGTTCTGTGAGAACATGTGCAAAGAACAACAGAGAGAAGAAAACAAATAGTTTCTCTACAGGCAGTACATTGATGGTCGGAAATAATACATGACTGCTTAGTCACTGGACCGGGGGAGAAAATTCAATTCAACACATACCGATAGAGTGACTTAATATGGTGGAGAGTAAATGTGGCTCTGAAGACAAAGGACCCCATCTCTCTCCAGCCCCTGTCCTCAGACAGCTTGATCTAGTTGGGGACATCACCAGACATATTCTCTCTCTCTCTCTCTCTCTCTCTCTCTCTCTCTCTCTCTCTCTCACACACACACACACACACACACACACACATTAATTGACATGATAGGTCCACAAACACTGACGGAGCGGGGTACAAGACACTAGCAAGTTCACTAAGGGGCACAAAAGTGAAACATGTCTCCACTTTCAAGAAATTTAGATAACACAGATAACTAAAAAAATGATAATACCAAAGGCAGAAAGAGATAAGAACCAAAAATGATAATAAAACCTATTTACATAGTACTTTACTAATACTTTTGTCTACAGTCCACATACTTTTTCTCACTGTCTCCCCGGTGCCTTTAGGACATCCCTTCTGTGTTTCTCCACCTCTCTGGCCATCCTTCTCTGTCTCCTTCCAGGATCCTTTCCACGGGGACAGAAATCCTGCCTATTGTGCTTATCCACGTATCTCCAGTAATTAGCACAGTGCCTCACCCAGATTAGAATCTTAAAAAATAATTACTGCTAACTGAATGTGGATCTCTAATTCAAAACTCATGTACTATGTCAGAAAATCAGATGCCCATTTGCATTTCTCTGTGTATGCTCATGGTACCTCATATCAAAATGTCCAGAAAGAACTGCTTACCTCCAAATAATCCCCCCAAAACTTATCTCAACAAGTTGTCTTCCCCAATCATCTAAGCCAGAAATGTAGGATCCCCTTATTCCTCACATTTAGTAAGACAACAAATCTTTTTTGGGCCCACCCAGCCCTGCCTGGGTTATTTCAGAAATTTCTTAGCTCATTTCTCTGATTGGAATTAAGTGTTGTTCATGATCTTCTAGCATGAATTGGGAAAGCTAACCCCATCCTTGGTGTAGATTTTTTCCTATTGCTGTTTTCTCTTGGTTCTATTTTCTTTTTTAGTTTATATTTAATGTTCTAATCTTGTTATGAAGTATGTGTATATTTTTATAAACCACCTAAAATATCACCTAATAAGGTGACAAATAATATATATGTACTATATAATTTTGAAATGTTTTAATTACAAGCAAAAGAAAAAAAAACTGGCTTAAGTAAAAATAGAGGACATTATTGACTCATGCAGTTGGGCAGTGCAAGAATGATGTTGGCTTCAAGCAGAACCAAATACCTGTATAGAGCACAAACATGGGCATCGTGGCTTCTAGCTCTAATTTCTTCTGTCAAATCAGACATCTCACTTTTACTAGTGATCTTTACTAGTGATTTAAAAGATATAAGTGATCAAATAACATATGCAAAGCAGTGTGAGGCAAATTACATTTTCCAGGATGGCCACAGAAAGACCTCCCATTCCACCTGTATAATGTGACATTCTCACTCCTCCCCTCTGGGAGGGGGGCCTAGATTCCCTTCCGTTGCATGTGGTTGGGCATGCAGATGTGATGAAGTGACGCTGTATAACTTTTGAGTCTAGGTAATAAGAGGCCATAGGCTTCAGCCTGTTCATCTTTGGTTGCTTTCTTGGAATCCAGCCACTATGCCATGAGGAAGCCGACGAGCTGTGGAAAGGAACTCCAGCCTTGGTGCCTGCTGAGCATCCGAGCAGCATAGGTCTCCAGGCATGTGCGTGGCCCTAGGAGATCTGGCCCTAGCCACTGGGTCCCCCAGGTGTCCCCTGGGCCCCCACAAGACATTATGGAGCAAACATCTTGACCTTGCTTCATCTTGTCCAAATTAGTAATCCATAGAAAACATGAGGTAATAAAACTACGTAGTTTGAAACCACTATATTTTGAGGGAATTTGTTACACAGCAATAGATAAACTGAATACAGAGAGAGGTGTGGGCTGTCCCATGCGGCTCCGCAGGTCCTTTCTCCCTGAGTAAGTCATGCTTCCTGGCTCAGAGCAATCAGGTAAGGTCTCTAAATAATGTTTGCACTCATCTGACAGTGCAGGGGGCATTGATATTATGAATATCTCCATTTTATAGCACAACTATTACTAGCTTATATGGCATTTTTCAGGGAGCCGTGCCTCAAATATCCATAGATTCTAGAATTGTTTACCGTAAGCAATCTGAAACCAGGAACATCCTGCTAAGAGCATTCCATAGATAAGAACTTTCCTTTTTGAACTCTTGTTAATCATTTACTAGGAGGTGAGTTATGAGCATATTAACAAAGAGAGTGGGCTAGGACACTTGTGTTCTCTCTTCCAGGGAGTCCCTCTCATAATTGGGATAGACCGGTCCATTGGCCAGTTGTTTGAATGCTTAACTTCCTCCTCATCCATTCCGCTGTCAGCAGTTTTTCTTCTGACAGAGGAAAGATGGCTGCCTTGAGCTCCTGTCCCATCATCTATCCTCTCAGTAACCCAACCAGGAATGCGAATGTCTCTTTCTCTAACTCTTCTGGAAAAAGCTCGGTATACTTTGATTGGTTCTGACTGTTCAGACCAATCTTCAGAGCTACAGTGAATCAGTCCCACTTAAACTACATAAAAATGAAAGGAAATTAGTGTGTTACAAGAAGAAGATGGAATAAATGTTGAGCATGCAAAAATGAAAACAATAGCTGGGACTTATTATTATTATTATTATTATTATTATTATTTTACATACCTATCTTCTTTCTGAAGTGGACTCACTCAGTGTATTCTCACCCCACTGTTGGGAAAAGGTTTCTGGAACACAAGTCTAAACATCCCGGTACATTAGTGTCTCAGGGATAGAGACTAGGCCTTGTTCATTGTAAAAGCTGGAGAAACGCTAGCTGCTGTAACAAATAATCTCTCACGTTTTAGTAGTTTAACATAATAGATATTTGTTTCCCAATCACACAACAGGCCAATACAGAGATACCTGGTAATTCAGGGACTCTGATTCTTTCTGTTTTGCAGCTTTTCCATGCTTAAGGCTAGAGAATTCTTGGATCTTCTGTATCTGGCCTGTGGATGAGGGAAGAGAAGGGGAAGAAGACACACTTCTTAACACTTTGCTCAGAAATGACATGTATTACTTCTGCTCACCTTCTATTGTTGAGAAATGGTCACATGGCCCCATCTAAATGCAAAGGGGATGGGAAGATGTGGTTCCAGGTGGGAAGCCAGTTCTCGGGGCAGGGAGAGGGAGAATGGCACAACACCTGGTGGTCAGTCAGCTATCCCAGACACATCTATCTGTAGTGCTAGCTCCTCACCCAGTGTCTGCACCAAGTTGATGTTTAAGGTGTCTGTGGCATAAATTATTTTGTCTGAACCTTAGATGGCCATCGGGTGCCAGGGCAAGTTCAATGGTATGGCCTATGAGAAAGTAGGTAACAAATACCAAATGAGGCCCGTAGGGTAGGCACAAAAGCTAAGCAGAGATTGGGTTTTAAATGATCGTCAAAGGGAGGAAGTCTCTGTGGGTGTAGACTGTTCCAGTGTCCCAGGAAAATGGTTCTTCTGCTGCCCCCATCTCCTCGCCAAATGCCCTCTCCTCAGCCACTGGCTGTCACTTCTTTCAGAGTCCTCTGGAGAAGGCGCCATTTAGTGGTCATTCTTTGGAACCTTTTGGGGCATAGTAAAACTTAGGGAAAGAGATCATTCCAATGCTTTCAACAGTTTTCAACCATATAAGTGGTAGGCTCTTGAACATGCCGTTGATGAAACCTAGTGCAATGGGCTGTTGAGAAGCTGAAGCTGTCAACAGTTTATTGCTGCTCGATACAAAGGTGTTCCCTCTGTGGCCCATGTTACCTCTGGGAAATGGCTTCTCTTCCTCCTGTGGGCTCACACTGTGCCATGCCTGCACCTTCTGTTCTGTGGAGCTGAGACCCAAATGCCACAGGAAGAGCATACTGGAGTCACCTTGGCTTCACACTGGGGATGGCACCATAACAAAACTCTGGGCTGGGTGCAGTGAATTTCTTCTAAGTCAAGCAATTAGACTATAAAACCTATTAAACAAAAAAACATAGCTTTTAGTTGTCATAGGAAAGAGGTGTTCTTTTGAGATAATTCATTATGGGTATAATATCTTTAGAATTTGTGTAATTTTCTTTATATAATATAGCAATAAAAATCTATAAAATTAAAAAAAGAGATTTTCATTCTTTTTGGTACTAATTGATCCTTTAGGAAGCTAGAGATACACCCTTCATCTCAACAACTGTGTGAGTATCACTTAGACTGATATAGCCAGGGCATGGAGTGGGGGGGGGGTCTCCCCAAAGTAAGTGGGCCTTCCCACTGTCATCGCCTGTGAAGATAATTTAGGGCTGCAAATTTGCTAGGTAGGCCTTTTATGGGCTGAGGGAAACTTACCCCTATTTCTAAACCTATGGCCCCAGACTCTGAGACATTTTAGTATCCAAGTTGGTGGTTTTTAGCTAGATAGGAAGGTATTTTATAAAGGAATGCTCATCAACTCTTAAAAAAATTGATACCCTATTTAAAAAAACAAAAGTCTCACTGAAGTGAGAGAAATGAATGGTCTGAACCAATACCCAGAAACTGGAAGATTGATTTGCAGGGGGAGGGGGAGAGCAGAGTTGAGGTCAAGTGGCTTCAACTGCACTGCAGCTTGGTGTGGATTCCTGGAATAGACACGGAAAGGGGGTCTGGGCGTGGTCCCCCGTCCTGCGTCAGTCTCCTTGTGTGCAATCATCTGTATTCCTCAGTCTCTCCCTCCAGATCTGAATCTCACTGTGGGTAGGCACCAAGTCTGTAGCTGGTAGCAGGCACGTGGGCTTGATAAGTGGTATCTATTGTAGAAATGCCCGAACTTCAGTGCTCACCTGTCCTGTGATATGTTTCTCTGTCTAAAAAGTCTAGAGACCCACCTTCCCAGAGGCGATTTAATGACAGGCTCATCAGGCATGCGCTCTGGGCCCTGACCTCTGAAGGGCCCTGCAAAACCCCAACTTTACACTTTTTTCTAATGACACCAAGTTTGGTTTCATATGTGCAATTTTAACATTAATAGTACATAATATTTTTTATTTATTTTAAAAATAGGATTAACATGTATTTTTATTTTCTCTGTCTCTCTTTTTTTAAAGGGGCCCCAGATTTTCTTCTGTGCCTGGGGCCTCAACTGACCTTAATCTGCCTCTGCACTTTCCTAAGGCTGATGCAGGGCCTGGCACAAATTTAGGACTTTGTAAACATCTGGGGGCCTAATGAAGTGACGAATTCATCAGTGATAAGTGATCGATGTCATGCATCTATTACTGATAGCAAGAAATAAAAGCTATCACAAGTGTCCCAAGCATAGGAAAGCAAGGCAGAGTGGGAACAATCTATCTACTTATGAAAAGTTAAGACGTGAGACTGTTTTCATAAAGCCTATGTAGCCGGGCACAGCATCATCTTCGAGGCCGGACACTGAGGGAGAATGGAAAGGATTAGTGGGGAAAGAACCGCAGATTCGCTCTCAGGACGGATTTCTTTCCCTTCTGCCAGAACCGACTCACCCATAGGGGGTCGAGGAGCGCTTGTGCCCTGAAGTCAAGATGAAAAAATGTAATGCTAATTTAACTATTTGATTTTATTTCTGCTACAGGTCATTTTGCTTTTGCCAAGGTTTCTATTTGCTCAGAGGGGTATTAAAATAGAAGCAGCTGATGATATATTTAAGGCTTTAGAACCCTCTCAGAGTGTCACGCTGTCCTAATTGTCCCCATAGAAACATAATACTCCACGGGGCACACAGAGTCTGGTGGCATAGTCACCACAGAAGCTTCTATTTATGGAGAATTTGTTGTGCGCCAGATGACGGACTAAACATTACATTGAAGTATCTAATTTAATATCATAATTTCCCCTTTTACAAATGAAGAAACTGAGGCTGAGGGAGGGAGTTTAGGAATCTTGCAGAAGGTCGCAAAGTCAGTAGGTGGCAGACCTGGGACTTGAACTTGGGCTGCCAACTTGTAAGGCTTCACTGTCCGTTGCCCCCAGGGAGGAGAGGAGATTGTGGTTTTTCTGGGTCTCATAATAGTGGAGGACATGGATTATGAATCAGATCATAGAATGATTTTAGAAGCCTGCAAGCCTGTGAAATCTCATTCACTTTCCAGACTTGGTACATGCGTGCTGTCACTTCCGTGTCTTTAAGAGTCTGGGAGTCTGGCTCTTTCACATCGTGCTGGCTGCCACCAAGACACATAGTTCTCAATGTTCTGATCTGGAGTGGGAGACAGTGCTGCTATCCTTTCCTTTTTTTTTTTTTTTACAGAGACAGAGAGTCAGAGACAGGGACAGACAGACAGGAACGGAGAGATGAGAAGCAACAATCATTAGTTTCTCGTTGTGCATTGCGACACCTTAGTTGTTCATTGATTGCTTTCTCATATGTGCCTTGACTGCGGGCCTTTAGCAGACCGAGTGATCCCTTGCTCAAGCCAGAGACCTTAGATCCAAGCTGGTGAGCTTTTGCTCAAACCAGATGAGCCCGGGCTCAAGCTGGTAACCTCGGGGTCTAGAACCTGGGTCCTCGGCATCTCAGTCCAACGCTCTATCCACTACGCCACCGCCTGGTCAGGCTATCCTGTCCTTCTTAACTCTTCTCATGGCTGGTGTTTCAAAGCTTCTTGTTCTTACCTGTCTCTTGTCCAGCACCATGTTACTTGGGCTCCAGTTGACTCTACAGGTCCAACAGAGCTTTGCCTGTGTGCATGAGGGTCACTTAGACCCCACCTCTGATCAGGACACTCCTGTTGATGCCTCCATGAGACCCCTGAGCCCATACATGTACAAGCTGGAAGTGTAAGGGAGTCAGTGCCCTGTGGGGCCAGCCTTTGACCAATGGGAGGCAAGAGCTAATGGGTAAATTTTTTCCTTTCCTACTCAGCACAAGCAAAATTTAGATGCCATTTATACAATTTCTCTGTGAAGACAGGGACTGACTCTATTGTTTCATGCTTAATATCAGGATTAATGAATGTTAAATAAATTTTTTTTTTTTGTATTTTTCTGAAGCTGGAAATGGGGAGAGACAGTCAGACAGACTCCCGCATTCGCCCGACCAGATCCACCCGGCACGCCCACCGGGGCGATGCTCTGCCCACCAGGGGGCGATGCTCTGCCCCTCCGGGGCGTCGCTCTGCCACGACCAGAGCCACTCTAGCGCCTGGGGCAGAGGCCAAGGAGCCATCCCCAGCGCCTGGGCCATCTTTGCTCCAATGGAGCCTTGGCTGCAGGAGGGGAAGAGAGAGACAGAGAGGAAGGAGGGGGTGGGGGTGGAGAAGCAAATGGGTGCTTCTCCTATGTGCCCTGGCCGGGAATCGAACCCGGGTCCCCCGCACGCCAGGCCGACGCTCTACCGCTGAGCCAACCGGCCAGGGCCTAAATAAATTTTTAATGAATGCTACCATTTGCAGTTAGTAGAAGTAGGCAGCTCACTGACTGCCATCCTTCCTTCTCTGGTTGTTCTTCCTTCTCCCTGTAATTTTTAGGGGATTATATTCCCTAACACAGTTTTTAAAGCACATAAGCCCTCTGCCTCAGATTCTACTTTCTGGGAAATCCAAGCTAAGACAGGCGTCAAGGTCTGAAGAATCTTATATTCATTCACAGTCTTCTGGCACAGCCAACAATCCTGGAGTGCACAGGGACTTTGCACTGTTTTTTAAAGATTTTTTAGAAATTTGATTTTTAGAGAGAGAGGAGAGAGAGAGAAAAAGACAGGAGGATTGGGGAGGAGCAGGAAGCATCAACACATAAGTTGCTCCTCAAATATGCCTTGACCTGCCTTGGTCTGGCAAGTCCAGGGCCTTGAACCTGTGACCTCAGCATTCTAGGTTGACACTTCATCCACGGTGCCACCACAAGTCAGACTGCAGTTTTGAATGAAAGGCAAGACACACCGAGATGGATGGAGTGGAAAGTTATGGGTCCGTGACTGGAGGCTGGGAGGCAAATGGTGGAGCATTGCCTACATCTTCCTTCAGGTAGCTTTCCATTTGATTTGCACAATAAATCCCCTTCCTTCTTCCCATGTAAACCTCATCTTTAAGTGGCAGCCACCTGTATGACTAAGAAGTACTGTATAAGAACACCAAAGGTTAGTCCAATCTACTTGATCTCTTCTTAGGTAATTTTCTGCCACTTTAGGTAAGAAAGGTATGTGACATTTGTCTTCATGCTTGTCTGACTGAAAACCGGTTCCCAGTCCCCAGGTGAACCAGTAACAGCTGGCTCCCCTCTCTGCACAGGGAGTACAGACTCACAACACACAGGTAAGACACGAGAAAGTGGCAACGGCACCGGCAGTCCTGAGACCCCTGGAAATAAAGACAAGGACCTTGAGCCAAAGCGCAGACTTAGAAACCCTGGTTTCTTGCCATCTCAGGCCATGTAGGTGGTCACTGGACTGAAGAGAAGGGATCTGATACGATTCCGGCAGCCAGTGGGATCCAGGGGACATTGGGTCCTTTACTACAAGTCAGGGGAGGAACTGTATTTTTCCAGAAGTGTTGTATCCTGTTGCTAGTGGCTGCCCCAAAGAGCTTCCATGAGACCCTCTCTAAAAATGGTGCCATTTGAGGGTAGCCCTGATTTATTGAAAGACCAGAAATTCAGTCTAAGTGACCAGTACAGCTAAAAAGCCATTCACATGCTTACACACTAAAAAATGTGAGAGAGATGGGAATAAACGCAAGCGTGGGGCATGTGGTGAATGATCCCATGGCCTCATTTAAAAAGGTCAAAGGGATTCAGTCCTCCGCGGTTGAGATGAGCAGGAAACGAGCCTGATCAGATAACTCTCGCAGTTGCTTATCGCTGCCACACGGTGTCGCTGTTGGAGACGCATCTTGTATGGTTTGATCGTCCCCTGAGATGGTTCTCGGGCTGGTCCTGATTCTGCTCTGGCTTCAGCGGTTTTCTGAAAGATGACAGCCCCACCCACTCCTCATTCAGTGCTGCGCTCAGCCAAGGTGCTTCAGTGCACACGTCTGTGCTCACCCGTGGCTCCCAAGCACGGAACTGTGCTAGGGGCCGGGTCCCGGGGAGGTTAGCTCCAGATGCCTGTTGTACCCACACCAGGCTGACTGCGCATCTGATTCAGCGTGTGCTTTCCCCCAGCCTTTCCTTGCTTTCCTGCTGAGCGCCACGTTGAAGCATGTGTCATACTTACCATTTTGCATGCTGGTTAGGAACGTGAAAAGTTGGCCCAGTGTGTCCCTAGAGAACCCTTTGGTATTTGCTGTTCAGAGCCCTGTGTCTGATTGGCCACAGGTGGTTCACTGTCTCCTTCCCTCTGGGCAGCAGATGCTTTCTGGCTCTACAGGACTGACAGGTGATTTATATAACGAAAAAGAGACCCGAGATGTGATTCTCGGGGTTATGTTGATTCCCCTTAAGGTGACATCGGGCTCTCCCCAGGCCTGGGATGGCTGCCATAATTTGTAAATATCCATCTCAGCAGGTATTTGTTTAATCTCTGCCTCAAAAAGTACCATGTTGCATTAAGAAAAACTAATGTAGACGTAAAACTCCTACTGAAACTCTACCAAGTTGGAAAACAGCGTCCCTGTTTTTATCATTTGTATCAAACATTAAAAACCATTTGACAAAAGTCAGCAAAGTGTTTGTTTACGACAATATTCATTTGTTGTTTGTGTTTGCAAAGAATCTCTTGCTAGCCTAGTTAAAAGAATGAAGGTCACTGTCCTAGAATTCTTGAAAATGAGCAGAAGAGAAGAAATTGTTCCCAAGTGGCAGGGACAGCCTGAGGTCTTCTTTCTTCTTCTCTGGCTTGTCTGATGGGCTTTCCACCTCAAGGCATTTCTTCCTTCACACTAGCAATGCCACAGGGCGAGTCTAGTTAGAAGTTGATAACTTGAGGACAGAGGCCTTTTAGCCATTATCTTCAAGGCTATGGTGAAAACCCATAAGACTGAAGATGTCTGAGGATACCAGTTCTGGTCCTTGTTAGGGACTGCGGGTGAGTACACATTTCTTCTTGGGCCACAACAGTCCAGCTGTAATTGAAGAGAACTCCTTTTCTCGGCCTTATTTTGAAGGTTGGTAGTGATAAGACTTTGAACTGACCTCCCAATGGGAAGGGCATCGACCCCTCTGAACACTACCTCTGTTTCCACAATGTCTGGGAAATCCCCCTAAGGAAGTAGGAAGAATACGAGGACTGGTCTTGAATTGATTATGTGTTATATGGGTATTTCAAGGCTGGCTTCTCTGGCAAAATACCTCCACTCAGCTGGGCTCCACATGTAGAAAAGAAGGGCCCATTTATAAAATACCCAATGCAAGATGTTGACTTTTTGAAATCCTTCGGGCGGACCACTTCAAAGAGTAGGTATTGTCAAAGGTCACCTCAAAGTAGAAAATGGTTAATCAAAAAGGGCTGGAAGGACACCTTCTAGCCAAGTCGAGGTGATAGACAAAGCTAGGATTCTGAGAGGTGAAATCTCACACGCTGTCCTCTGACTCACACCACTCAGAGGGGCAACTGTTCATTTGATCCCCAGGTCTGGGGCTTGATTTGCAGCCATTCTGCCCAAGCTCTGACATTTTGAGCACCAGTCCAGCCTCTTGTCAGCTGCCCCACCCTAACCATGAACCACATGCCAGATTTTTGAGGGGTTTAGAGATGAGGTCAAGTTGTCTGAAAGCTCCCCGTCGGTGCTTCTGTGTGTGACTGATTGGCCAGCCCCGTCGGTGCTTCTGTGTGTGACTGATTGGCCAGCCCCGTCGGTGCTTCTGTGTGTGACTGTTTAGCCAGCCCCGTCGGTGCTTCTGTGTGTGACTGATTGGCCAGCCCCTCCTCCGGCACGTTGTCCCTCAGACACAGGCAGTGGCTATGAGTTCCAGTGAACTTTGCAGTTAACTTGAAGTTTAACTTACTGATCATTTACCAAACACCTACTGTGTGTCAGGCACTAAGTTCTAGAATGTAGATATTCGCCAGACTGGGAAGCCAAGATGTAGTTCAGCCTCACAGCAGTGTTGTAAACAAATAAAATAAAATGAACCACCACCACAACAACAACCACAGTCCAGTCACCAAAAATGTCATTTCAAGCCAATATGTACTTGTGATTCTTAAACACCCCTAAGTGGGATTCTGGCCCTTACTTTTAAAAACCCTCTTCTCTCGCCTGACCAGGCGGTGGCGCAGTGGATAGAGCGTCGGACTGGGATGCGGAGGACCCAGGTTCGAGACCCCGAGGTTGCCAGCTTGAGGGAGGGCTCATCTGGTTTGAGCAAAAAGCTCACCAGCTTTAGCCCAACGTTGCTGGCTCAAGCAAGGGGTTACTTGGTCTGCTGAAGGCCCACGGTCAAGGCACATAAAAAAATAAAAAATAAAAAAATAAAAACCCTCTTCTCTCTTCTCTGCTTCACACCCACAGTTGTCCCGTGACGCTTCCAATCTCCCTGAAAAACGTTCCTAGGGATTAGCTTTCCGGCTGCTTCTGCTACAACTTGTCCTTGCCTTCAGTTGTCCGTCCCCAAGCCCCAAAGGGCCAGCTGGGCCCAAGGTAAACGTGAGCGTGTAGAGGCCGAGCTCATCAGCGGTCAGGAGGGCAGGCAAGAGCTGAAACAGCATGCTTGGAGTTTGGTCCTGCCCATAAAAAATGAGAGCTATAACCCCGTCCCAAAGAACTCCATAACTGAGGACAATGAACACCAACACCATTGCAATTCAGTGTGAGAAGTGATCTACTGTGGGATCCTGGAAAGATCAAAGACAGCGAGTGGCTCAGGAGGGAGAGCTGTAGCCACAGCTTGAAGGATGAATCTGGGTTAGAACCCAACCTCGGGGAATTTTGGACAAGTTCCCTAACTTCTCTGTGCCTCGGTTTCCTCATCAGCCACTGGGGGATAATACATAATATGTTTGTTGTAAGACTTAAATGATTAATAAAAGTAAAGTGCCTGGCCCTGGCTGGGTAGCTCCGTTGGCTCAGAGCTTCGGCCCAACATGCCAAGTTTGCAGGTTGGATCCACGGCCAGGTCACATACAGAAGTCAGCTAAGGAATGCATAAATACCAGTAAGTGGAACGGCACTTTCTCTCTCTCCCTTCCTCTCTCTCTAAAATCAATACATTTTTTTAAAGTGTTTAGAATAGGGTTTGCTTCAGTGCTCAGTAGTGCTGCAAATGTGTGGTTAGTACATTGATGCATCGGAGAAACAAATTCTTGGGTGTGATCCCAAAGTAGCTTTGTTTTTTCTCCCACTGATCCATGCGTCTGAATGAAAGATGTTCCTGGTCATTCTGACGCAACGCGAAGTTGTAGAGTCCTTTTCTTTTCTCTTTTTTTTGTACTCCATGTCAATATTTATTTATTTTTATTTTTTAATTGAATATATTGGAGTGACATTGATTAATCAAAGTATATAAGTTCAGGTGTACAATTCTATGATACATCCTCTGTATATTATATTGTGTCACCACCCCAAGTCAAGTCTCCTTCCATCACCATTGATCTCTCTGTACCCTCTCCTACCTGCCCTACCCCCTGTCCCTCTCATAATCACCATGCTGTTGTCTGTGTTTATGAGTGTTTTTTTTTGTCCACAGCCATACCACCCTGAAGGTGCCTAATCTCATCTGTGGAGTCGTTTTCCTGTTCAGAGATCAGAATGTAGACTCTCACATAATGGTCAACACTTGAAACTTCTATCACTGTTCAGGGGCACTGACTGCAGTCAAGAAGTCTGCATGGCTGGGTCGGGGCTGAGGTCAGCTTTCTTGCTCACCTCCTCCCACACCCCCCAACTTGTTCCTGACCTCACAGGGAGGGAGATGAGGGGGCAGGAAAGTTCTCATGCTCCTGGCACTCACTCTCCTTAGCTGGCCTGAGCTCTTTGGGCTTAGAGATACTGACTTGTTCTCCCCAGTGTGCTTCTGTGGGTTCTTCAGAAATCCCCGTGTCACCCCATCGTTCCCAGGGAGTTTTGCCTGCAGTGGCTGTGACTTGGGCAGAAGCAGCTCTAGTCCGTACTCCCCGGACCCCGGGACACCAGCAGGCCACCTCTAGCTTTCAGGGCGACAGCAGCTCAAAGCCCCTCACAACCCCTTTTGCCCAACCCAGAGCAGATCTCGGGAAACTTCCGGACACAGTTGCCCCGACAGACCCTGGGAGGGCAGGCCTCTCCCAGGGCAGGCTCGCGGCCCGCTTGTCAGCATGCTCCCTCCGGCCTCCTTCACCCTTTAGAGTTTTCACCTGGAGTCTGACACCCGCCCACTCTGCCCCTGTCCTCAGACTAGAGGGAATTCATGTTCATGTCAGTGATCTCCTTACAGTTCTGCTCTCTTAAACTGAGTTGAAGGTGGACCCCACCTCTATTCTTCCTCTTTAGGGAGGGTGGGAGTCCCCAACAAGCATATTCTTCAAGTGTCCTCTTCCAAACCCTCCTGTCCCACAGCCCTCTCATGCCCTCCTCATGTGAGTAGGGAGTTTTTGGACACTCACTCTCTGCCAGGGATTAGGATGGCTGGGTTGCAACTCAGTTTGGTGTCTTTATCCATTTGAACTTCCTCCACAACTACAGAGACGATCATTGTCATTGGATGAGGGGGCGTGTACAGTGCATGGTGTGCTAGGAGGAAGCATGCGTTGGAGAGGGCGGCAGATGAGATGGGAAAGGAGGGGAGGTGGCTGAAGACCGTGGCTCTTGTCTCCCAGGTCCTGCCATGATGGGAAAAAGGTTAGACTCCATCTCCTTATGACAAACCTGTGTTTACAGCTATACAATGCAGAGTGTCTTTAATATGTATGTTCTCACTTAAGACTCACAACTCAATCAGATCCTTGTTATTTCCTTCTGTTTGTACAGATAAGTTCAGGAAGCTAAGTGATTGCCCAAAGTCGCACAGCTAGGGGTAACAGAGTCAAAGTCAGCCACTTAAGTTCTGTTGTACTCTCTTCATTACCCTATAATCCCTGGAGCCGGAGTGGGGGTGGGACACCATTCTGACAGCCTGGCACTGGGCAGGCTGTTGTCCTCCCAGAGGAGACAGCTGTGGGAGCCGCCTGTGCCTGGCTGGGCTTGCTGTGCTCACAGCTGCAGTGGACATTCCGTCCTCCACACCCACCTGCCAAACAGAACTGGCCAAGCTGGGCAAACACAGGCTGTGACTTCACTCTCCTTGCTTCACACCTGACAACTGAAAGACCCAACCAGTTCAGCCCAAGGTCTCAGCTCCCTCATCCTGTGGTCAAATCTTATAGGTCATCTAGACCAGGGGTCCCCAAACTACGGCCTGTGGGCCACATGTGGCCCCCTGAGGCCATTTATCTGGCCCCCGCTGCACTTCTGGAAGGGGCACCTCTTTCATTGGTAGTCAGTGAGAGGAGCACAGGATGCATCCACGCCCTGTGCTCCTGGAGTACTTGTATGTGGCGGCACCACAAAGTATGGCATCGCTCACGTACAGTACTACTTCCGGTGACGCGGGATGCATGCGTCATGACCATTGAAATACTGGTCAGTTTGTTGATTTAAATTTACTGTTCTTTATTTTAAATATTGTATTTGTTCCCATTTTGTTTTTTTACTTTAAAATAAGATATGTGCAGTGTGCATGGGGATTTGTTCATAGTTGTTTTTTTTTATAGTCTGGCTCTCCAACGGTCTGAGGGACAGTGAACTGGCCCCCTGTGTAAAAAGTTTGGGGACCCCTGATCTAGACCTAGCAAAGGGCTCTGGATGAACGTTCTCTCTACCCCAAAGAGGGAAGAGCAGGTTCTCAGCAAAATGGTGAGCAACTCCAAGACTTTCAGGATCTGCCAAGCTCTGCAGCCGCTCTAAGCCTTTTGTTACCAGAGTTCCTGGAAGTTTATCCAAGAATCTTTGTCCCCTTTTTTTCTATATAGTTTGGTTTTAATACATTGGAAGATAGAATCATATACTAAAGGAGTTGGAGATAGAATTTAAGTTTTGTTTTCTCTAGCAAGAAGATTACATGTCATTTTGTCTTAATTAATCTTTATTTTTATGCTAATAAATGCAACATATATTGATTGTAAAAAGAACTGGAAAATACAAAAGAAATAGATGAAAACACATCAAAGGTCATTCCTGGGCCTTACACTTTAAGATTCTTGTGTCTTTTCTCTTAACATCATACTCACATATACAAAGCATATGTACAGGCATCCTTGTAACAAGATTAGAATTATGTAGAAGACACTGTATTGTAAGCGCTTTTTCCCCCTTGCCAGTCTGTCATGGGCGTATCCCCACAGCATTAAGCTCAGTGAACTTTTAAACAATCCTGTGTGACAGATTCCACATTGTGCTAGAAAGACAACAGATGGAACAAAGCAGTGAAGGCATGAATTGTGAGCACTCCTTGGGGACCTCCCCTTGGCAAGGCCCCGTTCTTAGCAGCCTAGCTTTAAGAAGCTGACCCCACTGTGCTGTTAAGGCTCAAACATCTTTTTTCTTTTTTTCCTTAAAAACAGAACTGAACTGAGTGTCCCCAAGTTCTCCCATATCTGATGGTTTGGGGTGTGACCCACCATAAATGATTTGTCCACGGGAAGCCTGTGTGTATGTCTTCACATTCCTTGCCTTCTGTCTTTTGACTCTGGCCCGTAGTACTCCAAGTTTCTAAGTAGAGACCATTGTACCAAACTCTCCCAGTGCTCCCATAATTAAAATGTGCACAGCTCTGTTGAAAGCCCTTTACATAAGAAGGTCATTTGACTCAGTGAATGATGGGACTTTGAATTGGATTTTCAATAATGGACCAAATTCTGTTATCTCACTATGTCTCAGAGGAAAGCTCCTTTGCTATTCAATTGAAGTACAAGGATATTCAGCCAAAAGAATTCAGAAACTTAATGATTCAGCAACAGGTTGTGCTGGGGGGTTTTAGTCAATTTGTAAGTGTCAGCAAGAGTAGCAACAAGAGGCCTAACAGTTTCTAACACTCTCACAGCCTGTAACTCAGTGCCCCCTCGCCACCTGCCTCACATCTGGGCCCTGTTGTGAAAACCACGTGATATACCATTTGAAGAAAGTTTCTCTTTTTTAGTTCAGGACTTTGTTAGAAGTCCTTGTCCTACCTCCCCTCTTCAGTTTATACATATTTCTGCATGGGGAAATTGAGGTACTCTTTAGAAATATTTTCAGATGCATTTCCATAGCCTGTAAGTGTTGTTACCCTGGAGACTTGGCGCCCAGGAAAGCAAGCAGTGGAGTTTGAGGCTTCAGATGAAGGGCACCTAGCCATTAGAACAACAAGATAATGGTCAGTTTTGATGGTTAAAATATAGTTTTGATTTAGTCCCCAGCCTATGGGTTTTGGAGGCTGGAGTATGAGGAAAGGAGAAATTTGACAGGAAGAATCTCAGTTAATTGACTGCAATAGCAATAGGAAACTGCTACAGAAGTGGGCTGACAGGCCTCCAGTCAGCAGAGGCTTTTGAAAGTGGGGACCGTGGGCACCGGCCAGAGGCCCCCCAGGGCCAGCTGTGTCTTGGCCAGCCACATCTCGGCCATTCTTAGCCCCGGCAGCAGGCCCACCCGACTACTCCACAGAAGAGACCAACGAGGAAGCAAAACACATGACTTTGCCACCTCTGTGAGGTCATGATCTTGATCTCAGTCCTTTAGACATGGCCTTGGAGAAAAGCTAGGGGTGGTTGTTCAAAGAAAAAACATCTGAGAAATTAAGCATTTTGCTTAAATAGAACATTTAACTAGAGGGACTGTTTCAGTTGCATTGGAATGAGTTTCTGGATTCAACTAATCTGAAGGCCAATTAATGATTTATAATGAAATTAAAAAACCCCACTATATTTTCTTTGCACATGGAGTGTGGCGTGAGTAAATAATGAGACACCATTTTGGTTCCAGCTGAGGCGGCACCACGGGCACGTCTCCTAGAGTGTGGGGCTTTCTCAGGCCAGAGCAGCCAGCATGCTGAAGATTCCAGACTTTTCCCTTCGTCTGTGTATGTTGACTGATTTGGACATAGAGTTGTAGAAAAAGAACATTGAGGGTTTTGTATTTTTAGTTTTTGCTAATTGATGATATTAAGTTTTTTAAGTAAATCGAGACTGAACTGTTGAAATTAGGTATCTAATAGTATCACCTGAGAAAATAAAAGCTCTTCATCAAAAGATTAATAGTTAATAAAAGGAGGAAATAATCCATAGTAATGAAGAGGATCAGGAGTTAGAAGTTAGGTAAGTTAGGAGTTAGTGGATGCATAGGCCTACTCTTTTTTTTTTTTTTTTTTTGACAGAGTCAGAGAGAGGGGCAGACAGGAAGGGAGACAGATGAGAAGCATCAATTTTTCATTGCAGCACTTTAGTTCATTGATTGCTTTCTCATATGTGCCTTGACCGTGGGACTACCGCAGAAAGAGTAACCCCCTGCTCAAGCCAGTGACCTTGGGTCCAAGCTGGTGAGCTTTGCTTAAACCAGATGAACCCGCGCTCAAGCTGGCGACCTCAGGGTCTTGAACCTGAGTCCTCAGCATCCCAGTGTGACACTCTATTTACTGCGCCACTGCCTGGTCAGGCAGGCCTATTCTTGTTAATTCTGCATCCACTTTCTCAAAGTTTTAATCTAGAACTCAGGTTGGAGTTAAGGTTCTTAATCAGCTAACTTTAAGATCAAGAGATTTTCCTGGATTATCTGGGTGGATCTAATGTACCCAAAGTCCTTAAAAGTGGACCCAAGATGGAATTGATAAGTGTTTGCCTTCACATTGTTACAAAATGTCCTGAAGTTCAAGATGTTTTCTGATAATTTATATTTACAGTGGGACGGAATTTTCTTTCCTTTTTACCCTCTATCTTTCCCACTCTCTGTCCTTTTCCATTGGTAGGGAATTGAGCTGTCTAGAGACTGTTTTTCTTCTAGATGCTCCATTCTCTGTTTGGAGAATCTGAATTATATTCATGTCTCCTTATCTGAGATTCAGTCAAGACTGAGGCTGACCCATGTGATTGCCCCTCCCCATGGAGACAGAGCCTTCCTGGACTCCTTCTGGGTTTCGCTCTAGTCCCAGGAAAGAGAGATGACATTGTGGGGAGTCGGGTGAGGGGAAGGAAGGGCGGTCAGAGAGAGAAGGAACCTGAGATTTTCATTCAGGGTATGGCTAGAAGTGGGGAAATATTGGTTTTGCACCACTTTCTGGACTATTTGGATGTCCAGATTCAGCTCTTTGAAGATTTTCCTGGTAATGAAGTGCACCCACATGCACTTCCAGAAGTAATCAGAATAACTGAAAATTTATCTTTATTCCTAAAGATTAAAAGGGTATCACCATTATTTTTATCATTATTATACAAATGAAAAAAATATTGAGGTTCAGGGAGGTGAGGTAATTTGTTCAAGTTCATGTCTGAGCAGGGGGATGGCTAAGGTTAAATCTCCTATCTTGCTGACAAAGCAAACACTCCCAAATTCAGAACAGATGACCTCCAACCGAGACTCCTGACCCACACTTCTTCCAGGCCCGGTTTTGGGCTCTGAGGATGGGCTTCACTCTTGTTTTTTGCCTGACTTCTCCAGAGTCACAGACTCAGTCCCGGGATATTTTGTCTTGGGGAGGTGAGGGTCAATTGAAACTGTCTCAGGGTGGTACTGCTGGAGGTGGGGAGACTAAGAACTTCCAGCTCCTAGAAAGTTCATTACCTCCTGGGGCTAGACTGGTTCCGGACCTCACCCTGGTGTTGGGGGATGAGGGGCAGAGAGAAGGAGCTAAGGTCAGTCAGAAGGATCCTGAGCAAGGTTGGGTGGGGTCTTTGTTTCCACTCGCAAGGTCAGATGATTCAGGCTATGAAGTAAATCTGGGGCAGGAAATATGATCTTGGTTGTCTCATGTTGTGGTTTCTGAAGGGCAGGACACAGTAATAATAGTGCTGGGGGTGCCCAGACTAGGGAACCCTGGAGGGACATGACTTTACGAGGGGAAGGATCAAGGGGTGATTCAGGGGACACCTTCCCTCCCCAGAAGACACACTTTTTCCTCTTTCTTTTCTCTACCCACCTCAGCCATTTATTTCCCAACCCTAATTTCTATACATGAAACACACTCAGGCTGGTGGTGGTATTTGTTAAGGAGATGCAAACGAAGTGTGTATCTAACTTGTAGGGGTATTTTAGAGGATTGAAAGGCAGCTTCTGTTAGGGGGACCAAGGGATGAGATGCATTTAAACAGCGAGTAATCTCTAAGCCACCCCCATACCTCTCCTCCGGGGTGCCTCTCTCCTCCCCTCAAGCTCAAAGTCGCCCTGTTCAGTAGCAGAGAGTTCCAGATCCTTTACCTCCCTGTCTCTTCCTTCCTGGACTTACATTTATAACAGGTAGTGGTGCTCTGAAAACACCTTCCACTCTCCAAGATGACCATGTTCTTAACCCCTGGAACTGCGAATGTTACCTGACATGGCAAAATGAACAATGCAGATGTGCTTAAAATAAGGAGCTCAATTGAGGTGAGTAGATTATCCTAGATTATGCAAGTAAAACTGATGTCATCATAAGAGGAAGGCAGATCAGAGTCGCAGGAGCTGTGAATATGCGGCAGCAAGAGGTTAGAGTGACACCAGCAAGTGTCCTAAAGCAAGGAGTGCAGGTGGCTTCTAGCAACAGAAAAAGCTCCTGAAACCTCCAGAGAAAATGCAGTTCTGCCAACACCTTGAGACGTCTGCCCTCCGGATGGTAGGAGAACAAACCTGTGTGTGATGTGAATTACCATGCAGCAATAGTAACTGAGGCAGAGATGTTATGCTCTCTTTAGATTTAATAAAAACAGAGAGCTGTTGTGGGAGGAAAAGGTGGCTTGTTTTGTGGTTTGATAATGTTTTAAAATCCAATGTAGATGCTCTGGAATACATACAGGGCCACCTACATGGCGCCTTGTCCCCTATCTAGTATTGAGGCAGGGATAATGTAAACCAGACGTAGAAGTTATCAGGATTAAATCTGTTTAAAGTAACTAGATTTCACTAAATTCTCACAGTAATGGAGACTGGGCACCCTAAGATTTCTATGTAGGGTTTTATCAGTTAGGAAGGGACTAAAAGACTTGCTTTGACTGGGGTTTCTATAGAAAATCTAATGCGATTTACTTGGACTGTACGTTTCTTTGAGGTGGTGCAGGGATGACTTGCTAATGAAGAACACACACTCTCACACACGCACGTTTTATTATCTGCTGAGCCATTTGAGAATTTGGTGCAGGAATCATGACCCTTTGGCTCTGACTACTTTGGTATGTGTCTCTTGAGAACAAGGATATTCTCCCACAACTATAAAACATATGTCAGAAATTATTTAACAAGGTTGTGATACTCATCTAATATATAACCCATGTTCACATTTCCTCAATTTTTTCTAAAATGTCCTTTACAGTTTTTTTTTTTAAAAAATCCAAGATCCCATTAAGAGTTACTTTGCATTTAGTTCTTATGGTTTTCTAATCTTGGTGAAGATTATTGAAATAGAATATAAACTGCATGAGAACGGGCACTTTAGTCTGTTCACTACTTAGCACAAAGTAGAAGCTTAGTAAATGCATTTCAAAAGAAAATTTGGGGAAGTATTGCTATTTTTCCAGCCACCCTTCAATGTAGCCACTGGAGTAATTTTTTTGTTTTCCCTCTGATAAATAGCTACCCTACCCCTCCTCCCACCACAGATTTTCTTATGTGATCCATTCCAGCTAATTGTGGTACCCTATCCCCATGAAAAAAAAGGTCATTGTTACAAAATCAGGGCCAATGAGAATTTTTCTGAGAGACTGGTTTATTTATACATAGAGAGAGATATTCTCCTCCCACTAGGATTTCTAAGCCAGGAGCATATGATCTAAAACAGCTAATAACCACTTTCCTCTAGCTGTTAAAGAAAGCCCGCTGCAATAGAAGAAAATAATTTTTTTTTTTAAATTCAGAGGGAAGCCGGCCCTGGCCAGCTGGCTCAGTGGATAGAGCATGGGCCTGGCATGCGGACGTCCCAAGTTTGATCTCTGGTCAGGGCACACATGGGAAGTGAACACCTGCTTCTCTCCTGCTTCTTTACCCTTCTCTCTTTCTTCCCGACCCAGAGCCAGTGGCTTGATTGGTTTGAGGGTTGATCTTGGGCACTTAGGACAGGTGGGTTGGTCCAAGCATTGGCCCCAGACTGGGGTTGCTGGGTGGATCCTGGTCAGGGCACATGCGGGAGCCTATCTCCTCTCCTCTCACTTAAAATAAATAATGTTCAGAGGAAAGCCAACCTGAGAAGTGGAGACCATGAGTGTAGAGTCCTGACAGTCTGGTTTCAGTATGAGCCCTGCCTGAAGTCCATACCCATTCATAAACATCCCAGACACATAAGGCAATGCACAGCCATTTATCTTAAGTAGTTTAAACTGGGTTTTTGTCATCTGCATCCTAGAGTTCTTAGTAATTGAGTCACTTAAGCTTGCCTTTCCGAAAGTCTGTCTAATACTATCCTTCATCTAATGATAAAGTTTATTTCTGAATCACATGTGTTCTCTGCCGTAATTCCCTTAATGTAAGCATTCATGTAGTTGTGTAACTGTTTTTTGGTTAAATGTCTATTGTCTTAGGAATTCTGGGAGCCACTACCAAGTATGACATCAACTAGAAATCATGAAACTATAAGGAAAAATATTCGAGGGAAGAAAATTGACAGGAAATTTCAATTTGGCTTGAATATTTTGAATCTAAAAGTGAGACTTCATTTACAGCTGCTATCTTGAATATTCTTGTAATTTTAATTTTTTCAAAACAAAATTTTTATAGCCCTAAATACATTTAGAAATAACAAAAAGGCAAGAAACAAAGAAGGAAGGTCTGAGTAACCTTCTGTGTCTCTTTTCAATCATATTAAAATCATGACAAATCCAGGTCAAGTGTACTGTGCTGTTTCCTCTGAGCAGATCTTCCTTCTCGCTCTTGCTCAGGTGTCAGTTACTGTTGGATAAATAGGATTGTAGAGAGGAGCCACGGGACTAGAGCAGTGACAAACAGGATGTGTCCTAGTAGGATTTCAATCGGCAACTTGACATCTATCACAAGGACTTAATTAGGGTACATGGCAGGAAGTACGCTGGGTGCAAGGCTGACCCACTCACCAGTGGCATATGGAGGGCTTGCAGGGTGAGGTAAATGGGATACAAGCCCCCCCCTTCCCAAAAGAAAGAAATCACATCAATTTCATCTTGTTAGAGAGAATGAGCCAGCTGATGATACCTTTTTCTTGGAGTATGCAATGAGAAAATAAAAGCTTTTGTTAGGGATTATAAACTCTACGATTCCTAACCCCATAACTCCTCAGCCATCTTCAGTACAGTGTTTTCAGATGCAGATGTGAGCCATGGCCAGGTAGCTCAGTTAGTTAGAGCGTCATCCCAATATGCCAAAGTTGTAGGTCTGATGCCAGGTCAGGGCACATGCAGGAATCAACCAATGAATGCATGAATAAAACAACAAATTGATGTTTCTTTCTCTTTCTTCCCCCCTTTTTAATCTCTCTAAATCAATAAATTTAAAGAAAATAGTTTAAAAAAGATGTAGACATGAGCCCCAGTGCTCACATTCCATGATGAAGGTTAAGGACCCTGCACCTGCACTGGTCTCAGCTTCACTGACCTCACCTTGCCTGAGTGTTTTTCCAAGAAGTAATGAGACCGATTCTGTTATGGCAGGGGTCGGGAACCGTTTTGGCTGAGAGAGCCACAAACGCCACATATATATATATATTTTTTTCATTTTTCTGAAGCTGGAAACAGGGAGAGACAGTCAGACAGACTCCCGCATGCGCCCGACCGGGATCCACCCGGCACGCCCACCAGGGGCGACGCTCTGCCCACCAGGGGGCGATGCTCTGCCCATCCTGGGTGTCGCCATGTTGCGACCAGAGCCACTCTAGTGCCTGAGGCAGAGGCCACAGAGCCATCCCCAGCGCCCGGGCCATCTTTGCTCCAATGGAGCCTTGGCTGCGGGAGGGGAAGAGAGAGACAGAGAGGAAAGCGCGGCGGAGGGGTGGAGAAGCAAATGGGTGCTTCTCCTGTGTGCCCTGGCTGGGAATCGAACCCGGGTCCTCCGCACGCTAGGCCGACGCTCTACCGCTGAGCCAACCGGCCAGGGCCACACATATTTTACAATGTAATTCTGTGAGATCCATACAACGACCTGTGTACATTACGCATTATCCAATAAAAATTTGGTGTTGTCCCGGAGGACAGCTGTGATTGCCTCCAGCCACCCACAACCATGAACATGAGCGGTAGGAAATGAATGGATTGTAATACATGAGAATGTTTTATATTTTTAACGTTATTATTATTTTTTATTAAAGATTTGTCTGTGAGCCAGATGCAGCCATCAAAAGAGCCACATCTGGCTTGAGAGCCATAGTTCCCGACCCCTGTATATGAAATAGTGATGAGACCTCGATTCTGGTCTTCTTGAGGTAAAGAATTCAACCAAGAGATGAAGTGCAGCAAGTAAAGGAAAAATGTATTGGCCATGTAGGAAGAAAGTTAGAGAACAGGGGACCTTGGAAACAGGTTCAGGGTGTTAGTCAGGGATGAACTGCCGCTGCCCATTGCTCTCATGGTTGCAAGTCTCTGGGATCCCTTAGAGCTTAGAAGGCACAGAGGAGCAAGGAAAACACGCCCAGGGATGGGGGATGAAGGGCTAAAGGTGGAGGAGGAAAGGAAAGGCGTGGGTGTACTCCCAGAAGAGAAGGTGCCCTGAGCCCTCTTTCCTATGGAATTTTTAAGGTGGGGATTTTAGGGGAGGTCCCAGGGGAGGATCTCAATAGAATATTCATCAGCTCTCCAGGTGTGTCTTTTAATGTTGTAGTTTTCACTGATTGATCAGCACCAAGGCGGTCATTAGTCAATGCAGCTGGGCCTGAGGTCAGCCCTGGCTTTCCTTTGTCTGGTTTTGCTGCTTTTCTGGGCCTGGAGCTGAAACACAACTGAGGCCTAGATGTTTTCTCTAGGGTTTAATGCTTGAGAGCTATTCTCTGGCTTTCTTGCTTGTTTCTCCTCTAAGGGGGACTAAAACCACATGACTTGTGATATCCTAGAGAGGACAGGTCAGAGGGTCTGAATTCATGATCAGTAACATAAAATCAGGGGGTCTAAACCACATGACCAGCTAAGGGAGGAAAGGTGACCCTAGAGACAAGGTCCTTATGTTCTCAGTTTTGCCCTTTGCTAGGCATTTGGGGCTTTCTGCCCTGGTGACCTTCTGTGCCTGGCCTGTAGTTCTTGGTCTGCTCATGTCTGTCTAACTGCCTACCAGAATTCCATGTTTTGATGAGAATATCTGATAAGAATCAGGTTTATTCTTCTATACAAATGCCTCTGCCGTAGAATCAGGACTTGTCTTCCAAGGTGTTGATGTGCAGATAATGTTCAACACAAGCAGAAGTGGGTGTAATTGCCACAGCACACGCTGTCCCCAGTTCTCTGTGGACTCTGTCCCAGGTGAGGTTGCTACCAGCTGGCTCTGTACTTCATCTACCATTTTTTTCTTCCTTCTGAGTCTTAAAAAATTATTTTTATTGTTCTGTTTAAAGAATTCGTAGAGTGCCTGTATTTCTTTAAAAGTCAAATGTTCAATTCAGTGAATAATGAATTCATGCGTGAGAGATGAAAAAAGGAGTAACTGTCAGAATGCTGAGAGCACTGCTTAAGAAGGAAGAATAGTCTTGAGCTCACTTGCAGGGGTCTCAAACTCGTGGCCCGTGGGCCGCATGCAGCCCGCCCACCAAACAATTTTGTGCGGCCCGCAGACTGTTTTCAACTGCAGTGAGAAAAGTGTTGCATAACAGTTGCCTTTTGTAGACCTAGTGCGGCCCCGCCTAATGGCTGTGATCTTGCTCTGCGGCCCACATGCTGAGTTGAGTTTGAGACCCCTGCTTTATAGTGTGGTCCTAAAACAGCTGATGGTTAACTTCGTTGTTTTTATCGCTAAGAGGAATTTTAAAGAGTTGAACCCTAAGAGCTAATTTTATGTATGATATCCTGTACTTCTGGTATGTGTGAGTATAAAGTAATATGAAAATGAAACTTATGTCACCATAGCATCCTGAATTCACTGAAGTGAGAAAGAAATGCTTGTGGATTATTTTTGGGGATCAAGGTCTGTGTTAGGACAATAAAAAGTGCTAAGAGTAAAATATACACTCAAACAGTTAATAACCTAATAGGAAGAATAAGATCATGTATTCATTTCCTCTTGCTTCCATCTATCCATCAAGCACGTGTTCAGAGCTAGTATGTGTGCAGACACCGGGGAGGGAGCAGTGAGAGAGAGGTGCAGCTCTGGGGCTTTGTCATTAGCTGAGGAGTGGGAAGGAGCCGTTAGTGATATTTTCCTGGGATGGAGTGGAGAGAACTGGGAGAAAGAGACATGTTTTGAAGACCCTAGCAATAATGCAGGAAGTGTCACTAGGGTAGAGGGAGTCCTTTCATATAGCCAAGAATCCAAAAACAAGCAGAGAAAGACACAAATAAATAAGTGATAAAAACTTCACACAGTTCTTATGCATGTAAATGTATTCTTATTCACAACCCACTTCATACAAATCACGCTTTTGTGAGTTCATTTCTTCCCCTTTAAGTTTTTATTTATTTGTTTGTTTGTTTGTTTATTTATTTATTTTAACATCCTTTTAAAAGCCTGTAACTTGTAAACAATGTAATTTAGGCATGTCCTGGATGGAGTCTGAAATGAAGTTACCTCTTTTTTTCATTTTTTTTCCTTTTCAATTATAGTTGAAATACACTATTATACAGTGTGTCCGTAAAGTCATGGTGCACTTTTGACCAGTCACAGGAAAGCAACAAAAGACGATAGAAATGTGAAATCTGCACTAAATAAAAGGAAAACCCTCCTAGTTTCTGTAGGATGATGTGGCAGCATGTGCACATGCGCAGATGATGATGTAACACCGTGTATACAGCGGAGCAGCCCATGGCCATGCCAGTCGAGATGTGGACGGTACAGAGGAAAGTTCAGTGTGTTCTGTGGCTCGCTAAATTCGAATCCGTGACCAAAGTGCAACGTGAATATCGGCACGTTTATAACGAAGCGCCGTCACATAGGAATAACATTACTCGGTGGAATAAGGAAGGAAACCCGTAGTTTGGTGGAGAAACCCCGTTCTGGTAGGCCATCAGTCAGTGACGAGTCTATAGAGGCTATACGGGATAGTTACCTAAGGAGCCCTAAAAAATCTGTGCATGAGCCCATATCGAACTGCACTGAATAGGTATGAAACTGGGAGAGTTTTCCTTTTATTTGGTGCAGATTTTACATTTCTATCATCTTTTGTTGCTTTCCTGTGACCGGTCAAAAGTGCACCATGACTTTACGGACACACTGTATTAGTTTCAGATGTACAACATAGTGATTAGACATTTATATAACTTACAAAGTGATCACTCCAAAAGTCTAGTACCCATCTGACACCATACATAGTTATTACAGTATTATTGACTACATTTTCTACACTGGATTTTACATTCCTGTGATTGTTTCTATAACTGAAATTTGTATATCTCAATAATCACTTCTCCTTTTTCATGCATTCCTCCAACTTTCACCCATTTGACAACCATAAAAAATGTTCTTTGTATCTATGAGTTTGTTTCTGTTTTGTTTATTTTATTTTTTAGATTTTATATATGAGTGAAACCATATGCTATTTGCTTTTCTGTAACTTATTTCTCTTAGCATAATACCCTTTAGGTTCATCCAGATTGTCGCAAATGGCAAGATTTCATTCTTTTTTATGGTTGAGTAATATTTCATTGTATATGTTTATCACATTGTTTTTTTCTATGTCAACTTTTTAAAAATTGAGTTTATTGGGGTGACATTGGTTAATAAAATTATATATGTTTCAGGTGTACAATTCTATAATACATCATCTGTATATTGTATTCTGTGTTCACAACCCTAAGTCAAATCTCTTTTCATCACTATTTCACTCCCCTTTACCCTCTTCTAACTCTCCCACCCCCTCTCCTTTTTGTAACTGCCACACTGTTGTCTGTCTATGAGATTTTTTTCTTTGCTAAATCCCTTCACCTTTTTTACTCACTCCCCTATTCCCTCCCCTCTGACAGCTGTCAGTCTGTTCTCCATATCTATGAGTTTGTTTCTGTTTTGTTTGTTTATTTTGTTCATTAGCGTCTACATATGTGTAAAATCATATGGTACCTGTCTTTCTCTGACTGGCTTATTTCACTGAACATAATGCTCTCTAGGTCCATTCATGCTGTTGCAAAAGGTTAGTTTTCCTTCATTTTTATGGCTGAGTAATATTCCATTGTGTAAATGTAACACATTTTTTTATCCACTTATCTACTGATAAACACATGAGCTGCTTCCAAATCATGCCTATTGTAAATAATGCTGCAGTAAACATAGGGGTGGCATATATTTTTTCAAATTAGTGTTTCGAGTTTCTTCAGATATAGTCCCAGAAGTGAAATTGCTGGGACATAAGGCAGTTCCATTTTTAATTTTTTGAGGTAACTTCATAGTGTTTTCCACAGTGGCTGCACCGATCTGCACTCTCAGCCAACAGTGCAAGATGGGTCCCTTTTCTCCATATCCTCCTCAATGCTTGCTGCTTATTGATTTATTGATGATAGCCATTCTGACAGGGTATGAGGTGATTGATATCTCATTGTGTTTTTGTTTTGTTTTGTTTTTACAGTGACAGAGAGAGAGTCAGAGAGAGGGATAGACAGGGACAGACAGACAGGAATGGAGAGAGATGAGAAACATCAATCATTAGTTTTTATTGATTGTTTTTGATTGTTAAAACAAAATCATTGTTTTATTGATTAGTTGTTCATTGATTGCTTTCTCATATGTGCCTTGACTGTGGCCTTCAGCAGACCGAGTAACCCCTTGCTCGAGCCAGTGGCCTTGGGTCCAAGCTGGTGAGTTTTGCTCAGACCAGATGAGCCTGTGCATCCCAGTCCGACGCTCTATCCACTGCGCCACCACCAGTCAGGCCTCATTGTGGTTTTAATTTTCATTTCTCTGATACCAAGTGACATTGAGAATCATTTCATATGTCTATTGGCCATCTGTATGCTTTCTTTGGAGAAGTGTTTAGTCAGGTCTGTTGATAATTTTTGTTTGTCCATTTTTTAATTGGATTGTTGATTTGCTTTTTTTTGGTGTTGAGTTTTATAAGTTCTTTATAAAGTTAGGATATGAATTCCTTATCAGATGTATCATTGGTGAATATGTTCTCCCATTCAGTGAGCTGTCTTTTCATTTTGTTGATGGTTTCCTTTGCTGTGCAAAACTGTTTTAACTTGATGTAGTCCCATTTGTTTATTTTTCTTTTGTTTTCCTTGCCAGAGGAGATATATCAGAAAAAATATTGCTACAAAAAAATCTGAGATTTTACTGCCTATGTTTTTCTCTAAGATTTTTATGGTTTCAAGTCAAGCATTTAAGTATTTAATCCATCTTTACCCCATTGTATGTTTTTGATTCTTTTGTCAAACATTAATTGACCTTAAAGGTGTGGATCTACTTCTGGGTTCTCTATTATACTCCATTGATCTTTATGTCTGTTATTTATATCAATACTATGCTGTTTTGATTAGTATAGCCTTGTAGTATAGTTTGATATCAGGTAATGTGATAGTGCCAACTTTGCTCTTAAGATTGCTTTGGCTATTAGGATGTTTGTTGTTTTTTTTTTGTGGTTCCATATAAAATTTTGAATTATTTGTTCTAGTTCTATGAAAAATGTTATTGGTATTTTGATAGAGATTGCATTGAATCTGTAGATTGCTTTGGGTAATGTGGCCATTTTAATGATGTTAATTCTTCCTATCCACGAGCATGGTATATCTTTCCTCTTATTTGTATCTTCTTCATTTTTTTTTCTTCACTGTCTTATAGTCTTCCAAGTATAGGTCTTTTATCTCCTTGGTTAAAATTATGCCTAGGTATTTTATTTATTTGAGGCAATTATAAATGGTATTTAAAAAAATATCCCATTTCCGATAGTTCATTATTGATGTATAAAAATGCAACCAATTTCTAAATATTAATTTTGTATCCTGCTACTTTAGTAAATTTATTTATCAGTTCTCATAGTTTTTTGGTGGAGTCAGTCTTTAAGATTTTCTACATATAGTATCACATCATCTGCAAATAATGACAGTTTTACTTCTTCCTTTTCAAGCTTGAAGCCTTTTATTTATTTTTATTGTCTGATTGTTATGGTTAAGACTTCCAATATTATGGTAAATAACAGTGGTGAAAGTGAACATTCTTGTCTTGTTTTCTCAATTGAGTATGATATTAGTTGTTGTTTTACCATATATGACCTTAAATATGTTGATGTATGTATGTTCCCTCTATTCCCACTTTGGTGAGAGTTTTTATTGTAAATGGGTGCTGGGTTTTTTTAAAATACTTTTTCTGCATTTATTTATATTATCATATTATTTTTATTCTTCATTTCATTTATCTGGTGTATCACATTAAATGATTTGAGGATATTCTACCAAACTTGTATCCCAGGAATAATTCCACTTGATCATGGTGTATATCCTTTTTAATGTACTGCTGAATCAGTTTACTGATATTTTGTTGAAGACTTTTGCATCTCTGTTTATCAGGGATATTGGCCTATAGTTTTTTTTTGTAATGTGTTTGGTTTTGGAATCAAGGTAATGCTGGCCTTGTAAAATGAGCTTAGGATCCTTCCATCCTCTTTTATTTATTTTTCATTTTAATTTTTTTCTGTTCATTTAAACTTTTGGATTTTTAATTTATTGTGTTGACTGAATTTCAAGTGTACATCCTTTTGAATTTTTTGGAATAGTTTGAGAAGGATAAGTGTGGGTAAGTGTTAGGTTTCTTTTGAATATTTGGTAAGTCACTTCTAAAACCATTCATCCAGGACTTTTCTTTGTTGGAATTTTAAAAATTAGTTCCTCAATTTTATTAGTTATAATTGGTCTGTTCAGACTTAGCGTCTCTTCTTGATTTAATCTTAGAAGATTATATGTTGCTAGGAATTTATTTATTTCTTCCAGGTTGTCCAATTTGTTGGGATATAATTGTTCATAGTATTGTTATATAATCCTCTGTGTTTCTGTGTCAGCTTGTTACTTCACTTTCATTTCTGATTTTATTTTTTGGGGTCCTCTCATCTTTTTTCTTGATAAGTCTGGTTAAAGGTTTATTGATCCTGTTTATCTTTTCAAGTAACCCGCTCTTGGTTTTATTGATCTTTTGTATTTTTTTAAGACTCAATTTCATTTATTTCCACTCTGATCTATATTATTTCCATTATTTTACTTACTTTGGGTCTTTTAGTTGTTCTTTTCTAGTTCCTTTAGGTGTAAGAGATGAATAGATATCTCAAGATATCTTTTTATTTTTTCCTTGATCTCATTGTTGACCCATTCATCATTTAGTAGCACGTTATTTATTCTCCATGCGTTTGTGTGTGTGTTTCAGTTTTCTTCTTGTACTTGATTTCTGGTTCCATACCATTGTGGTTGGAGAAAATGGTTGATATGATTTTAATCTTATTAGACTTATTGAGACTTATTTTGTAGCCTGCTCACATGTAGCCTGCCCTGGAAAATGTTCCATGTGCCCTTGAAAAGAATGTATATCTGCTGTTTTGCCATGAAATGTTCTAAAAATATCAATTAAATGCATCTGGTCTAATGTGTAATTTAAGACTTGCTTCCTTGTTGATTTTCTGTCTGACAGTTTTATCCATTGATGTCAATGGTGTGTTAAATTCCCTACTACAACTGTGTTACTGTCCATCTTCCCTTTTATGTCCATCAATATTCGTTTTATATATTTAGAGAATTCTATGTTGGGTACATAAATGTTTACAAGGGGTTTATCCTCTTAATGGATTGACCCCTTTATCCTTATGAAATATCCATCTTTTTTCTTATTATAGCTTTTGTTTTAAAGTCTATTTTACCTGATATATAAGTCTTGCTACCCCAGCTTTTATTTTGTTTCTATTTACACAAAATATCATTCTTCATCTGTAATGCCGGTGGCTGAGGCAAACCAGGTCCATGTTGGATTTGGGCAGATAGTAGAGAAACTACAGAACCAGAAAGCATTGGGTCATTCCATTTAATAGAGTCGTGCAATAGCAGATAAACACACAGGCAGGGGAAAACTGCTTCTCAGGCAAACAAACAGCAAAATGGCCCCTTACAGTGGTGGGCAGGCAATCTCTGCATCCACAATTCCCAATTTCCCTGAGGGCGAGCACCCATAGCCTTATATAGGCTAAGCACAAGTCCCTCTGCCACATGCTCACGCATTAATCAGGCAAAGTGCTTGCAGCTGGTAAACCAGTGAGCAAACCTAACACAACTGTTTTCCCAACACCATCCCTTTCCTTTCAGTCTTTGTGTATCTTCTGATCTGAAGTGGGTCTTTTTCAGGCAACATATATATGGGTCTTTTTTTTTTTTAAATTCAGACACTTTATATCTTTTACCTAGAACATTTAATCCATTTACATTTAAACTAATTATTGATAGCTATGTAGTTATTGCCATTTTATTATTCATATTTTTGGTCTTTCTTTTTTCTTTGTTACATTTCTTATCATACTGGTTTGGTGGTGATAAATTGCTTTAGTTTTTTCTTGCCTGGGAAACTCTTTATCTGTCCTTTGATACTAAATCATAGCCTTGCTGGGTAGAGTAATCTGATTATAGGTTCCTGCTTTTTTTTTTTTTTTAATTTATTTATTAAATTTAATGCAGTGACATTGATAAATCAGGGTACATATGTTGAGAGAAAACATCTCTAGATTATTTTGATATTTGATTGTGCTGTATACCCCTCCCCCAAAGTTAAATTGTCTTCTGTCACCTTCTATCTGGTTTTCTTTGTGCCCCTCCCCTCCCCCAACCCCTCTCTCCTTCTTCACCCCATCCCCCCACCCCCCACCCCTGTTGCCATCACATTCTTGTTCATGTCTCTGAGTCTCATTTTTATGTCCCTTCTATGTGTGGATTCATATAGTTCTTAGTTTTTTTTTTCTGATTTACTTATTTCACTCCATATACTGTTATCAAGGTCCATCCATGTTATTGTAAATGATCCGATGTCATCATTTCTTATGGCTGAGTAGTACTCCATAGTATATATGTACCAAAGCTTTTTAATCCACTCGTCCTCTGACGGACACTTGGGTTGTTTCCAGGTCTTCACTATTGTGAACAATGCTGCCACAAACATGGGGGTGCATTTCTCCTTTTCGAGCCGTTCTATGGTGTCCTTGGGGTATATTCCTAAAAGTGGGATAGCTGGGTCAAAAGGCAGTTCGATTTTCAGTTTTTTGAGGAATCTCCATACTGTTTTCCACAGTGTCTGCACCAGTCTGCATTCCCACCGGCAGTGCAGGAGGGTTCCCTTTTCTCCACATCCTCGCCAGCACTTATTCTGTGTTGTTTTGTTGATGAGCGCCATTCTGACTGGTGTGAGGTGATATCTCATTGTGGTTTTAATTTGCATTTCTCTAATGATTAGTGATGTTGAGCATTTTTTCTTATACCTGTTGGCCATCTGTATGTCCTCTTTGGAGAAGTGTCTATTCATCTCTTTTGCCCATTTTTGGATTGGATTGTTTGTCTTCCTGGTGTTGAGATTTACGAGTTCTTTATAAATTTTGGTTATTAACCACTTATCAGACGTATTGTCAAATATGTTCTCCCATTGTGTAGTTTGTCTTTTTATTCTGTTCTTGTTGTCTTTAGCTGTGCAAAAGCTTTTTAGTTTGATATAGTCCCATTTGTTTATCCTGCCTTTTATTTCACTTCCCCATGGAAATAAATCAGCAAATATATTGCTCCAAGAGATGTCGGAGAGCTTACTGCCTATGTTTTCTTCTAAGATGCTTATGGTTTCACGGCCTACATTTAAGTCTTTTATCCATTTTGAGTATATTTTTGTGAGTGGTGTAAGCTGGTGATCTAGTTTCATTTTTTTGCAGGTAGCTGTCCAATTTTCCCAACACCATTTGTTAAAGAGGCTGTCTTTACTCCATTGTATTTCCTTGCCTCCTTTGTCAAATATCAGTTGTCCATAGAACTGTGGGTTTATTTCTGGGTTCTCTGTTCTGTTCCATTGATCTATATGCCTGTTCTTATGCCAGTACTAGGCTGTTTTGAGTACAATGGCCTTGTAGTATAACTTGATATCAGGAAGTGTGATACCTCCCACTTTATTCTTCTTTTTTAAGATTGCTGAGGCTATTCGTGTTCTCTTTTGGTTCCATATAAATTTTTGGAATATGTGTTCTATATCTTTGAAGTATGTCATTGGTATTTTAATTGGTATTGCATTGAATTTATAGATTGCTTGGGTAATATAGACTTTTTAATGATGTTTATTCTTCCTAGCCGTGAGCACGGTATATGCTTCCACTTGTTTTTATCTTCCTTGATTTCTTTTATCAATACTTTGTAATTTTCCGAGTACAAGTCTTTAGTCTCCTTGGTTAAGTTTATTTCTAGGTACTTTATTTTTTTGGTTGTAATTGTGAAGGGGATTGTTTCCTTAATTTCTCTTTCTGACTGTTCATTGTTGGTGTATAAAAATGCCTCTGATTTCTGAGTATTGATTTTATATCCTGCCACTTTGCTGAATTCATTTATCAGGTCCAGTAGCTTTTTGAATGAGACTTTAGGGTTTTCTATATACAATATCATATCATCTGCAAATAATGATAGTTTTACTTCTTCTTTTCCCACTTGAATTCCTTTTATTTCTTCTTCTTGTCTGATAGCTGTGGCTAGGACTTCCAGGACCATGTTAAATAAGAGTGGTGAAAGGGGGCACCCCTGCCTTGTTCCTGATCTTAAGGGGATTGCTTTTAATTTTTGCCCATTGAGTATGATGTTGGCTGTGGGTTTGTCATAGATGGCTTTTATCATGTTGAGGTATGTTCCCTGTATTCCCACTTTGCTGAGAGTTTTGATCATGAATGGGTGCTGGATTTTATCAAATGCTTTTTCTGCATCTATTGAAATTATTAAATGGTTTTTCTCCTTTTTGTTTATGTGATGAATCACATTGATTGATTTACGAATATTGTACCAGCCTTGCCTCCCCAGAATAAATCCCACTTGATCATGGTGTATGATTTTTTCCATATATTGCTGGATCTGGTTTGCTAATATTTTGTTGAAGATTTTAGCATCTATATTCATCAGAGATATTGGTCTATAATTTTCTTTCTTTGTGTTATCTTTGCCTGGTTTTGGAATCAGAATTATGCTCGCCTCATAAAAGGAGTTTGGAAGTCTTCCTTCCTCTTGAATTTTTTGAAATAGTTTGAGAAGGATAGGAGTTAGTTCTTCTTTGAATATTTGGTAGAATTCTGTTGTGAAGCCATCGGGCCCTGGACTTTTCTTTGTTGGGAGTTTTTTGATAACTATTTCGATCTCCTTTGTTGTAATCGGTCTGTTTAGGTTTTCTGATTCTTCCAGATTGATTTTTGGAAGATTGTATGTTTCAAGGAATTTGTCCATTTCATCTAAGTTGTCTAGTTTTTTGGCATACAGTTCTTCATAGTATTTTCTTACAATATTTTGTATTTCTGTTGTGTCAGTTGTTATTTCTCCTCTCTCATTTCTAATTTTATTTATTTGAGTCCTCTCTCTCTTTTTCTTGGTGAGTCTAGTTAAAGGTTCATCAATCTTGTTTACCTTTTCAAAGAACCATCTCCTAGTTTCATTGATCTTCTGTATTGTTTCTTTAGCCTCTATGTCATTTATTTCTGCTCTGATCTTTATTATTTCCTTCCTTCTACTACATTTGGGCTTTACTTGCTGTTCTTTTTCTAATTCTTTTAGATGCAGGGTTAAGTTGTTTATTTTAGCTTTTTCTAGCTTCTGAAAGTGTGCCTGTAGTGCTATGAACTTCCCTCTCAGCACTACTTTCGCTGTGTCCCATAAATTTTGAGTTGTTGTATGCTCATTGTCATTCGTTTCTAGGAATTTTTTTATTTCTTCTTTGATCTCATTCTTAATCCATTCATTATTTAACAACCTGCTATTTAGTTTCCATGTGTTTGAGAATTTTTGAGCTTTTCTGTTGTGATTCATTTCTAGTTTCATGCCATTGTGATTGGAGAAAGTGCTTGATACGAGTTCAGTCTTTTTAAATTTGTTGAGAGCACTTTTGTGCCCTAACATGTGGTCTATCCTAGAGAATGTACCATGAGCACTTAAAAAGAATGTATATTCTGCTGCTTTAAGGTGAAATGTTCTGAAGATATCTATTAAATCGAGTTGATCTAGTGTTTCCAATAAGTCTGCTGTTTCTTTGTTAATTTTCTTTCTTGAGGATCTATCTAGTGATGTTAGTGGGGTATTGAAATCCCCTAGTATTATAGTATTGCTGTTGATCTCGCCCTTTAAATCCATCAAAGTCTGCTCCATATATATTTAGGTGCTCCATATTAGGTTGCATAGATATTTATAATAGTTATATCTTTCTGTTGGATTACTCCCTTTATCATTATGTAGTGGCCTTCTTTATTTCTTACTATATCCTTTGTTTTAAAGTCCAATTTGTCTGATATAAGTGTTGCTACCCCAGCTTTTTTTTCATTTCCGTTTGCATGAAACGTTTTTTTCCATCCTTTTACCTTCAATCTATGTGTGTCTTTTGTTTTAAGGTGTGTCTCTTGTAGACAATATATGTATGGGTCCTGTTTTCTTATCCACGCAGCTACCCTATGTCTTTTGATTGGATCATTTAATCCATTTACATTTAAGGTTATTATTGATATGTAGTTGTTTATTGCCATTTTCTTCTTTAAAGGTGTATTCCTTTTTTTGCTGTATTCTTTTCCCTCTTTGATCTGTTTACACCAGTACCCTTAACATTTCCTGCAGCATTGGTTTGGTTGTAATGAATTCCTTGAGTTGTTTTTTGTCTGGGAAGCTTTTTATTTCTCCTTCGATTTTAAACGATAGTCTTGCTGGATAAAGTAGTCTTGGTTGTAGGTTCTTGTTCTGCATTACTTTGAATATTTCTTGCCATTCCCTTCTGGCCTCAAGTGTTTCTGTTGAGAAGTCAGATGTCATCCTTATGGGGGCTCCTTTGTAGGTGATAACTTTTTTTCTCTTGCAGCTTTTAATATTTTCTCTTTATTGCTTAGCTTTGGTATTTTAATTATGATGTGTCTTGGTGTAGGTTTCTTTGGGTTTCTCTTTAATGGAGTCCTCTGTGCTTCTTGGATTTATGAGAGTTTCTCTTGCATTAATTTAGGGAAGTTTTCAGCTATGATATGATTGAACAAAGTCTCTATCCCTTGTTCTTTTTCTTCTTCTTCAGGAATCCCTATGATGTGGATGTTATTTCTCTTCATGTTGTCATAGAGCTCTCTAAGAGTTTCCTCTGACTTTTTGAGTCTCTTTTCTCTTTTCTTCTCTGCTTTCATGCCTTCATTCCAGTTGTCCTCTAATTCGCTGATTTGATCCTCTGCTCTATCCTGTTTTTAATTCCTTCCATTGTGGTCTTTATTTATGATATTGTATTTGTCATCTCCAACTGATTGTTTTTTATACTTGCTATTTCTTTATTTAGGTTTTCATACTGACCCTCCATTGTTGTTCTAAGATCCCTAAGCATCCTTACAATCATTATTTTGAACTCTGCATCTGGAAGTTTGATTATTTCCATATCACTCAGTTCATCTCTCGAAGGTGTCTCTTGTGGTTTCATTAGGATTGCACTCCTTTGTCTTCTCATCCTCTTTTTTGGGTGTTTTGTTTGTAGAGTTGGTTAAGTCTAGGCTTGGTGTTGTCTCGGTTCTTGCTTTTTATCACTCTTAATATTTGTTCCAATCCCTTCTGGCTTGCAAAGTTTCTGTTGAGAAATCAGCTGACAGTCTTATAGGCATGCCCTTGTAAGTGACTAATTTCTTTTCTCTTGCTGCTATTAAGATTCTCTGTTTGTCTCTAGACTTTGGCATTTTAATTATATGCTTGGGGTTCATTTTGTTGGGAACTCTCTGCACTTTCTGGGCTTGTATGTTTAGTGTTTTCTTTTTCTTTCTTTCTTTCTGTTTCTTTTTTTTTTTTGCCAGGTTAAGGAAGTTTTCCATCATTTTTCCATTAAGTTTTTAATAGGTTTTCAGTTCCTTGCTCTTTCTCTTTTTCTTCTGGTACCTTTATGATAATAATGTTGGTATGCTAGATGTTTTCTCATAGGTCCTTTAAACTATATATTTTTAATTCTTTTTTTCTTTTTGCTGTTCTGACTGGGTGTTTTTTGCTACCTTGTCTTCCAAATTGTTGATTTGACCCTCTGCTTTATTCACTCTACTATTGAATCTCTCTAATGTATTTTTCATTTCAGTATTGTATTTTTCCTTTTTGAGTGGTTCTTGTTTATGCTTTCTGTCTCCATTTTTATGTTTCCTATCCCTTTGTTAAAGTTCTCACTAAGGTCATCTACTCTTCCCCTAAGTTTATTGAGCATTCTTATAATCAGTGTTTTGATTTCTGCATGTGGTCAATTGCTTGTCTCCATTTTATTTATTTTATTTTTTGGAATTTTTTTTCTTTATTTTGGAATATGTTTCTTTGTCTCCTCATTTTGGCTGACTCCTTATGTTTGTTTCTATGTATTAGGTAGATATGTTATGTCTCCTGGTCGTGGCAGAGTGGGCTATGTAGTAGGTGTGCTGTGGGGCCCAGTGACTTAATCTCTCTGATCACCTGAGCCAGGTGCTCCAGGGAGGGGTGTCCCTTGTGTGAGTTGCATGTGTCCTCCTGTTGTAGTTGAGCCTTGATTGCTGTTGCAGTCAGTGGGAGGGGTTGACTCTTAGGCTGACTGGCTGTTAGGAATGCCCATGAGTACAGTTGATGTAATGTTGTGCAGGAGCTGACCCCACAAAATAGGATTTGCTTTAGTGAGGCTCTGGTGCCTTCTGAATCTCTCCATTGGGTGTGTTGTTTGTGGAGCTTGTTGTTTGATGCTCAGTTGTGGTTTGAATCTGGCTACTGCTGTATTGTTTCTGGGGCCTCTTGGAAGGGTCTTTAATTCAGATCAAGATCAGCTGCTGCCTGGTGCTAAGCTGGGGACCACCTAGTAAGAGTTACAAAGTGAGCTGCAGAGGGTTGCCACCTATGTTGGGCACCTGAGAGAGGCTAAGTTCTGAACCAAGGCTGGATGCCAGTAATGCTGGGTTTGGGCCTCTTCGCAAAAGGCAAGGTGAAGGCAAAGGCCTAATGCTGCCTGTTTGGGGTTTGTGAACCTTTGAGTGATTTTAAGAAACTCTGCAGCATTTACCAATACAGGCAATTTATATGGAAAAGCTACTGGTACTGGCTTGAGTGGGCCAGAAATTTGGGTGGGCCTGGGTCTCAAGGAATCACAGGGTGGAGTGAACAGTGTTAGCCAGGTAATGCAGTATTCATATTTGGACCCACCTGCTCCTGTTCACTGGATAGGAGGAGGTCTTAACAAAAAAAACAAAACAATGGCTCTGTGACCACTTTTGTCCCCAGAGTAAGCTGCCCTGATCCTTGCCCCTCTAGCCCTCATGCTGAAGTCAAATAGTTAATTTCCTCATAGTACATCTCTGGTGCTTTTCGAGCCGCTGCCCCAGTCCTGGAGCTCAGAATGAGTGAGTCTGTGACAAGGGAGCTCCTGCACAGACGCTCTAAGAGCTGCGGTGCCTGGCACTCCAGCAGCCCTCCATCTCCTTGAACATAATCCCTGCTGGTGTTCACAGCCAGATGTTATATGAACTTTTCTCCCTAGGCTGGGGAGCCTGGCGTGGAGCCAGGCCCTCTTGCTTCTCAAGGGGACCCCCACAGTGGAGATATCCCTCCCTTTTCTTAACTGCCACACTGTGTCTGTCAGACCAGCCTGTTTCACAGCTCAACCCCTCCTACCAGTTTCAATGTGGTTTCTTTTGTATATCCCTAGTTGTAAGTCTTCTGTTTAGCTAGTCCTGAGGTTGTTCTCAATGATGGTTATTCTGTAATTTATTTGTAATTTTGATGTGGTTGTGGGAGGAGGTGAGTATAGCATTTACCTATGTCACCATCTTGACTGAAAGTCTTGGATAGAGTTATCATCAGGGCACCTGTTCAGTTTGCTTCTCACAGGGCAACCACAAATCTCCAAGGAGTGTGAACCCCTCAGAGTCTAGAGTGACAGGAAGTGAAGATTTCAAAGAAATGACTACCAATGATGAGAGACAATCTAAAAAGTCATTAATCATAGAACTATACAACAGAAAGGGCTTTAAGGTATTATCTAATTCAACCTTTCACTTCATTGGAGAAGGGGTTCAGAGAAGTTCAATGATATCACCAAAGCCACACAGCTAGTTAGCAACAGAACAATAAATAGAATATGAGCTTCCAGATTTTTGTACACCTTCCATTGTGTCACATGGAATGCTACCCATGAAGAACATCAAACACATAACAAATCTAGAAGGATAGGGTTAAACAATGAGGAACTGTGAAAGGTAATAGTTTGGTCTATCTATATATAGAGAGGTTATATAAGCACACACAACCCTTTGAATAAAATGCACGGGGCCCCTGTTCTACCCCCCTGCAGTCCTCTGGAGTGTCATTGGTCTATTCTGAATAACTCAGGGACAGCTGCCCAGTGTTGGGAAACAGGGGAGGAACACTTAATCCCCACTAAGGAGGGGCTGCAGTGTGCACGGCCAGTCCTACCACCACCCCAGGAAGGTTTTCAGCATCACAGCCTCTTTCTTTACATGTTTGCAAGTAAGAAAGAAGAATTTATTAAAGGACCAAAGAGGATGAGAGATGTTGAGGAAAAGTAGGAGAGGGAGTGTTGACGTCGAGTTGAGGGCTTGACTCAAATGTAAACGTTCAGAACAGTATGAAGAGTCTTTAAATAGAGTTCTCACAGGTGAATGCAGTGACAGAGAAAAGCCACCGTGTGCTCAAGGGAACTAAGTAAATAAGCACAGACGTCAAATGTTCAGGTGGGGGCTGGGCTGGATCGAGAGCTCAGTGGAAAGTACAAGAACATCTTTAGTTTTAATTGCCACGTCCTTTTCTATTAGATGGCACCTCTAGAGCTGCTCACATTTCAGGAAATATTTTCTACTTAGGGACCTTTCAGAGGAAAATATGAAAATCCAGACTCACCTCTGAATCAACCCAGAATCTGAAAACCACGCTTAGAGCTTACGAATAACTTAGGCTCTCTTAGGGAAATCTTATATCATTCAATGAATTTGCTTATGAGAGTGTGTTTTATACATTTTCCTAGAAAATGGAAACCCAATGATTATCATTAAATAACTGAAGTATTAATGCCATAAAAACCAACCCACAACCCTTAATAAAAAGCCACACAGATAGGTATTTTCCCCAACCTCGCTGTGTTCTTTTATCCATGAATAACACAATGGGCATAAAGCAAGAGCAAAAAACAAAAGCAAAAGCCATGTGTGGATTTGATTAGACATTAAATCTCAGAGAGTCATTAAACTTCTTGAACTCTGTGGCTTCAGTCCAGGTTGGAAAGCAAGTCAAGCAAGTCAAGTTAAGAGTAGAGTGTGTAATCTTTTGTTCTCAGTACTCTTTGAAGATTGCTTCAGGGTTAATGTTTGACTTTGGTCTTAACTATTTTATGCCTTGGTTTCCTCACATACAACAAAATATAATTCATCTTACAATGAAAGAAGCTCACACTCTTTTCATTAATGTGAATCCAGGCATACCGTGGAGATATTGTGGGTTCAGTTCCAGATCACTGAAGTGAAGTTAGTATTACAATAAAACGAGTCATCATCTCTTTGCTGGTGGAGAGTCTTGCCTTCAGTTAGTAAAAAATGAAACATCTGTGAAGCGTAATAAAGCAAAGTGTAATAAAATGAGATATGCCTGTAGTATAAACTCTTTCCTTTGGAGGGTAAAACAAAATGGTTGAGAGATCAGGTTTTAGAGCGACATGATCCAATAGAGGTATAATGTGAGCCAGAAGTGTAGGCCACACATGGAATGTTAAGTTTACTAGAAGCCAAATTAAAAAACCCAAAAATCAAACAGGTCAAACCAATTTTAATAACATTTTATCCAAAAATTTTAATATCAGTATATCCAAAATATTTCAACATGTAGTCAGTACCTTAAAAATTATTGGGATATTGCCCTGACTGGATAGTTCAGTTGGTTAGAGCATCTTTCCAAATAACAGAGGTTGCTAGTTCTATCCCTGGTCAGGGCACATTATAGGAACAGATGGTCCTGTGTCTTCTCCTACTCTCTCCTTTTCTCTCTCTAAGGTCAATAAAATAAATATTGAAAAAATTATTGGGATAGTTTACATTCTTTTCTTTATCTTGAGTCATTAAAAGTTAGTGTTTATTTTAAATTTATAATACATCTCAATTCAAACTAACCACATTTCAAGCATTCAGTAGCCATATATGTATTGGGTAGGGCAGCTCCAAAATCAAATTGACTTGACTTAAAAGATGCCTGGCCTTAAACAAGTTACAATAGTATCCTGTGCCTCAGTTTCCACTTCTGTAAAATGAAAATAATAATAGCTTCTTTCTTAGGTTTGTTGTGAGCTGACATATGTCAATATATTTAAAGCCCTCAGTGTAGTGCTTGGCTTATCTCTGATCAATCTGTGTCAGTTGTTATTACTTTTGGCAAAAGTACACAGGGTGAAAGTGTTCCTTTTTCTGCAAAATGCAGTGCTTCCAAACCAAGTAAAATTGAGTTAAATTTAGTGCCTATGGCCCCGGCCAGCTGGCTCAGTGGATAGAGCATCAGCCCAGTGTGCAGACGTCCTGGGTTCAATCCCTGATCAGGGCACACAGGAGAAGTGACCATCTGCTTCTCCCCCCCCCCTTTCTCTACCCCTCTCGCAGCTAGTGGCTTGATTGGTTTGAGCATTGGCCCCGGGTGCTGAGGATAGCTTGTTTGGTCCAAGAATCAGCCTCAGGTGCTGAGGATAGCTCAGTAAATTTGAGCATCAGCCCTAGATGGGGGTTGCTTGGGGTGCATGTGAGAGTCTGTCTATCTTGCCTCCTCTCACTTAAAAAATAGTGATTAGATCTTTTTGAGGAGAGGGAGGTGTAAAGAGGGAACTATTTATTTGCCCAAACCAGGAAAACATACTCAAAATACTTCCTTCTTGGATTTCATCAAACTAGTAATTTTTAAAATGTAGAATGGCCTTTCCCCAATACCCATGGCACCAAACATCTTGGTGACATTTGCTCAAAGGACATTTGTATCTTTGAAGGTAGTTTGAGGGGTTTGGGGTTGATCAAAGAAAAAGATATGATCATGACAGCAGTAACACGCACCTAACTTTATTGGGTCATGCCTGGACAGAGTGGCAGGAGGGGGGACATCTCTCACAGCGTGAGACCATCCAGAGGCTCCAGGAAGCCAACCTCCAGGGGGGAGGAGGAGAGGGGCCTCCTGGGAGAGAGGGGATTAGACTAGGTTCAGCAATGTGGCTGGCAGGGGACTCTGGGTAAATACTGGTCAGTTTGTTGATTTAAATTTACTTGTTCTTTATTTTAAATATTGTATTTGTTCCTGTTTTGTTTTTTGTTTTTACTTTAAAATAAGATATGTGCAGTGTGCATAGGGATTTGTTCATAGTTTTTTTTATAGTCCGGCCCTCCAATGGTCTGAGGGACAGTGAACTGGCCCCCTGTGTGAAAAGTTTGGGGACCCCTGCTCTAGCTTATCAATGGCCAGCAAGTGCTGGGTGAGGTTTTGAGGGGTATGCAAAATAGGCGGGCTCAGAATGGCTGTTTGGTATTTTTTAAATTACTAGATGTTTAAAATTTGAGTTTGGTGCCAGTGGGATTTTGAGCAAATGAGTCTTAGTCTGTAGTGAGAAAACACACCACGTAAAGATGGATACACAGAAGCTCTCTTTGACCCATTTGTAGAACAATGTTGCATTCTATGAGTGAAGAACAAGGCACAGAGAAAAGCGCACAGGAGAAAACCCTGGATTCTGATTGTGGCCGTGGCACTTTCTAGCTATACCTGGGGTGGTCGTACAACCTGTGGGGTCTTGTTGTTTTCTCCATAGAATGAGGGGTGGGCCAGAAGACCTCTAAGTTTCCAGCTCTAAATATTTATCACTCTCAGATTCCCTAAACATCGTCATGATGACAGACAGCCTATCTTTTCTCATTTGCATCTGTCGGGTGAGGGATCTGGAGCACAGTAAATAAGGGCTGAGCTGCATGTCAGACTCACCCAGTGCCTGGCAGAGAACTGGACTGGAAGTGATGCTTTAGCTCCTAGGTGTTTCCTATTGTCCTGATGGGCAAATAAAGGGCAGTCTTGACAAAATGTTGTTCTGGAGATGAAATTAATGTTCTGCCTTTGCATATAGTTGCGGCCCAAACAAGAGATAACTTAGATCGAAGATTTTTAGGAAGGCCTCAATAATATTGTCATTCTATTTCCTTCACATGTTTTAATTTATAGACGTTTAAAGTAAAAGGACCACAGTGTCACTTCATCTGTTGCTTTCTATACAGCTGCGTAGTAGATGGGATGTTATTCTGGAAGACCCCGTGGGGTTCAGTCTTTTCCTCCTGCATTGATTTCTCAAGTGTGTGTTTTGAACTATCACGTCTGACAAAGGACAATTCTGTTGTGGTAATTACTATGAAGATTTGTTATTATTATTATTTATTTATTCAGTGAAAGGAGGGAGAGGAGGAGAGACAGACTCCCGCATGCACCCCTACTGGGATCCCCCTGGAAAACCCACTAGGGGGCGATGGTCTGCTCATCTGGGGCATTGCTCCATTGCAACCAGAGCCATTTTTTAGCACCTGGGGTGGATTACATGGAGCCATCCTCAGCACCCAGGGCCAACTCGCTCTAGTTGAATCATGGGTGTGGGAGGGGAAAAGAGATTGAGCAAGAGAGAAAGAGGTAGAGAGAAAGGGGGGTAGAGAAGCAGATGGGCACTTCACCTGTGTGCCCTGACCGAGAAGTGAACCCAGGACATCTACATGCCAGGTGGACACTACCACTGAGCCAACCGGCCAGGGCCACTTGTTACTATTTTTAATATAGCATGTCAGTTGTATCCCTGAATCAATCTTGGAGACTGTGCTAGAGAAACACTCTCCTTTACTCACCGTTATTGAAACTATATAGAGTTTGACTTCTTGTTAGAGTCACTGCTGAGGGAGGTTTACCTAAAAATAACTTAGTTTTTAAATCTTTATCCTAAAACTTACCTAAATTGTAAAATCAATCACTTGGGAGTTTCGGTGACTTCTTTGGCCCCCAAAGCTCCTGTATTTGACTGTCCTGGAACACGCTGTTCTCTGTCAGACATGTCCGCTGTTTCTGGCTCCAGCCTTTCAGGGGACTTTGTAGCTCTGTTTTCCCGAACTGGGTTTAGTTGGAGAGTTAATTATCTAAGTAAGATCATGTAAGCCAAGTTGAATTTTGGGGTGAAGCCTGCAATCTCTGTCCCACCTCAACAGACAAAAAAGTCTTTGTGAATCTTTGTTGATTATATTTTTACATAAGCAGATGTTCATATAGCAGGGAAAGAAACCAGAGAGAGGAGCCTGTAACTGGATCGTGTTTAGCTAAGATGAGGACAAAAGCTCCTTTATCTCTCTCCAATAACTTAGCCTAGGAAGACCCGAGGCCTGAGCTGCGAGGTCCTCATTTCAGTTCCAAGCCGGCATTTGAGCTAAACAGGAAAGAATGAGGGTTCATTTGTTTGGCCTCAGCCTTCAGTCATGACTTCTGATTAGCATGTGCTCCTCAGATGGAATTCATAAGCACCTTGAATAATTGATCCTTCTTCTCATTCCATAAATTCTTTAGTTAGGTATTTTCAAAAGTTTCTTTCTTTTCAATTCACTTGACCCAGGCTACTAGACAGCCTTCACTAGTTTATGGTTTCCATGGCAACCAACGGAAGGCTCCATTCAAGTCCACCAACGCTATCTTTAATGAAAGTACTGTAATGTAACATCACTTAAAATAGCTGTCCCGTCTCGACAGCAGAGTTAGCTTCCCCGTGTCTCCGAAACTGTCTCGGAAAGAATGCTTTCTTCTGTATCACAAGTGCTGCATTTTCCATTGTCCCCCAGATTCCTGTATCTCAGTAAATTACAGGGGCCCTGGAGGTACTGACGTCGGTTTCCTTATCAGGAAAATGAGGGCAATATTAGAAGTCTTACTTATCTCATAGGATCAGTTCAAGAATAAGATTGTGGTGTGAAGGTGATTGGAATGCTATAAAATAGCACATGGCACGGGGTATACCAAAGCCTGCTGAGACCAGGCAGGTAACCTGAATGAGAATAGGAGGCTGGGTGTAACAGTGACAGTGACATCACAATGAAAAATAGAAACTGACACTAGCGGACATCATCCAGCTTGTGGACCAAGGAAATGGGGGCCCTGGCCCATAAGAAGGCAGCAGCTGCTACTCAATTTTAGCCAATTGTTGCTTTTTGGGAATATGGGACCTGAGTTACCATGTCTTCTGATTTAATTTTTAAAGAAGAATCAGAAATCCAGATCTTTAAAATAATCTATGTTTAAATTCTGGCAATGGATCCATTTTAAACAAACACATGCATGGGCACACACACACTGAGTGGGATAGATACATGTCTATTGTTTGGATGACGCCTGCAGGCCGCTGGCTCGAGTCCTTGCTGTAGAACATTCTTAAAACCATATGTAAGTCTGCAATGAACTTGGCACTGACCTCTGTTTTTAAAAATTCTTGTCACAGAAAACAGATTACACTCAGATTTGCAGGTAAGTTGTTAGAAATGTATTGAGGACCACTGGAGAATGCCAAGAGGTGAAATGTACAAGGAGGTGATGTTGGCGTAATGTTGGGAGAAATTTATTGAGAATCAGAGGTGCTAAAAATACATAGGATGGAGATATACCAACAATGCAATACATGAACCTTGATAAGATCCTAGGTGCGGGGGTTGGGGGGAGTCAAGAAAAATTATTTTCAGGGCATGTGCAGATTTTAAAAAAGAGGCTTTTAGATAACATAATTTGATGTATGTTAACTTCTTAGAAGTATGTGATAATAAATAGTACTGGGTTATATAGAAATTTTTTTTTTAGGGGATGCATGCTGAAGTATTTAAAATGAACTGTCAGGATCTTTACAAATCAGTTTTAGGGTTTTAGCCAAAAAAGAGAGTGAGTTAAGAGAGGGAGGAAGAGAGAGGCCAAATTTAGCAGCATAAGTGATTAACCTAGGTGAAGAGTATTTGTTGTACTTTATTTTCAACTTTTCTGTAGTTTTGAGGGGTTTTTTAAAGTAAGGAAAAAATAAGAGGCTTTCAGATGAGGTAAGTTGTGAGCTTCCTGCCGTGGGAATCATTCATTCAAGTTGATTTATTCAAATGGCTGCAATTTGGAGTGTTGGTACAATGGCTGGCTACCCGATCTTGATAGATTGCTTTTAAAAGCAAGGATCTGCTAAGGGCAGGACCCGAAGATATAAATCTAGGATGCTTTTAGTTGTTCAGTGCCTCAAGCCATCCACTTTTGTTTCTGTACTTCAATGAGATGATTTATATAAGCCAACTGTCTGAATTCTGGACACATGATAGGCATACACCAAATGTTATTTTTGTTTTCATTTTTTAAAACTTACTTAGGGTCATACTTTGTTTTTTTTTTTTAATTTTATTTTAATTTTACTTATTCATTTTAGAAAGGATAGAGAGAGGGAGAGAGAGAAAGAGAGAGAGAACAGAGAGAGAGAAGGTGGGGAGGAGCTGGAAGAATCAACTCCCATATGTGCCTTGACCAGGCAAGCCCAGGGTTTCGAACCGGCGACCTCAGCATTCCCAGGTCGACGCTTTATCCACTGCACCACCACAGGTCAGGCAGGGTCATACTTTGGAAGCAGTAATGCATCTCAAAGTATCAACACCTTATGAAAACAAAACAACAAAGCGTACTAGGAGCGCACTGTGGAGTGTCACCACGCCATCACCACGCCGCAGGTGCCATTAGGCCACCAGCTGCGGAGCCCAGGGGCCCGGCTGTGGCTGTGACGGGACAGGTGGGAGGGTGGGAGCAGTGGGTGGTGGTGTGGTGAGTGGGCTCCTGGCTCCTGCAGTCTGGGCGCGGGCCTGGCTGCAGTAAACGTACGAGCGCTGGCAGAGCAGAATGGGAGCCTCCTGCTCTTGCAGCCCCCTTCCATCCGGCCACTCTGCAGAAGGGGCACCGGCTTGCTCCCCTTGAGATCCCTACTCAACCACTAGGCCTCTGCTTTTGCTTGGCCCTTCCCAGCAGCCTTCCTAGCAGTTGGGGCAGAGTGCCCAAGCGTGAGCCTGGTGGGCAAGAAACTCCCGACAGGTTCCAGAAGTTATGCTCTCTGGATTCAGAACTTAGCCTAAGTCCGCCCTGCCGCCCTCATGCCACACACAGGGGGTGGGGTGAGTGGAAGCAGCTCACAGCTTCTGCAGGACACCTCCTGCAATCTGCCTGCGGTCTTTGAGGGCCCCTGGCGGAGGGCCCCCTGAGTAGCCAGTCTCCGCTGCCTCCTGTGACCTCTTGCCCTTGTAGGTGCAAACAAGGCCCTCCTGTTTTATGGCTGGTGCGTGAGCTGTGCACGCACGACCTGCCTGCCCTGGGGCCTGCGTGTGCACTATCAGCCTTCTCCTAGTGTGAGACCCCAGACTGCAGGCTGCCCAGGTCAGGCTCTCCTAGTGTGAGACCCCAGACTGCAGGCTGCCCAGGTCAGGCTCTCCTAGTGTGAGAGCCCAGACTGCAGGCTGCCCAGGTCAGGCTCTCCTAGTGAGAGACCCCAGACTGCAGGCTGCCCAGGTCAGGCTCTCCTAGTGTGAGACCCCAGACTGCAGGCTGCCCAGGTCAGGCTCTCCTAGTGAGAGACCCCAGACTGCAGGCTGCCCAGGTCAGGCTCTCCTAGTGTGAGACCCCAGACTGCAGGCTGCCCAGGTCAGGCTCTCCTAGTGAGAGACCCCAGACTGCAGGCTGCCCAGGTCAGGCTCTCCTAGTGTGAGACCCCAGACTGCAGGCTGCCCAGGTCAGGCTCTCCTAGTGTGAGACCCCAGACTGCAGGCTGCCCAGGTCAGGCTCTCCTAGTGTGAGACCCCAGACTGCAGGCTGCCCAGGTCAGGCTCTCCTAGTGTGAGACCCCAGACTGCAGGCTGCCCAGGTCAGGCTCTCCTAGTGAGAGACCCCAGACTGCAGGCTGCCCAGGTCAGGCTCTCCTAGTGTGAGACCCCAGACTGCAGGCTGCCCAGGTCAGGCTCTCCTAGTGTGAGACCCCAGACTGCAGGCTGCCCAGGTCAGGCTCTCCTAGTGAGACCCCAGATCAGGCTCTCCTAGTGAGACCCCAGACTGCAGGCTGCCCAGGTCAGGCTCTCCTAGTGTGAGACCCCAGACTGCAGGCTGCCCAGGTGTCAGGCTCTCCTAGTGTGAGACCCCAGACTTCAGGCTGCCCAGGTCAGGCTCTCCTAGTGTGAGACCCCGGACTGCAGGCTGCCCAGGTCAGGCTCTCCTAGTGTGAGACCCCAGACTGCAGGCTGCCCAGGTCAGGCTCTCCTAGTGAGACCCCAGACTGCAGGCTGCCCAGGTCAGGCTCTCCTAGTGAGACCCCAGACTGCAGGCTGCCCAGGTCAGGCTCTCACCTGTGAAGGGACCAAAACTGGAGGGGAGGTTCTATTTGTGTTTATCAAGACAGTAGAGCTTTGCAAACCACGTGATGCAATATTTTTCATTGGCAAGTATAAATAGTTCATACAGGAACTGTAGTGCTGAATTTGATAAGTAGCCTTAAAGTGGAACCTTATTTTTTATTTATTTAATTATTTTTTTTTTTCAGCTTATTTACCTATATGACAAATAAAATTGTGAGATATTTTAAAAAACATACTAGGAATAAATTTCAGGATGGGGGAATTATTTTCAATTCTTATCCAATTAAAACCTATCTATTGATAGTTGAGTTTTCCTATTTAAGCCTAGTACAATTTCATACTGACACTTGAAGAAATAATTTGAGGTTGTTTTTTCGGGGCTACCCTTGTCCTCACTTCCTGCTTAAGAAAAAATAAAAAATAGATACTGACTTTTTCTTTTTCTTTTTTTTTTTTTTTTGTATTTTTCTGAAGCTGGAAACGGGGAGAGACAGTCAGACAGACTCCCGCATGCGCCCGACCGGGATCCACCCAGCACGCCCACCAGGGGGCGATGCTCTGCCCCTCCGGGGCGTCGCTCTGCCGTGACCAGAGCCACTCTAGCGCCTGGGGCAGAGGCCAAGGAGCCATCCCCAGCACCCGGGCCATCTCTGCTCCAATGGAGCCTCGGCTGCGGGAGGGGAAGAGAGAGACGGAGAGGAAGGAGGAGGGGGGTGGAGAAGCAAATGGGCACTTCTCCTATGTGCCCTGGCCGGGAATCGAACCCGGGTCCCCCGCACGCCAGGCCGACGCTCTACCGCTGAGCCAACCTGCCAGGGCCAATAGATACTGACTTTTAAGTTTTAGAATAGGCTTGATGAATGGTGGTGCAGTGGATAGAGTGTAAATCTGGGATGCTGAGGACCAGGTTCGAAACCCCAGGGCTTGGGTGTGGGCTCACCTGGCTGAACGCAGGCTCACCAGCTTGAGCACGGGGTTGCTGGCTTGAGTGTGGAATCATAGACATGACCCCTCCTAGCCAACGCACATATGAAAAGCAATCAATGAACAACTAAAGTGCTGCAGCTATGACTTGATGCTTTGCATCTTTTTTCCTGCTTGTCTGTCTGTCTCTCTCTTGAAAAGAAACCAAGAAGTTTCAGGACAATCAGATGGCACACAAAGGAACACCAGAAGAAAAGTAAACACTTCATTCATACAAACACTTAGGCAACTTAGGAAAGTCATAGTTACAACTTACCATTCGTTCCAGGTGTGGACTCCTCCATCCAGATGCTGAAGAGCTTTCTCTCTGTTAGGCCCCTCAGGACACCTGGCCCCTTGGTGGCAGAGGGAGTTGCCCAGCACTCTGTGAGTTCATTCTCATGTAGAGCATCCGTGGTCCTTGCTGGCCATTTATAAATGGGCATATATTAGGGTCAGTTGCTGTAACCTGTTCTTGACCTTCTGAAAGTTCTTCCTGGACCCTGAAGCACTGTTCCCAATTCACCTGTCTGTGTCCATTTTGTCCTGTTTTTATCCCCTTAGAAATTATTTTCTCCAGTTGAGTGTTTTTGAGTGCATCTCCCAGGGACATGACCCTGTTCCCCAGAGGTACACAGTCACAAGTCCTGTCTTTGAGTTGGGCCTGCTGTAACATTTGTAAGGGACTGGGTGAGACTTAAACGGAGGTCATATATCACATCTAAATGTTTAAGCGTTATAGAGCAAGCTTATGAACTGTTGAATAAACTATGTTTTGTCTTCCTACCTCGACAAGTATATCTCCTGTGAGTGCCAGCCAGGCTGAGAGCACCAGGAACACACCTGAAGTGTAACAGAGTTGAATGAACGAGCTCACTGGGATGAGAGAGGCCATACGCCATGGGGAACCGAGGGAACTCTCGATCAGAGGATGTTAGGAAGGACAGGTTGTGGGTTTGGGTTTATGATGGATGGTTTCGGGAAAGGTTCAAGAAGGCATGACTTAGTTTAGGATTAAATAGATGTTCGCAGGAAGCAGGGTAGCCCTGTCTCAAAGCAGGGCTAGCTCTGTGACTAGTGAAGAAGTAGTAGTCACTCAGCCTGGATAGGAGGACATCGGTCATTGTTGCAGTTTGGTAATATTTGTGTTCTGGTCTGTGCTCAGAGGTCTTGCTTTTCTCTTGTTCCATTATGGCCACAAGCAGCCTTATCTGATGCTGGTGTTTGTGAGATTGTTTATGCTTAATTGGAAACTACCACGGCCCCCTTGGGAGAGCCCAGCAATCTTCTTGTGACACCAAGCCAGGTGGACGGCTATTCCTTCATAACGACAGGGAGAGCCAGGTGTAAATCTGGAGCTCTTGGAGCCCTCGGTGTTCTGTGCCAGAGGTTGTGGTGGGCGGAGCCGTTCCCACACCCCTTCCTGGCTCCTTCCCACCCTGGACCTGTCTCAGGCTGTGAAAGGCCCATCACTCAGTTATATGCACATATCACCCCATATTTCCAAGCTGATCTGTATTCATACTTGGCTCTGGAGGTCCACACACTGGCACTGGGGCACATCATCACGAGGGTAAACTCAGGGAACAGACCCCACAGGCCTGGGGGGCAGGCTCAGGGCTGTTTGGGCAGAGAAGTCCAAGGCCCTGGGCACCTGGAACATAAAACAAAAGCAGGCTCCAGGTGGGCTCATTCCTTTGGTCCTGCAGACTGCTCACCTCGTGAGGAAGGGCGCAGCCAGATGAGGATCGGGGTGGGGGTCCTAGGGTGCAGGGCCCAGGAGCCCTCTTGCCCAGGTCAAAGACGGGCTGCCTCTAGTTGACTCTCTGCCTCGTCCCGCTCATTGTACTGACTCCCTCATCCAGCAGGACTCGCATGCCTGCTCTCTTCTCACTTGCCCAGTGCTCCCTCACTGGTGCTGGGGTATTTGTAGTCACTCGGCACACACACGGAGAGGTAAGTGCAGATTGATGGGAAATGTAAAAACTGCTCAATGTTATTTGTAGTCTCTCAGGCTGTGGCAGAATGATCAAAGCGAAAAGTCAGGAGGGGGGCTGGAGGGGTCAGAGCACAGGGTCGTGGGGGTCAGGGTAAGGTGAGGGTTTGGCTCTTAATTTGGAGTAAGATGGGAAAGAAAACTTACACTTCAACCAAATCACTCTGGCTGCAGTGTCGAGAAGACTGTGGGAGAGTAAAGGCACGCTCGGCCAGCTGGAACTCTAAATCGATAGTTCGGGTCGGAGGAGGGTGGTGGCTGTGGGGTGGTGGGAAGTAGCTGGATTCAGGATGCACTTTGGAGGTAGAGCAGCCATGGTTGGCTGATGGGTGAGATGTAGAGAGTGAGCAAGAGAGGGGTCGTGGTGATGGCTGATTGCGTGGCTGGAGCTGCTGGAGGCTGGAGCTGTCATTCACCACATCTGGAAGCCCACAGGAGGAATGGCTTTGAGGATGACCTGGAGATAGGTCGAGATAGGTTAAATTTGGATGATTTGTCTATCCATTCAACTGGAGATGTCAAATCTGATCTATGGTTTAACATTCAGGGGATAAAACTGAACTGAATAAAAATGTGGCAGTTTATTTTTCCATCAATGGCTTCTTAGAATGTTGGTAAAATTAAATGAGGCACCCCAGGTGAAAAACCCTTCAGAAACGTCCTTCACAGCTTCTGTCAATTGCCAAAAATCCCATTGTTGTTTAGAATCTAAGAAAGATGATTTAGAGAAAAGAAAAGAAGCCATTGATACCAGACAGCCCTGTTGGAGTCTTGCTCTACCACATAATAGCTGGGTGACCTTGAGCAAGTCACTCAATTTCTCTGAACCTCTCCTTTAGAAAAATGGTAATTAGGCTATACACCTCTACAACTGTGTGAGGAGAAAATCTGATAATGGCTAAACAGTCCACTTATATAGAGCTGGGAAGTGCTGAAGGATGTTAGCTCTTCTCCCCAGATGGAGACTGCTTAGATGGTATTTATAGCGAGTGGCTCACCAGTGCTGCGAGGCTATCAGAGGAGAGCGGAATGCACCCTGGGGTGAGCAGGCAGCTCCAGGAAGTTGGAGGGCAGAGAATCCCTCTCCCACCTCACACTTTTCAGAGGGCGATGTTAGACTGCACATGTTCAGTTGAATTCTTTCCCATTTTGTGTAACTTGGCTATTTAAATTGAGTCTGTTTATGGCATTTAAATATTTAAAATGACACATGGTTTCTGGGGAAGTCCCAAAGGCATTAAAGGTTTTCCTACAGAGATGAGGCCGGAATATTGATGAGCATCTTTCTTCAGAAGCTGTGATGTTGCAGAGTTTGGCCAGCTTTGTTAAAGGGTTACAGTCAGGATCCTGGAACCAGAATATTCCAGCCCAGCCTAATAAGGAGATCTCTTGAACAGACACCAATAAAATCTCATATTTATGTAAAAACACTGCATTTTCTTTACACGGGCTTGAATTTTAGCTGGCATGAGTCTTTTTCTAACTGCTGGGTTCCTAAGGGCTCCACACTGTGGAAGCGGATGGAGAAAGGTTGGGATGGGTCACCCCGAGCCCCAGAGTAGCTCTCTCTCGGCGGGGACATGCCTTGTCACATTGTCTTAGACTTTCTTGAGACCTAGGAACACCTGTATTCCAGACCTGAATAGGTTCTCCCAGTCAGAGGAATAATGACTCAGTTTAAAAATATTCTGTGCCCAGCCTGACCTGCAGTGGCGCAGTGGATAAAGCATCAACTTGGAACACTGAGGTCGCCGGTTTGAAACCCCGGGCTTGCCTGGTCAAGGCACATGTAGGAGTTGATGCTTTCTGCTCCTCCCCCCTTCTCTCTCGCTATCTGTCTCGCTCTCTGTGTCCCCTCTCTCTAAAATGAATTAAAAAAAAACAACTAAAATAAATAAATAAAAAAAATAAAAATATCCCATGCCCAGCCTGACTGGTGGTGGTGCAACGGATTGAGCATTGGCCCGGGATGCTGAGGGCTCTGGTTGGAAACCCCGAGCTGGCTGGAACACACGCTTGTCAACTTGAGTGCGGGGTCACCGCCTTGAGCGTATGGTCACCAGATTGAGCATGGGATCATGGACATGGTCCCAAGGTTTCTGGCTTGAGCCCAAGGTCACTGGCTTGCAGCCCAAGGTCACTGGCTTGAACAAGGGGTCACTGGTTCAGCTGGAGCCCCCAGGTCAAGGCATATATGAGAAATAATCAATAAAAACAACTAAAGTAAAGCAACTATGAGGTGATGCTTCTCATCTCTCTCCTTCCCCCTCCCTTCCTGTTTCTCTCTCTCAAAAACAAAACAAAACAAAACAAAACAAAACAAAAACCAGACAATCCACCAGCCCCTGAATACCCAGAGGAAAGGAATGGTTACAGTGAATCCTTTCCTTCCAAATGCTTCTTGCTTGGCTCTGTGCTTAGAACTCTGTCAATAGGAGGATCTTCAGCTGAGGAGTGTGACCTGACTTGAGTTTTTGCAGGGTCTTTGCTGTATTGGGAATAAACTGCAGGGAGCACAGGCAGAAGCAGAGCAACAAATGGGAAGGTTATTGCAACAATCTGGGATGGAGATGGAAATGGCTCCAAGTAGTATGGTAGCAGGGAGGTGCTTGAGAGTGATCAGATTTGGATACATTTTTGGAAAAGAAGAAAGGATTTGCTGATGGATTAGATGTGGGGTTTGAGAAAAAATATGAGAGCAGCGTGACAGCGAGGTGTAAGGCTGAACACCTGGGCCAGGAAAAGCCAGTAATAAAGATGGAGGAGACAGTGCAGCAGGTTTGCAGGGAGGTGGGCACTAGCAAGGGTGCCGTTCAGTTTGGGCAATCGACCTTTGAGATGCCTGTGAGACATGTTCGTGTAGACATGGAGATAAATCTGCTTACTGGAGTTCAGGGGAGAAACTTCAGGGCTAGCGATGTACATTGGAGCCTGCAACATTTACACATATTTAAAGCTACTGGGCGAACTGAGCTCACCAAGGGAGTGGGAGCTGGTTGAGCAGAGAAGACAAAGGCTATCATCCCTGGGGTACTCCAACATTAGGAGATTGGGGAGAGGTAGGGGACAGAGGAGGAGACAGAGATAGAGCAGCCAGTGAGCTCCAGAGAAACCTGGAGAGCGAGAAGTTCCAGAAGCCAAGAGAAAAATGTGTTTCCAAGCAGAGGAAAGGGTAGCTGTGTCAACAGCACAGGGAAGAGCAGGACTGGGCGCCAACCACTGGCTTTGCCAAGTGAGGTCCCTGGTGACAAGATCGGTTTTAGTGAAATGTGGGGGCAAAAGTCTTATGATAGTGGGTCTATGAGGGAGTGAGAGGAATGGAAGGAAGTAGGGGAAGAGAACACAGACAACTCTACTGAGAAGTTTAACGATGGAAGGAAGAAACAAAATGGGGCTAGCTGTAGAGAAAATGGAGATGGGAGGGTTTGTACAATAAGAGGAAGGGGATAAGGCTGGATGCCGATGGGAATGATTCAGTGGAGGGAGAAACTGACAGTGCAGAAGAGAGGGCAAGTGGCTGGAACCAGGTACATGGGTGGAGAGGGCATTGCTACGGTCTGACCATTCTCCCTGTCCCCACCTTCATATGTTGGAATGTGATGGTGTTAGGAAGCGGGGCCTTGGGAAGGTGCTTAGGTCATGAAGGTGAAGCCCTCATGAATGGGATTAGTGCTTTTTAAAAATAAGACTTTACAGAGCTTTCTGGCCCTTTCCATCATATCAGGATACAATGAGAAGCTGGCTACCACAAATACCAATCCTTTCTCCTGGTCTGCCTGCAGTCGAGACTATTATCACCAGCTTTGAAGAGTATGTAATCTCTGGAGAGTGATGATGAATTTCTCTAGAAGTAAGCCATTGGTAGAAGCCTAACATCTAGTGCTTCAAACTTTGCATAATGAGTAATATTTATATTTCAGGCTGTTTCCTGAATATTTTAATATATCATTGTGGCAATATTTTTCCTTCATACTCAAACAGAACTTCCTGAATGGATGAGAGGAATGGGAGCGAGGATTTAAGTGTAATTGATGATGTGAGTGTTGGAAGTGTCCAATTAATGGGAAGCAATGTCAGAAAAATAATGAAGTTACATAACACTGGGGAACTAAACTTTTGTTGCATCCACAAAAACACTTGTTCTTACCTAATTCGAGTGTGCTGATCTCAAATCTGACATTAGATTTTCTCTGTAAGCTACAGTTTTTTGAAATTCAAGATTTTAGGTTTTCATCTTATTGTAAAATTTTCAACATTTAGTTTAACATAATGAAATAGAATGTCTTCTTGGGCATCATCTTTGTGAAAATATAATAATTTATATAATGCAGTAAATACACTAATACACTAAAAGGTATGATTGTATCAGAATTTGTCTACAATTTCAAAATAGAATATATTAAAACACTTATTTTAATCATAAAATTTGCGCAAAACTTATTTAAATTCTATTCAGGCAAAAAATTTGTGTTTGTAGCTCTTGCGTTTGTGTACTTGTTGAAGATAATTTTGTTTGATGCTCGAGCAGTAGTCTGCTCATCACTAACAGCTCCAAGATTTTCGGGAAACTTATCAAGGTGACTGTTCAGGAAGTGAATCTTAACGCTCATGTTACATCCAATGTCATGGAAAGCCAACAGCAACCTTTGAACCAGAAGTTCATAGTTTTCTGTTTTTTTGTTGCCAGGAAAGTTCTTTGTAACTGCCACAAAAGACTGCCATGCTGCTTTCTCCTCCTTATTCATCTTCCTGGCAAATTCTTCATCACGTATGAGGGTTTGAATTTGAAGTCCATCGAATATACCTGCTTTTATCTTCTCGAAAGACAAGGCAGGAAAAGCAGAAATAATATGTTGAAAGCATTCACTTTCTATTCAAAGCCTGAACAAACTGCTTCATTAAGCCAAGTTTGATGTGAAGTGGGGGGAAAAATGATCCTGTCTCGATTAACTACAGGTTCATTCACAATATTTTGCAATATTTTTACTTCCAGAGCTTCACGTTTCAGCCACTCCTTCTGTGTCCAGTGTTTCTCCCAAGCTCGGCTGTCCCACAAACACAGAAAGCAAGGATACTTCGTGAAACCTCTCTGTTGTCCTAGTAGGAAATTTACCATTTTAAGATCCATACAAATGATCCAGTTATGCTCCTCATACTTCAGAAAGTTGAGGACAATTTTTATGTCATTATAATCTTCTCGCAGATGAGTTGAATTACCAATTGGAACCGCTGCATAAACATTACCTTTGTGTAGGAGAACACATTTCAGACTCCATTTAGAGTTGTCAAGAAATAGCCGCCATTCTGTTGGACTGTAAGTGGTAACACCTAGCTGGCTGAGAAGACTACTGATATCATGACAGTAAATAAAGTGTTTGTCTTTGGAAGAAAAGTCCACAAAAATTTGTTCATGCTTCCTGAAATGGGATATTTTAGCTGACCGGTGAAGTACATTCTTTTCTTGAAGGCTGGAGGCTAATAACTCAGCTGCTTTCTTCGATAGACCCAAATCTCTTACTAAGTCATTAAATTCAGGTTGGCTAAACTGCTGAGGGGTTAATGACTGCTTGGCATCAGAGGAAGACCCTTCAGATTCTACAACCATTTCCTCATGCATCTTATCAAAATACACTTGATCACCATTTCACTTTCTTCGTCCTTAGAAGAAATAAAACCATTGAAAACTGGAACCGGGAGTGTCTCAGAGTATGGGATAGGTCGTATTGCTGAAGGATATGCCATCATATGCGTTTTTTCTTGCCGATGCCTTTTGTATGGATCAGACAGAAATAACAGTCACTGCTGTGGTCCTTAGGTTCACGCCAAACCATGGGAATACCAAAAGGTATTCCTTTGCGTTTTCCTTTTGTCCAGTCACGAAGTATTTCCTCACAATTATGACACACAATATGAGGAGCCCAATTCTTGTCTTGATCGCCAAGGGGAACTTGAAAATAGGCAATATATGCACGTGTCACAAATGATAAAATATTGCACCTTTGACGTTGAAGTGTGTAACAGCTACATATATAACAGAAGGTGTCAGAATTATTCTTACATTTACACCTACTTGAAGAAGCCATGTTTCAATCTTAAAACAAAATAAGAGGGTATTTTTATCAGATAATAATTTTTTACAATTAAAAACAACTACAATTATGTAAAGGTGATGTTTGTAAAACATTAATTGCCTTGTGGTTATGTTCAATCCAAGAGTCATTGCCCTTTAACTCCAATTTAAAAACCAATGCATGCCATTCACTGTAACAAAAAGAAATTAAAATTGTGTAAAAACTAGAGCATGCACCAAAAAACAGATTTCAGATTTGGAATCAGTGATGTAGAAATATATAGAAACAATTCTAAAACCACATGCAACAGAAAATGAAAAAAAAAAATTGTTCCCCAATGTAATTTAATAGGGCATAGGTCAAACTTTAATTCAGTGATTATACATTTCATTTTGTTGGTGAAAACAAAACATCTGGGTTCTAAAAGAATATCATAGTATCTAATAGTAACAAACAACAACAAAAATCAAACACCTAGGAAATAAAAGTGGAAAATTGAAATGAAGGAGATGGCAACTCAGAAGAGAGGCCTCTCACCAGAGCCCAACCATGTTGGCACCCTGATCTCAGACTTCTAACCTCAGAACTGTGAGCAATAAATTACTGCTGTGTAAACCTCTCAGTCTCTGATATTTTGTTTTAGCAGCACAGATGGTCTAAGACAGGCATAGAATACGATAAAGCAGGACAGCTCTTTTGTCATAACAGGAGAGGTGGATGTCCAGGGGAGACAGGGAGTGCTCTTTGGGAGGCTTTGGTCTCTCATTGAAACGAGAAGAGGCCTGACCTGTGGTGGCGCAGTGGATAAACCATCGACCTGGAAATGCTGAGGTTGCCGGTTTGAAACCCTGGGCTTGCCTGGTCAAGGCACATATGGGAGTTGATGCTTCCTGCTCCTCCCCCCTTCTCTCTGTCTCTCCTCTCTCTCTCTCTCTCTCTCTCTCTCTCTCTGTCTCTCCCTCTCCTCTCTAAAATGAATAAAAAAAAAAAAAAGAAACGAGAAGAGTAAGGAGTGGGAGGGGAGGACCAGGGGGGCGTGAGACGGTGGCCAGGGCATGTTGAGGGCACACTGGAACGTTGTGGTCATTCCAGCGAGTGCTTTTCACCACCATGGTTAGCTGTTTGAGTGCAGTTCTTAGGTAGGTGGGGAGGTGGGTTTTACTGTCATAGACTGGCCCAGTGTGGGTTTGGCTTGAGTCTTAGCTGTATTGCCCGGGTTGTCATAGGAACAGTTTTTCCTCGGCTTGGATCTCTGTGCCACAGCTTGGTTCTGCCGTTTGTGCCGCGGCCTGGATCTATTCACCCCCTTTGCCCGCCTCAGTTTCTATACTCTCAGTTCCCAGTGAAAGCCGCTTTGTTTAGGTTAGTGAGGAAGGCAGAGTATTTCTTACTCCATATTTCCTTTGGGGTTTGGTTATATATTTAGCCAATTTTTCGCTCAATCATACCTTCGGGTGTATTGCGAAACATCTGGAGGCTCCAAGGATAGGTTTTTCTGTTTCTGGTTGAAGATCTTGTTGAGTTTTGGGGGAGATTTATCGGTATTGCTTCCTACCCCGCCATTACTCTGACGTCATCTCCTGACTGGCCCAGTGTGACTGACTAGTTCAGAGAGAAGAAAGTAGTCCACAGGGTATGTGAAGGAGTGGCCTTAATTGACTGTAGATAGTAATGATTGGCCATGGGATTGAATACGGGTAAGGACAAATAAGAGGATGTGAGGGACAATGGAAAAGTGGTAAGATCAATGGATTATGTTTTAAACTTCAGTATAGATGCTAAACTACAGTAGCATCCTGCTGTTTGTGCTGGGCACTCAGGGCAGTCAGCATAGTTGAAAAGCCTGGACTTGGGAGGCACACAGATATGAGTTCAGTTTTTCAGCTCAATAACTTAAGAGAGACTTGACCAAGTCTCATTTATCTTTCATCTGTAAAACAAGGCCTCTCTCTTCCCTCACAGGGTTATGTGAGGTGTCATTTAGAAGACGCACAGCAACGGCTGCCATGGGGGTTGGGGGGCACTTACCATGGGGTCCTGGGGTCCTTTCCAGGCTGGATGATGCCCATCCCTCCCGAGATGGACTCCCAAGTCCTCGTCAACCAGCGGTGAAGACACTTAAATGATGATTTAAATTACAGAATACATTCAATTATTATTCACATGAATAATTATTCATTATTAATTGGTTAATTATTTAAATCAGTGGTCCCCAACCCCTGGGCCGTAGACCCGTACCGGTCCGTGGGCCATTTGGTACTGGTCCGCAGAGAAAGAATAAATAACTTACATTATTTCCATTTTATTTATATTTAAGTCTGAACGATGTTTTATTTTTAAAAAATGACCAGATTCCTTCTGTTACATCCGTCTAAGACTCACTCCTGTCGCTTATCTCGGTCACGTGATACATTGCCGCTAAAATTAAACCCATAAACTAGCAAAATGAGTGAAAAACAAAATTCCATCGAAAGTTCTTTTGCAAAGTGGAAAAGGGCCAGTGAGGAGACAGAAGAACCTACGACCTCGAAGAAAAAGAAGGCTTCATTTAACAGACAACACCAGGAGTCCTACTTGAAGTATGGATTTATCGCAACTGGTGATCCTCGCGCACCAAGGCCGCTCTGCATAATATGTGGCGGCCGGCTAAGTAATGAGGCAATGAAGCCTTCAAAACTGCTTCACCACTTGGAGACCAAGCACCCTACTTTAAAAGACAAGCCTTCTGAGTATTTCGAAAGAAAAAAGCATGAACAAGAAGGACAGAAACAATTACTGGTGGCCACTACATCAATAAATGCGAGTGCACTGAAAGCATCATACTTGGTGGCTAATTGTATTGCTAAAGCTAAGAAGCCATTCACCATGGGTGAAGAATTGATCCTTCCAGCCACTAAAGACATTTGTCGTGAACTTCTAGGAGAGGCAGCGGTTAATAAGATAGCACAGATGCCTCTTTCGGCTACCACCGTCACACGGCACATTGAGGAAATAGCAGAGGACATTGAATCACAATTGCTGGAAAGGATTAATAAATCACCGTGGTATGCTCTCCAGATTGATGAATCTACAGATATTGACAACAAGGCAATGCTACTTGTTTACGTGCGTTATCTTTATCAAGAGGATGTGCATGAGGATATGTTATGTGCACTATCATTGCCAACCAAAACCACAGCAGCAGAACTATTTAAATTGCTGGATGGCTATGTATCAGGAAAACTGAAATGGTCTTTTTGTGTCGGCATATGCACAGATGGAGCTGCTGCCATGACCAGAAGGATGTCTGGTTTAACTACTCGGATTAAGGAGGTTGCACCTGAATGCGAGTTTATGCATTGTGTCATTCACAGGGAAATGCTGGTTAGCTGAAATATACCACAGGAAACAGCATATTGAATGATGTCGTTAAAGTTATTAACCACATCAAAGCACACGCCCTTCACTTGCGCCTGTTCAAGCAGCTTTGTGAGGAAATGAACGCGGAGCACAGACACCTTCTCTTATACACAGAAATAAGATGGTTATCCCGGAGAGGACCTGGCCAGAGTGTTTGAATTACGAGAGCCGCTGCAGAGATTTCTCTCAGAAAAAAAGTCACCGCTAGCAGCACAACATTTCAGTAGCGAGGAATGGGTCGCAAAACTTGCTTACTTGTGCGACATATTTAACCTCCTCAATGAACTCAGTCGGTCACTTCAGGGGGAAATGACAACTGTCTTCAAATTGGCAGATAAAGTAGCTGCATTTAAAGCCAAACTGGATTTGTGGGGACGACATATGAACAGGGGTATATTTGACATGTTTCAAACATTCATGGGAATTTCGGAAGAGACTGAGCCCAAGCCTTCATTGTCCCAGCTGGTGCACAATCACCTGTATTTGCTTTTAAAAGAGTTTGAACGCTACTTCCCAACCACAAAAGACCCAAGAATTGCCAAGGAATGGATCCGCAATCGATCCATTTGTAACAAACCAGGTGAATCCAGCATGTCTGTGCAAGAAGAGGATCAACTACTGGAGATCGCAAATGATGGTGGCCTTAAAAATATGTTCGAGACTACAACTCTGCCGGTATTCTGGATTAAAGTCATGGCAGAATACCCCAAGATTGCCACAAAAGCACTAAAAACCCTGTTGCCATTTCCGACATCCTATTTGTGTGAAGCGGGATTTTCTGCAGTGACAGCAACCAAAACAAAATTACAGAATAGACTGGACCTAAGCAACACACTTCGGGTGTCATTGTCTCCCATTACCCCTGGATGGGACCGTCTCGTTGCAGAGAAACAAGCTCAGGGCTCCCACTGATTTAGTGTTATGGTTGTTGAGAGATAGGCTACTGTCTCTCATTCTATATAAACATTATAATAAATAACCCTTAACTTACAATATTCATAACAATGGTGAGTTGTATTTTTCATGCACTTTATATTTGTTTTTGTGTTGTATCTTATTTTTAAGGCATGTTTAAATGTTACCATAGTGACTGGAAAGTGTTTGGAGGCAGAGAGGATGTTACTCATGTTATGTTGTTGGTGCGATGTTAAGAGGACACTTCTAATAAAGTTGCATACGAGTACACAGTGGATTCATGTTTATTTTTATTGTCATAGATTCATGATTGGTAGCGAGCCTGAACCTATCATATTACATATTGATGTCAGACATGAAACGTTGTCAGAATAACAAATTTAAATACAGCCTCAATAATGAGGACATGCTCGTTCCTCCTTTAACTTAGCCCAATAAATATCGTAAGTTTGACAATTATATTTTAAAATACCACAGTTTATTCACCGGTTGCATAATTTTATTTTGTGCATTTACCCATCCCACCCTAAAGCCAATCCGTGAAAATATTTTCTGACATTAAACCGGTCTGTGGCCCAAAAAAGGTTGGGGACCACTGATTTAAATCACACTCAGAAGGGAGTGATTGATGAGAAGCTAGTTTTAAAAAATAAAAACAAGTATAAGGAGAAGGAAAGAATAAAAGAAAAAGCTGGGAAAAAATAGATGCAAGGGGATGAGAGGGAAAGAGAGGAGAAGGGCGAGGTGTTGAGAAGCCAGATGCGACTTGGCACAGGAAGAACCTGGAGGCCCTGTCATTAGCGCCCATGGCTCAATCTGCTCCCCCCTTTTACCTTTGGGGCCTCTCTCCATCTAGCTTGAATGGATAAGAGGCAGGAATTAGGCAAGAGTGCTGTTTATTAGGTGTTGGACTTCATTCCCATGTCCAGGGTAATGTATTTAACCTCAAGAAAAAGTCTTTCTTAAATAAAAAGGAAAAAAATGCTTGCAGGGCAGGGAGTTGTTTGCTCTGCAGGCATTTGTGGGTTGAATATCATTGGCAGGCAGGTGTAGGTTAGAGGGACACCTGGCACTCCCAGGCTGTCGGGGAGAGGTGTGGATGCCAGGTTAGGGGTGCAGAGGGCTGGGCTGGGGGCCGTTATAGGGCACTGATTGGTTTTCATCTGCTGTATTTGGGGGTGTTGGTTTGGTTCTGCCCTTCTGTTTCTTCATATTTCTTCCTCCTTTATAGCCTTCAGGGCCCGGACAGAGCACCCTTCCTAAAGGATGACCTGCCCATAAAGTGCCAGAGGGTAAATCTTCATGAAAGTGTCACCCTGTGAGGCGTGTGGTCAGAATGTTGGTGATATTGCAGGTGACAAGAGGCAGCAGTGTTGTGAACAGGAGGGAAGGTCTGCACGTGTCACCCTTACCTCGGTCCACCTCTCAAGTTTTCCCCCAAGCCCCCACCCAGCTGGCATCGATGTTCCTACATCAGGCACAGACCAGTACTTGGTGTCCTGTTGGGCAATCCTTGGCCTGCACCGCTGCCCCTCCCTGCAAGGACTGCTCTGGATTTAACTCTGTCTCTGGGACATAACATCGCCTGTCACTCAAGTCAAGCTGGTTTCAGATTTGTCTTGAAACTAGAGGGCTCTTTCAGTCTGCACCAGGTTCATGAAATGTCTCCATTTCCTGACCTTTTAAAAATGTTGCATCCTGGGGCCTTTCAATGTGAAGACAACCAGAATGTTTTGCATTGACCAGGGCTAATGTGACAGCATGAAGTTATATTCCTGGGGCCCTGGCACATTCCTTTGTGTCGGCCCAGAGGTCACCCAGGGTTTGGTGGGCACTTTTCATTCATACCTGAGATAGGCACCCTCTAAAATGGCTCCTTGGTGTGGGGGATCTTCTGTTATTCACACCTAGTGTCACTCCCTGACCTTGAGTGTGGGATGGACTTAGCAACTTACTTCTAATGCACAGAATCCAACAAAGGTGATGGGATGTCACTTCTGAGGTCAGGTCAACGACTGACTGCTGGCTCTCTCACCTTCTCTTGCTCTCTTTGAGGAGAGACCACTCCATGTTATAAGCTGCCCTGTGAGGACCCCTGTGGCAAGGAACTGAGGGAGACCTCTGACCCCCAGCCAGGAAGGAGCCATCAGCCCGAGGGGCACGGAGTCCTGCCAGCAACCAGCTGCACGAGAGCCTGGAAGCCAATGCTCCCCAGGGGGAACCTGATCTTCTGTGGCCCCCGCTGAACCCTGACTGCACCTTAGAGAGACCCTGAGAAGCGTCCCCCAGCCCACAGAGACCGGGTGCAACACATGTGTGTTGTTGCAGCCACTAAGTTTTGGGAAATTTGTCATGTAGCCCTGGATAACTAGTGCAGCTCACCTGACTACTTAGCTCACAGACCGTTTTCCCCCATGTATAAGACGCACCCATGTATAGGACACATCTTAATTTGGGGGCCTGAAATTTGAAAAAAAAATGTATTACATAAAGTTATTGAACTCAAGTTCTATTCATCATAAAATTCATACAACTCCTCAACACATGTGAAAAAGTGGGAAATGTAAATAAATAATATCTACAGCCACTGTATGAAACGCACCCAGTTTTTAGACCCCAAATTTTTTGGAAAAGGGTGCATCTTATACCTGGGGGGCCTGGCCATGTAAGTGGTAGCCCAGAGTGCCCTAGAGTTCATGTCCCTGGGAGATGTCGACCAGGGAGATATGGGAGTCAGCAGATAAATAATTCAACTTCCTCATCACTGGGGCACAATTCTAAGGTGTTTTGGGCAGCTGTGTTGGGCTTGCTCACTGGTTTACCAGCTGCAAGCCCTTTGCCTGATTGATACATGAGTGTGTGGCAGCACCACGTGTGTACGGCCTATGTAAGGCTGTGGGCGCTCGCGCTCAGAGGTATCGCGGATGCATGGATTGCCTGCCCACCACTGTGAGGGGCCATTTTGTTGTTTGTTTGCCTGAGAGGCAGTTTCCCCTGCCTGTGTGTTTGTCTGCCATTGTGAGACTTTATTAAATGGGAATGGCCCAACGCTTTCTGGCTCCTCAGTTTCTCTATCGTCTGCCCGAATCCATTGTGAACCTGCCTGGCCTCTGCAACTGGCATTCTAGGTGTATTCTACCCAGGCCCAGAAGGTGCAGGGGGACTTAGCCACAGTTGTCCACAGAAGTTACCATTCATAAAAACACTCTTTATTGCTTTCTTCCCTTCCCTGACATATCCCCCCTATTGCTACCTGGGATCACTTCCTAAATTATCTACTACCATCCAAATCCTTTTTCAGGGTCTTTTTTTTTTTTTTTTAAGGAACCCAAATGCAGATATCTGGTATTTTCCAAAAGTTCTTCCAAGGATATACAATAGCTAATATACCCTCCAAATGTTGTATTCGATCACACAATTTAAGGCAGGGGTAGTCAACCTTTTTATACCTACCACCTACTTTTGTATCTCTGTTAGTAGTAAAATTTTCTAACCGCCCACCGGTTCCACAGTAATGGTGATTTATAAAGTAGGGAAGTAACTTTACTTTATAAAATTTATAAAGCAGAGTTACAGCAAGTCAAAGCATATAATAATAATTACTTATCAAGTACCTTATTTCAGATTTTTGCTGTTTGGCAGAATAAATCTTTATAAAACAACTTACTATAGTTTAATCTATCTTTTTATTTATACTTTGGTTGCTCCGCTATCGCCCACCATGAAAGCTGGAATGCCCACTAGTGGGCGGTAGGGACCAGGTTGACTACCACTGGTTTAGAGTCTAGAAGCGAGATACTCCTGAGCAATCACACGGTGAAGCTGTGGGATTGGTCTCAAAGGAGCCAGTGGGTGTTGATGCCAAAGAGAGAGAGAGAGTGGCTGGTGGTCCCCGCTCCTCAGTGTTGCGTCTTTTGTGGGTTACTCCCCTAGCCATCTCAGCACCGGTCACAGACCTGTTTCCCTGCTGTCTTGTCTACAATAATAGCAACCCCCCCCCCATCATCTTTGGGCTTTTGTCTTGAGGGTTAATTGAAAATGACCTTATTGTCAGGATAACAACATAAGGGAAGGTTGAAAATACTTTCTGCAATGAGCTCATGGGAAGCGTGAGAAGGCTGCGCTTGAACTATACTGCTCCTTTTGAAACAGCTACTGTGTGAGCTGGCCCAGTGGTTCTCAGCTGGCAGTGGTTGTGCTGTTCCCCAGCCCCAACAGGGCATTAGGCAATATCTGGAGACATTTTTTATTGTTACAACTTGGGAATGTGTGTGGGGGGAAGCATGTACATAGTAGGTAGTGGCCAGGATTGTTGCTAAACACCCTAAACAATACACCGGATGGCCCTATAATAAGGGATCACCCAGTCCCAGATGTCAATAGTGCCTGAAACCCTGAAAATCACAGCAATCTCTTAAAAAGCTGGAGGGTATTGGTTCATGCATAATGCTGTTTACAAGTGAAAGCAATTTAGAAGTTAAAAAGCAAAGTATTTTAAAAAGGCAGAAGCTAGGAAGCAATCATCACCTGGGAAGGCAGGGAAGTGCAGTGGTTAATGGCATGGCGATAGAGTCAAATGGACATGAGCTGGACTCTAGGGTCGGGACGTCCTTGCTCTGTGGCCTTGAGTGAACCACTAGAACTCCCTAAGTATCAGTTTCCGCATTTGGAAAGGAGGTAGAGTAATGGTGCCTGCCTCCTGGAGTTGTGGTAATGGAACGGGGCACATTCCAAGCACTTGGTACAAGCATGGTGTTCAGTGAGCACCGGGAGCTGGGGTCACATGGTAGCAGGAAAGGAGAGGGGCCTGGGATCTGAGTGTTGGGGGACCACCCGGGGAGAAAGGGAGTATCTCATTCTCAGACGTAGTCGGTACGAGGGTGGAATCCTCTCTGAAGTCCTGCTTGTGAAGTCAGCACAGAATCTTCCCTACACCCAGAATTCTGCCGTCTAGATTTCAGCTGGTTTTGGTTTTCATTTTTCAATATTTGTTTTTTGAATGTAAATAAACAATCCCTGGCCCGGGTGAGCGTGCATGGAGGCCTTCACACCCATGAAAGCACTCTCACCAGGAGCCCCGGCTCAGACAAGAAGGCCACAGAGCTTTCCCCGCCCACCCTCCCTGCTGGGCTCCTTAAGAGATGCTTTGGGCTACCTAGGGAAGCAGCTTGCACACATACAGCAGCCCAAGATAAATAAACGCTGACCTTCCTCAGTCTAATCTTCAAGGCATACAGCCTTGGGAGAAGAATGCGTCCTCACAGGCAGGGAGGTCTCCTGGCGGCATCTGGTAGTTGGCTCCTGGGAGAGAGGAGGGGAGGGAGGGAGAGAGAGAGAGAGGTGGGAGGGGGAGGAAGGGAAAATGTGTAAGGAAGAGAGAAGTTGGAGTCTTTCACAACCTAATCTCAAAAGTGACATCCATCACTTTTACCATATTCTGTCTATTAGAAGAGTCACTAGGTCCAGCTGTCACTCCAGGGGAAGGGATCACATGGGGCATGACTGCCAGGAGCCATGTTCGGGGCAGCTCACCATAAGTGCTGCATGTGTGGCACTCCACCGTGTAGACCCTGGCTGTCACTGCGAGTAAAACAGATGCACTTCTTGCCCGCAGCGACTCACATCTGTGCATCTGAGAGCTTGTGGGGCAACCTACATTTTTAGAGGGTTTACACTGGAAAAAAATAATATTTCTGATCTGTAGAGCCTGGAAACTATCTCCAGGAATACTGAGTCTCTTCGTCTATTCAGTTGGCTCATGTCATCTTAGAGGTACTGTATTAGTTTTCTATGGCTGCTGTGACAGCTGACCACAAACTTAGTGCCTCGAGGCCAGAAGTCTTCAGTTAATACCCACGGGCTAAGGTCGAGTTATTGGCAAAGCTGCTTCCTCTGGAAGCCTCAGATAAGAATCTGTTGCCTCGCCTTCCCAGAGTCTCCAGGCTGTCTGTATTTGTTGGCTTGTGCCCCTTTCCTGCATCCTCAAAATGCATTACTCCAGCCTCTGCTTCTGTTAGCAGACGGCCGTCCTCTGATTCCTCCTTTGTCCCTTTCATCAGGGCCCTGTGATTACACTGGGCCCACCAGCACAAACTCCCCACTTCAAGACCCTTAATGCATTGCATCTGCAAACTCCTTTGGCCACATGAGGTCACATTCTTAGGTTCCGAGGACCAGGAAGACCAGGGCTTAGGTATCTTTTGGGGACCATTCTCCAGTCTGCCGCTCTCACTGTGGTTCGCCAGTGCTAGGATTGTTACATCCGCCTTCAGAAACACCAGCTGTGAATTTTCGTTGCTTATTGAACACAGCTCAATCTTATAACCTAGCTGTGTCATTACTTGCTTGATTGGTTGCTCCCAAATCCGTTCCTGCCCTTCCCCTGAAAACAGTGTTTCTCTCTCCTTTGTCCGCTGGCTCCTGGCTGGGTTTGGCTAGTGCACTGATGGGAGACCGGAAGGCAGGAGGATGCAGCCAGGTACCTCCTCCACCCCAGCTCAGGCGGTGCCTCCCGCGACTGGGCTCTCCCTTCCACCAGACAGACCCTCACGCCACGCACCCAGCTGTCGCTGCGGTCTCTCCTGGGGATCAAGCACCCTTGAGGACCTGATTCTTCGGCTCCAGCCCTGTGGGCTGGTTCTAATTCCAAGATGGTTTTACCATCCTCTAGTTACCTTTGTAACTACTGTATATAGTTATCATCTCCCAACACTTTGTACCTAATTCCTCTTATTGATTTCTTTCTATTGGCCTACTAGCCCAGTGCCATAGGTTCTTTCTGAACCATGACTGATGTGCTGGTTTTCATACGGCCCCAAACTATTCATCCAACTTTATCTCTCAAGTTCCTTTATTAAAACCAAACCATATGCTTTTCTCCAAACATCCTTTCTTGTTTCAGAAGTGTATACTCAAGCCATTCCTTCTGCATGGGATGCCCACTGTCCCACACACCATTCTTGGCTTTGCTTTCCAAAACATTTTGGGTGTTTTGAAGATCATTTCAAAATCTCCTTCTTCCCATGTGCCCTTGCTCCCCAAGCGTGTAATCATTTGCTTTTCCTGCTGTAGTGCTATAGTCACGAACTGTCCAAAACATGCAGTGCTTGAGCACACAACTGCCTTGCACTGAAGAGATCAGTTTAGGTCAAACGCTCCCACAATTTTAGAGTCTGCACAGTGTACTCTCTAGGTACCCATCAAATGTGTTATTTAATCAGATGGATGTTGGCATTCTAACCATGGTGAGACACCCGCTCCAATTCTCTGTCAGATAGGAGGTGATCAGTTTTTATTTTACTCTTACAGGATATTTTTACTCAAGGCTAGAAAAGTAAATCTTATGTGTTAAAATTACAAAACATCTCTCCATTCTCTCATTCTAACTAATGTAAATGGTCTGAGTCTCAATTTCCCAATAAAAAAATTTATCTTTATCTCAAGGAGAACAGAGGTTAAAAAGCACAATGAAAATTTAAGCTACTTCTGTCATCATCACAAGTGAAGAGGTTGGCATACACTCCCCCCCCCCCCCCCCCCCCCCCCGTCCATTAGCAGTTAATCCAGTCAGTCTGCAGCCCAGCAGAGTCATGTGCCCATCACCTTGTGCGATGAACTGTAAAGATGACCAACAGGCAGGTGTCTGATCAATTTTTCTCCATTTCTGTGAGTGGAGGAAATGACTCTTCGGGCAATGAAACCTGAGCCTGTCACAGATGTAAGACAGTCTGGACTGACCAGGCACCTGAACCAGACCAGGACAGTGCTGACAGGAACATAATGGCTCAGGTGGGTATCCTTACTTATTAAGTGTTCATGAGCAGGTCAAGCACCCTGACAAAGCTTGGGGTCCATTCTTCTCTTCATGGTTGGCTGCCTGGGTGCAATTCCAGGTTCTCTCAGTGACAATTAACTGCATTCATCAAGCACTAGACCCAGGCTTTCCCCTTTCCCCCCACTGGCACCATCGCCCGGTGTTCTTCACGGTTCCCGGAGGTATGGTCAGCACTGTCAGCACCTCCCAGCCGGGCTACCGGCTGTAAGGGGGTTCCTGGAAACGTTGGAAAATCTGTGCTGTTGTTCCTAGCGGTCTTATTCAGTCAAAAGGCAGCAACTCCACCCTGGAAAAGAAGGGTAGCCTCTGAGAACATGCTACCTACAACTTTCTTCAAAATTAGGGCTTTCTGAAAGGGTGCCTGGTGTGTAGCTCACCTCGAACCTGCCCTCCTGAGAAACAGCACACCACGATGCAGAGCTTTGGATTGCTACATCGACCTTCCTTCTAACAAACACTCTTGCTTGCAGACTTGCTTTTGAAGACCAACTTTTCCAAGTCAGGAATTTGTCTTTACAGGATGTAGAGTGGGAAGGAGGATGGTGAACAATGGCAAATATGCTTGACTTCCCCCTTGATGTGGTGGCAGCTTGTCCATTACCTGTCATATCTTCATGTGGCCACAGGATGGCAATGTTTAGGAATGTTACTGTTATCTCGCCGTGGCTGTTGAGATCCCAAACGGGAACCCAAGCAAGGCACACAATTGGGAGTGATACGATTAGACCCAGAGCTTCTCAACCAGAAGCAAGAGTAAGAAAGGAAGGGTGATTTATTACAAAATTTTTTAAAACTCCAGAATTGTGTGCTGAACTGTACTTATGTAAAAACAGAACATGCCCAAATATGTGGGTACCCATTTCATTTGGGATGATATGTTTAACGCTGAATTCTGACCATCTCCCATCATTGGGAAGCATTTCCACAATGTTGTTCACACACCAGTTTAGGGACTCCTTTTGCAATATAGTCAGGCCTGAATCAGTGGATTTCCCACTAGATTGGAAGCCCTATGAGAGCAGGAGCCATGTGTTCTTTACCTGTTTCCTCAGCCCTGGGGAAGAAATGTAAACAACCTGGGCTCATTGCAGGTCAGATAAATGATTCACTGACTCAAATATTATCAGTGTTAGGAACAAAAATTCCTATAGGTCAAATTGTCAGAGGATGAGCCCCAAAAGTGAGATTTGGCTTGAATTTTGAAAAAAAAATCATAGAAAAGGAGGCCAGGGAAGGAGTGGTACATACAGCCCCCTACCCATTTATCCCACTAACCCTGAGTGTGACAAAGAGGACACTCTGGGTGCGAGGAGAAGCGGAAGTGCAGGTGCACGGTGGGCGTGTGTATGCATGCATTCAGGGCTGGTGGCAACATGGAAGGAAAAACAAGAGATTATGGTAAATACAACTGGAAAGGTAGACCAGAGTCTTCAATTTGGGGATTTAAAAAATGATGCTAAGGGGCCTTTTTGCTTGGGTCTTTCCATTTCTACCCCCGTAATTGCCCAAATTTGGGGTTTAGGAGAGCTTAGCAGTTGAATAACCCAGCAGTTGAACACCCCCTGCTTGAATAACCCAGGAGACTGTTGGAGAAGAATGAGGAACAATGACCAGCAGACACCCAGCTCTGGAAGCATGGGAGGGGGGCGGGGGGGGGCAGGCATCTGACCTGCTCCGGCTGCAGGAAGGCCCCAGGTGATGACCTTAGGTGGTGGCCCTCAATGGTAGACCCCATGTAGTGACCTCAGGCGGCTGTCCTTGCTACTCTATCCCTGTGGTCCAAGCAGAGGTGGCTTTCCACTCTGTCACCCCCTCCGTCCCATCATGGCCTCTGGCGGCCCAGAGGAAACTGAATAGTTTTGTGACTTCAGAAGCAGAAGGCAGAGGAACAGCAGCTATCCTGCCAGCAGGAGTTGGCTAGATCAGACATGGTCCCTGGTGAGGCTGCTGCTGAGTATGGATGAATCCAGAAGACATCAGCCTCCAGGGAAAGGTGCTGGACACGGGTCAGACTCTCACACACAAATTCAAAAAACGCTCTAAATTTGGTTTGAAGCTTAGACATCCCTTGGTGTTGTGCAAGTTCAGAAAATTACTGGGGATCCAGATGCCTCTTTTATTCCAGTTAATCAGATTATATTAACTGATTAAACAGGATTTGTTAATAACTTTCACTTACGAGCAGTAGAGAATTTTATTAATAAGTCACTATGTTGGGGTCTTTAAATATCTGGCATTCAAAAGCACTTCCAAATGCTTTTGTGTTGCAAACTTCTGGACTCTTTAAGAATACAGCGTTTACCTGGAGTGTTGTATTCCTGCAATGCTCAAAGGCATCATTGAGAAAACCAGGAACCTGTCCCAAGCCTTTACAAAGCCAGCTATTGCTTTGCTCTGAAAGGCATGCTCTTCAGCTTTGTTTAGTGCTTTTTCTGATCTGTCTTTAGGAGAGTTGCAACCTGACAGTTCTTGGTGAAGAGATGCATGATAAACAAGAGGCTCATCTGGTGCTGGATGGATACGGGTGCCTTGTTTTACCCCTTTCAGAGACAGAACACTTGAGGCCCACCATAAATTGTTCTCTTATTGCCCCCTCCTGCAGAGAAGAAATAAGTTATGGAACTGAGTGAGTAGAGAATGGTGTCCACAGCCTTTTCCAATGTCGTTAATTCTGTGGCTGTCCCTGCCCACGGCAGTGACTGACTCTGAGTGTGGTGACTGAGCACACAGACTCTGAAGTCAGCAGGGGTTTGAGTCTCAGGTTTTTTGGCCACACTCACTCCTTTATGCCTCACTTTCCCCACTTCATTGTGTTTTGGGATTAAATAAATTGTTACATGTCCAGTGTTTAGGACAGGGCTGGCATATATTAGGAGCGTAGTAAAAAGCAGGTGTGCTAACTCACAGGTTCCTACTATGGCCATGATGAGGCAGATCTGAAGGAAGTCATGTTGCTGAGAGCTCCTCTGTCAACCTTCACTCTGTGGGTGGAAGAACAACACGAACCCATAAAACAACACCTACAAGGGCATGTAAAGATTAGGAAGCACAAGGAATAATCCAGGTGTCACATACTCAGATGTATTCAAAAGCCAAGTAAGTGACTTAAGCAAGAGAAGTGAAGGATGTGACAAGGGTTGGGGAAGCCTGAGGTATTGAGAAGTGAGGTCTGCCTGACCAGGTGGTGGTGCAGTGGATAGAGTGTCGGACTGGGATGCGGAGGACCCAGGTTCAAGACCCCGAGGTCGTCAGCTTGAGCGCAGGCTCATCTGGTTAGAGGAAAGCTCACCAGCTTGAGCCCAAGGTCACCAGCTTGAGCAAGGGGTTACTTGGTCTGCTGTAGCCCCATGATCAAAGCACATATGAGAAAGCCACAACAAGAAGTGAGGTCTGTCTACAGGCATTCAAATTCAATTTTAAAAACACTCTGTGGGCTATACCCATCACATTTAAGGACTGTGTTTTGCCCAGAAGCTAGTATAGCCACTGAGTTTTGAAGTGAAAAGGCAAATAGGAGATATTAAAATCAATGAGAGAAGAACTTAGGAAACCATATTATGGGTAAAATGAAAGACAAAGACCCCTGCCCTTTGGCCCTGGGGTGGGCTTCCCCGTTACCACTGGGAAACGCAGGTGTGGAATTGCGATGGCCCCGAGAGTCTCTCCCTATCCCTGATGAACCGCTCTTCCCAGGGACCCCCTTATATTATTTGTTTTGTGGAGGAAAAAGGGGAGCTGTAATAAATCTAACTGAAAATAATTTCACAGGATGGCTGACATGATCATAAGTTCCTAACTGGGCAGGTCTTGGTGGGTAGTCACACCTCAGGCCTGTAACTTCCCTAGTAAAAGGTTAGCTTTGCCTTAAGCAAGCCCTGTCCATTGTTTTGGGGCATTTAGGTTGACACATCTTTGAAATGCCTCTTTTTCAGAGCCTTGGGAAGCATAACCGTCTCCAGGAAAGCACAGACTCTTGTTAACCACCCTGTAACTCAGTCTCTGCCTTGCTTTCTTCCACCTGCATGCCATCTTCCCTACCTTCCCTCTTTCATTCCAAATGCATAAGAGAAAGTGCACACTGTCATTCTGGGAAGCATTTTTCTCAGTCTGTTGAGATCTTGCTTTTAAGCATATCCTCATTTGGGCTCAAATAAACTCTTATAAAATTTTTCTACAGGTTTGGACAGTCTTAAATTGACAGTTTCTTTTCCTTCCTCCATTTCTTCTTGCCCTCCCTTCTCCTCTCTCTCTTTATCTTTTCATCCCACATTTGTCTTCTACCCTCTCCCCACCCTAAGCCTGGCATGGTGCCCAATGGTTCCTAAAGACATTGGGAAGATTAAGTGGTGACATTTTGATTTGGAGGAGGGGGGCAGCACAGGTTCATTGATCTTACCACACTGTCACTGCAGATTAAAGTGTCAATTTTAGGAAGACGTATTAGCATAACAAGAAGACCTGAGTAGCAAAATACAAACCCAAAGAAGAATTGAAGAAAAAGTATAAAACCAGAGTGTCAATGAACTTAGTTTCTGGTTCATCTCAGCATGGACCAGACGCTCAGAAACAAAAACTCATTTCTGCTGTTTATAAATAAGGCACAACAGAAATCATTTTTTGTCCTTACTTATTAATCCATATTTCATGAAGATAAAGTTAAGTTTCTTTCCTTCTAATCTGCTAAACCCTTAGAGTAAACCATAAAATATTACATGAATAGACTTGCTACATTATTCACAGACATCGGTAAGAACCACACCCTGTCAATGATATTGATCTTGACTAATTGGAGAACAAGGTGTTAAAGGAAACAAGCCAGCACATCAACAAAGAAAGAGTCCTCCAAGGAAAATAAGAAATACAAAGCACGGGACTGCAGTGTTTAGTAGGAGTGAGGTGGGCTGGAGTGGGGTGAGGAGGGTACTGTGGGGAAAATATGGATAGCTAATCAATTTTAAGTATAATATTAAAAATATAGCCTATGAGTATCACATTATGAATATGACCGAGGGAATGGGTATAGTATCAGAATGACAGGACCACAAATCTTGACTCTATCACTTATTATCTCTATAATCCTAAATATGTGAATTTACCTTCCTATGCTTTCATTTCCTCATTTGAAAAATGGGGATAATAACATCATGAAGATCAAATGAGTTAATGCAGGTGAATTATCTAAACCAATACCTAGACTGAAGCAATCTGAAACTGGTAGCTGTTTCCATTGGCGGTGGTGGTGTTGGTGGGGGCAAATAAGAATCACTCAACATCATGAAGTTTGCTCCAAATCTGGTTTCCTGTTGTGAGGTATTACCTCTTCCTCCATCATTCAATTGCATTCTACTTCCTTCTTTAGGAAAAACAGCCGAGCTTGGAGTATCTTTTCTTGTACTCTTATCCTTCCCTTAGTGAATTGCCCTTTGAATTTTTGTGGTAACAGTTGTCTCTATTATGATTTCTCTTTCTTAAAAATATTCCCTGATTCTAGGAGTACATGCATCTATGTTTCTCCCTTTGAAGAAGCCCCAGTAAAATGACAGTATCTTTATATATAACATAACCCCAACAAAAATGAAAAGAAAATAGCAACAAATTTTGGAAACTTATAAGAAGATAGATGAGTGTTGACCAACTTGGCTGACCCAAGCAGGTAGAATCCTAGGCCAGCAGTGGGGAGAGCAGAAAAGCATCCCCCCCTTTTTTTGACAGAGGACACCCAAAGGCTCAGGAGTCCATGACACAAGTATCTATAAAAGTGGGTTTGCAAGTGAACCTTGAAACATGAATATTGATTAATATTCCACTTAAGAGGTGGTCTGAGCTCTAGATCTCTTCATCACTGTGTAGCCAAGGGACAGCTCCCCACCTGTTCCAGCAGAAGATGAATATTATTTTCTAGAGAGGCTAAAAGAGGAGGTGTCTGGCCTGAGGAACCCAAGGCATAGTTGGCAGTGGGGATATTGAAGAAAAAGAAGACTAAACTTCTAAAATATTGACAGCCAGGCCTATAATTTCCAGTTAGGAGAGCAGGTAATCCTTCTCTGGGAAATTTGACAAGCTCAAGAAGAATAACCTAAAGATACTAAAATCCAAGTTTCCCTAAGGGGATGGCCCAACATGTCACCTTACACTGAAGTTGACATTCAGTAGCCCCCCATCTATGGGCTTCGTGCTTCCAAGCAGAGATTTTATGCTTTGCTCTTAAATATGAGCAGACAACTAAAGATCACTAGACAACTGAGGTGAATTAAAAAAAAAAAAAGATGGAGACCAAAATTAACAGAGAGCAAACCAAAACAAAAAATTACCTCAAATAACTCAGAGCAACAGAGACTATATAGAAAACAGAATATAATTAATATTCTCAAAGAAAGCATTTGTGAAACATTAACAGGGTGTTATAAAAAAATCAAGGGGATAAAAGAGAGCTTTTGGAAATTAAAAACACTATAGCTGAAAAAGGAAACTCCCTAAAGGGGTTGGAAGATAGAGTTGTGGAAAAACCTCAGAAAGTAGAACCAAAAGGCAGAAGTGAGGGGGAAAAGTGAGAAAAGATAATTCTAGAAAAATAGAGGGTATGAAATCATCACTAATTCAAGATAATGTCACAGAATGAAGTGCCCAGCACAATAGATGAAAATAATTGCACATGAAGTGACATTCTCATGAGCTTTTGGCTCCCTTAGAAACAGAGGGAAGACCCCTAGAGGCTTCCAGAGAGGAAACCAAGCAATGCGCAAAGGGCTGGAAATCTGAATGGCGTTAGTTTTCTCAACGATTCTGAAATCTAGGCAGTAACAGATCAATGGCATCACATTTGAGGAAAACTTATACCTAGGTGAGAACTCCTTCTAGTCAAATATCAATCAAATGAGAGAGTGGCATAAAAACATTTTTCTGGCTCACAAAATGTTTAATTCCTTAGCAGTCTTTGTTGAACATCTCTTGGGAGAATTAATTAAGAGAAAGGAAGACATGCATTTTAGGGAACAGGAGCTCTAAGAGGAAGGACGCCAGTATGAAGCATTAGGAAAACAGAATCAGATTGGGGCAGTCAGGATTTCCCGGAGAGATCACTTCAAGATGAACATGACAGAGGAGCTGATGTGTCTGAATGTCTTGATTCAGACAACTAAATGACTTTAGACAATTCTCAACGAAAGTCGTGGAGAGGCTGAGGTTGACTCAGTAATCAATACATACAAACTGGGCAAACAAAGAAAATAATGACTAACTCCAACGAAAACAAAATTGTGCAGAAAAGTAATCAGAGAATAATATTATTATATTAATGTAAGTGTTGATCTAGCCAAAAATCACACACACACCGACATAACAAAGTGTGGTGAGGATGCATGGGTGTGCTGCTGGTGGTCAAAGAGCTACAGTGTCACCTTCCAGAGTGGAAGGTCAAAGTATAATAATTTTATCTAAGAAAAAACAAAAAAAATGGTGGAAATAATCTCAATAATCTGACGTGTTAAAAAGCCAGAAAAACATTAGGTTAAAAAGCATATAAATAGGCTATTAGGAATGTGAAAATAAATGGCAAGAGAATCAACCAAAAAAGTAGGAAAGTGGTTGCCTCATGCAAGAATAAAATGAGAGAGGATGGGAGCAACTATTGCTGTTTTGCAAAAACAATTTCACTCTTTCAAATGTATGTACACATAACTTGGATAGAAACAAATAAACGAAAAACCCGAAAGGATCTAAAACTCTCATATCATCAATGACTGCATCTTTGACAATTTAACCTAGATGTATTGCAACTTCATATATTACTGTAAACAATGCATTGTTTTGTGCAGGGTATCTGTCTTTTCTAACTGCATTGCCTTCCTCAATGGCATTTGCTTTTGGATGTGTTGGAAACTCAGTTTTATTAATATCCCTTGAATCCTTTTATTAATATCAGCAGATCACTCATTTTCTCTCCTTGGCTTCTCAGGAAATAGTTCATCTCTGGTTTGGCCTTGCAGCTTTCCTTAATGAACAACTTCAATTTTCAATGTTTCTGGGTCTATAGAAGGCATAGTCATTTCTTGTATTTTGCATCTATACTTGTGGTACTGTTTGGTGAAAATTACTCCTAAAGAAAAGGAATTAAAGGAAGAACTTGAAGACTACCTAAGATTAAAAGTATGTGTATATGTTAACGACAGAGTAAACTTTCGGGAAGTTGCCCTAAGAACAATCAGAGAGGAAGTTAAAAATTTTCATATAGAGGTATTCATCAAAACTCCATTTATGTCAGAAGAGATTGGAATGCCCTTAATGTCTAAATAGAAGGGATTACAGTACATTCAAATGATGGAACTGTATGTGCCATTAGGCAGCATATTAAGAAGAATGTCTTTTGGTATGGAAATAAATTGTGTTGCTAAATGAAAAAATAGATCAACAAACCAAAAGGCCTGTATATATCAGCATGTAATTTTTGTAAAAAAATTTATCTAGCTATGTAAATATAAAAGAAAGGAAGACATTAGAATGCTTAAAGTGGTTGTTGCTGGTAAGTGGGATCTTAAGTAACCTTTACTTTGATGTGTTGTTTTCAAAGCTTTCTGCATGAAGCATGAATATATTTTGTAACTAGGGGGAAAGTACTATTTTAAAAACAAAAGTCAAACAAAACATATAGCCCGACTTATTTTTCTTGCCACTGAGAAGAATTGGCTTTGCTGGAATTGAGATTATTGGAGGAAAGAGAGTAGAAATCTTTCTGATGGATGCTATCTTTTCCATAATTCTGGGTTTGGAAAAGCTTAACATTTTTTGGGCCAGTTGAGTTATTTGTTCTGGCCATGTTAGTAGACTTGTTTCTTATCTTACCCTGGATTCTTCAGATTACTGCCATTTTAAGAAGTTTATAACAGCATGGCTACTCAAACCATTCTAAGGTATCAGATTTAATAGATTTGCTATTTGACTTAAATCAAAGGCTCTCTAATTGGAGAGCGAGGGAACCTGCCAGTTCCTAGGCAATTAGAAGATTAGACTCCCTATATGTTTCCCCCTACCTGCTTAGACAAGAGGCTTTTTGTTAGCACATAAATCTTTAATGCTACACTTGAAACAGCAACTACAAGGATACTGAAATTTAGTAAAATGCTCACCCCAGGCCACAGAAAGGAGGGTGCAGAAATGGAATCTGTAACAGCAGTTGCAATGGTGCCAGTGGAAGCAGGCTTGAAATGACAGCAAACACTTGTGTGACTGCTTACAGGATGCCCTGGACTTGGTCTGGCTGGAGAACGGTCCAGGGCGGCAGGCAAGCAGGAGACTGAGATGGTTCCTGGGTTCCCGTGTCAGATGGATAACTCTAGGAGGCAGAGAATGGTAGCTGGATTTTAGGGCTGAGCTATCTGAGTCATTTAAAAAAAATTCCCCTTGAAGCACAAGGCGATGATTATCCACACATGCCAAGCATCCGCATAGGCACATGTGAAGTGACTTTAAATCAGTTGAGAAGCGACTCCATCTTATGGGACCATGGTTGTAGCTGAAAGTTTAAAACAATTGCCACAGTGATTTTGCACTCAAAACTTCATCAAAAGAGCTGTGTCTGTGGGGCCCTGGGTGAGGCATTCAGCAACCCACAGGCTGTCCAGAGCATACAACATGAGGAAAAGTGCATAAAGGTTGTACCCGCAAGTGAATTAACCAAGCCACCAGACCAACACCAGCAAGTATTTACATTGCATAGCTACCAAGAGGATAAGTGCTTTCAAAGGGTGGTGAGTGAGAGAGAAATCAATACTGGTGAACCACTCACAGGACAATGAAAGTAAGTGCCAAGTTCCTGAGATATTTTTGAATAACCATGAAGGATTGAATCCACCTGACTCTTCCAGCCCTCTGTTACTTTCTCTTTAGTGTTATACAAGACTCTGCTCCTTATTTATTCATGCTGCAAAATATGATCTACATTTTATATGTTTTCTCTTCTGTTATCTAGATCCTGAATCCCCGTATATGTACCTGAAGTCCATGGATGGACATCATAAGATTCAAGAATTCCCTGTCAAATTATGTATGTGATTTTTCAGAGGTCCCGATTCAAAAAGAAGTTGAAGAGCCATTGATCTTTTGGGGTGCTATGTTTGGTAAGAGAAAGAATCTCATCTTTAATTTGCTTTGTAATAAGACTTATCCATGTGTTGAAAACTTACCCAGCACCATACTTGATGCTTTAATATACATTCTTTTTTTTTTCTTTTTTTTCTTTTTTGTATTTTTCTGAAGCTGGAAACGGGGAGAGACAGTCAGACAGACTCCCGCATGCGCCCGACCGGGATCCACCTGGCATGCCCACCAGGGGCGTCGCTCTGCCCACCAGGGGGCGTTGCTCTGCCGTGACCAGAGCCACTCTAGCGCCTGGGGCAGAAGCCAAGGAGTCATCCCCAGCGCCCGGGCCATCTTTGCTCCAGTGGAGCCTTGGCTGCGGGAGGGGAAGAGAGAGACAGAGAGGAAGGGGGGCGTGGAGAAGCAAATGGGCGCTTCTCCTATGTGCCCTGGCCGGGAATCGAACCCAGGTCCCCCGCACGCCAGGCCGACGCTCTACCACTGAGCCAGCCGGCCAGGGCCTTAATATACATTCTTCACTTAATCCCCACCCAACCTAGGGAGAGTTAATAATATCATCTTCATTTTACTGTGAAGTTACTATGTTCATAGTGGTGAAATGACTCACACAGGATCTCACCACTAACAAATGTCCAAGTTGTGTTGTGGCTGGGCCTCCTTCTCTCCTGGTCTTCCCCAGAATTCAATTCAGAGGGCTAGAAATGACACAAAGGTCACTATGGTCAGTGATTAAAATTTACTGATTGCCTGATTGACAGCACATGATGATGGATAGCGAATGTGGATGAGAAGACTGTATCCCTAAAGAGATGCAGGGTCTTTAGGCTTTATGAAAACTTTAAACCCAAAAGAGTCTCCCTCATCCAACTTTGCTCTCCCTCATAGTCAAAGGATCTTTAATAGAAATGCGATTTAAACAGACAACTTGTCATATTATTCAGCCTTAAAAAGGAAAGAAATCCCGACGCATGCTACAATTTGGATGAACCTTAAGACTATTCTGGTAAATGAAATAAGCCAAGCACAGAAAAAGACAAATAGTTTTATGAGATCACATATCTGAGGTAGTTAGAGTAGTCAAATCCATAGAGACAGAAAGGAAATGGTGTTTGTCGGGGCCTGGGGGACAAAGGGGGATGGGGACTTACTGTTAAGCATGTACAGAATCTCAGCTGAGCAAGATGAAAAGAGTTTCTGGAGACCACAATGAAAAATACTGAGCTGTACACTTGAAAATGGTTAAGATGGTAAATTATATAACTATTTCACCACAATTAAAAATAAGAATAGAAAATGTAAAAATCTATACAAAGAAGTTCACTTGCAGTAAGTTCTGTAGGTTCTCGGCTCTGTTCCTGTCATCGCTTACCCCTCTCAGAGACCAGGGAGAGGAGCAGGTATGACTGTGTGGCCCCCAGATGGAGCCCAGGTGTAAGCTGTCAGGCTCCACACCTGCCCCAGCAGCCAGCTTCCCGTTGTCTGTCTTCAGGTGTGCGGTTCACCTGAGCAGATTCAGAAACTGTTGATAATGAATTCCTCTATAAAATTCTATTAAAAGCTCTTCCACCCCTTTTTTTCCTCTCTAACCACTTACAAAGCAAAAGCAGTGGCTTTGCCAGCCATGAGTACCATGCCCAGGCTCCCAGTGCAGCCACCGAGAAGGAATCCTGCCAGGTCCCTTCACTTTCAGCGCCGGTAACGGTTGCTCTGGAGCCCAGGAAATCTCTCCAGAAGTCATCCAACATGCTGGCAGGTCAAGGACCCCGGGAACCCTCGACCCAGAGAGGAGCCAAGTCATCAAAATTAACTGCTGATTCTCAGAATTTAAAGCCCGAGGTTACCAGGGCCCGGGGGCAGGTTGGCTGTGAATGGATTCATTGCGGGGCTCGGGCCGCCTGGTAGCTTGGACGCGTCACAGCGGTGACCTGGTGGTACTCCAACCCAAACAGATTTGTAACAGTGGCACCAGCGTCCGGGTCTGCCAGAACAGCGTTTGTGTCTGACAAATGAGGCCTCTGTCAGGACAAAGGGGGCTCTTAGGACTCATTCTGCTCTGGCTGCTTTACACCCAGGGAGAGCCAGGGGACTTCTTTTGTCAGAACAGGGAAAACAAAAGTGATTCGTTTCATCATGCTCCATCCCCACGGTCTTTGTGGTCAACGCATGCAGACAGGCCTTTGGCCAGCAACGCTCACAGCCACCAGCCACCGAGGGCCTGCTAAAGGCTAGGGACTATTCTAGGCACTGGGCACGTGCTGCCTAGTTTAATCCTCCAACAATGCTGGGATATAAGGATTATCCCCGCTGCAGTCATGTGGGAACTGCTATGGGAGGGGTGGAGGTCACGCAGTGAGTGAACAGTGGCAGGACCAGAATTCGTATTCAGATGTGGCTTTCTCCCAGCGGACCGCTGTTGCCAGAGTGTTCCTGCCACAGAGGCCTGACGGGCCAAAGGTAGCTCTCTCCTCTGATTTGCCGTCTCCAGGGATGTTGACCTGGAAGGCCTGCAATATGTATTCCTAATGTTCAGAAAGTACTTATATCAAATGCAACAACACCAAAAAGACAGGAGAGGATTGGAATTCACGGAGATTGTTTTCTAAAAGCCACAGAAAATGTCTCTGCTTTAATATAAGGATGTTTACATGGGTTTAAATAAAGGTTAAGATAAAAAGAAATGGAGGTCAAAGTTTCTATGGATACTCAAAACATCAGCTGTCTGTTTTTCCCGTATTGATCCCATAGGGCAGAAGCTCCGGCTGAGGCGTGTTCCTCCCTGAGACGGTCCGGCCCCTGAGAAGAGACTGCAGGTGTCGTGCTCAGTCGCCTTTCCCTGTTCAGTTGCACTGTTCAGCATCGTGGCCCTGCCTGAAGAAGGGCCCAGGGCAGCTGACCTCTCTCTCCTTTATCATTTCATTATGGGCCTGGAAAACAAGAAGGCCACTCAACACAACTGTCAGCATGTTAAAATGCCGAGCGAGACGCTCTGTGGTGCTGTGTGTGTGAATCCAGAATCCCACCCACGGCCCGCGTGTTCTCTGCTGTGGCCCGTTCATGCCAGCTGGGACGTGCTGCTGCTAATTTATCAGTTCGCTGATTTCCATGCATGGGCATCTCCCGTTTACCAACCACGTGTGCCGCAGCTTTCTCAGATATTTCCCGCAGAATCCAAACACCTGCTCAGGGTCTGTGGATGTCCCGAGTTTCAAATTCTAGTTCTCTTCCGGGTGGTGATAGATAACTGTCTCAGCAACTGTCCCCTCAGTTCTTAGTTCCTGCAGACAACTGGGAGCAAGGTCATAAAACGAAGGCTGAAAAATAAAAAATGTAAAAAAGGTGTGGAGGGAAAGGCGAGCTGGGAGGAGAACGAAAGGAGAGTGGAAATACCTTAAAGCGGAAGCAAAGTCTGTTCCCCAACCTTCAATTTATTTCTTTTCCAACACATTTTTATTGAATTCCTAGTATTTGCCAAGTGTTGGACCCTGGAGCTGCAGTAGCAATCTGTCAGGGTCCTGGCAGAAAAGCGATGGTACACTTGAGAGTTAATGAAGAGGTCACGTGCAAAAGCACAGGCAGAGTCAAAGGCAGCAGTAAGAGATAAGGAGCCCCCGGGAGAGCTACACCAGGGACCTGCCACTGGAGAAGCCAGGGAGACAGCTAAAAGAAGCAGGCCCGGAACGTAGCTGCAGGGATGGGGCTTCCAAAGCGCAGCCTCTGCCTGTGGTAGAGGAAAGCAGTTGTTGCCAAAGGTTGGTCCAGTGTCAAGGAATCTGGGGCAATAAATATGCCAAATGCTACAAACCCGAGTGGAAGCCAGAGGGTAAGAGTCAACGAGGCAGTTCTTAGAGTTTTACGAACAGGGGCACAGAGCAGGGGGAGAAGGGTACAGAATGGATCTGTTTGGGGTGGAGGTGGGCAGCATGCAGAGAATATCCAGTGTAAAGTGTGAATCAGACCAAAATGTTCAGGGTCAAGAACTACCTATAGGAACCTGGGCCCAAGCCTATCAAGACATCAAGACATCAAGTCAAGGGCTCTTTAGTTTTAACAACAAAGTCTCCATGAGATTAGGAGCCCTTCTCTGAAGTCCTCTTTGCAGTCTGGCCCGTGACTGGGCCTCCATGCTCCTTCATTTGACCCTCTCTGGGTCTGCAGCCCTCTGTGGGGGAGGCCTAATGACATCTGCCTCTGCCCTTGACCTTGGCTCTAACTGGTGGGGTCTGTATCAGTGGCCTTCCTTGAGTTCTCTGCAACCACCATCACCAGAACAGGGTAAGCACAACAATAGAGGGAGATTCTTTTCATAAATAAGAATGCAATACTTTCATACCAGCATGGGAATTTACTATAGAAAATGGGGAGCTAATTTCTTTTTCTTTTTTCTTTTTTCAAATTAAGTGAGAGCAGGGGAGGCAGAGAGAAAAGTCTCTCATATGTGCTCTGACAGGGATCCACCCAGCAACCTCTTATGGGGTGATGCTTTGCCCATCTGGGGCAATGCTCCGTTGGGCAACTGAGCTATTTTTACTGCCTGAGGTGGAGGCCATGGAACCATCCTTAGCGCCCAGGGCCTACTTGCTCGAATCAATCCAGCCATGGCTGCGGGAGAGAGAGAGAGAGAGAGAGAGAGAGAGAGAGAGAGAGAGAGGTGAGGGGGAGGGAAGGGAGTGGAGAAGCAGATGGTCACCTCTTCTGTGTGTCCTGACTGAGAATCAAACCTGGGAAATCCATATGCCAGGCCATGCTCTACCACTGAGCTAACCAGCCAGGGCTGGAGAGTTAATATCAAAATATATTTATTTATTAAAGCAGATCTCTGAAGGATTCCCTCCCAAGCAGTACTTTGTTGGCATACTTTCTATGTAATGCCCTCTTCCAAGTCATAAAATTGCAACTTGAAAAACATCCTGTAAATCCTAGTGTATTTTTCCCTCAATTTCTTCCTGACATTCTCTCCAATCCATCTAATTAGTTGATATTTCCTTGTCTCTCTCTATAAGATGGAGAAATATAATGAGACTAGGTCCCAGAGGGTAAAAGATTGAGCTTTATGAAGTGAATACCCTGCCTCTCAGTTTCTTGAAACTGTGAGGGTCTCCTTGGGGAAATGTAGAGAAGGTGAGAAAAGTCAGAGGACAGGAAGATTTAAAAGTTTGAATTATCTGCTATTTAATGAAAAGGGAGGCAGGATGAAATACTGGCAAGAGCAAGGGTTTGAATGTCACCTCCATCACTCACCTTGGGCAAGTATTTAACACAACTTTGGCTTCATTTGCTCATTTCTAAGGTGGGGATAGTAACAGTTATCTCCTATGGCTGCATGAGGGTTAAATGAGATGAGGAATGTAGAGCGTCTAATTCAGAGTCTGGTGCCTTAAAAGATTGTCAGTTTTTCCTTTCCAAAAGTTGGGGTATGGGGTCCTGGGAGAGCATTAGTAATCTGGAGGGGCCCCAATTGGGAAAGATGACTGGGAGGTTACATCAGTTTCCTGGGCTTCTGTCACAAAAGACCACAGATTGAGTGACTTAAACAACATAAATTTTATCTCTCACGGTTCTGGTGGCTGGAGTCCAAACGCAAGGGGCCAGCAGGGTTGGTTCCTTCTGACAACTGAGAGAGAAATCCTGATCCTGGGACCTCTTCTAGCTTCTGGGGGCCTCAGGGAAATGTGGGAGCTGGTGGAGCCCTTTAGGCAAGGCTCTATCGGTCATGATCTGGGGCCTCCACAGGTCAGAGGCAGGCAGTCAGGAACAAAAAAGGTGGATAGAAATAGGGAAGGGCAAGAGCAAACGGGAACCCACAAGGAAAACCTGAAACCCCTAAGTACAAGCTGAGCCCTCCTCTTTTCTTTTGCCTCTTCTGGTCTTGATAACATAGGTGGGCGGCCTGAGGGAGAGCTGCTGCCCACCTGTGTCAGAGCTGCACATACACACGGTTCTGGACTTTGAGAAGCTGCACTGTGTTTTTCTGGAAGGAGCTGGAGAAACTGCAGACCAATTGTCAGACGATGCACAGAGACCTGTGTGAGTTAACACAACTGGGCCTCTTCTAAACTTCTGCCATAAAAAATGGCCGCTTCTCCACTCCTGCCTTCCAAATGTCTATGCACGCTTCTCTGATAAACAGCCCTAATCTGGAACCTTTTAGGAAAGAGCATCGGGGAGATATAGGACTGGGTTAACGAAATTAACTCAGGACAAACCCATCACAGGGTTAGACTGCAGAGTTATACTTTAATCTGCAGGCAGTAGAAAAATAGAAGGTTTTGGTCGAGGCATCCATTGAATACAATTGATGTTTTAAAGAAGACTAATTTTATATTGTATATTAAGGGTTGGAGGAAGATAAAAATGGAGATAGGGGATAGTTAAAAGTTTATTGTAATAGTCTGAGTATGAGACTATAGCGGCCTAAACCAGAGCCACGGGGGGGGTGGGGGGTGGAAATTAAGTTGCAGATTCTAGAAACATTCTAAAGGAAGAATTGATACAGCTTACTAAGAAGCTGAATTAAGAACGAGGACATGGAGATAGACTCCAGAATGCTTCCGAGGTATGGAACCCAAGGAGAATGGTGGGCCTTGAAAGGAAATTATTTGGTTCAAACCTTCTACTCTTATAGACCAGCCAGTTTACTCTACTGAAATGCATTATATTCCCAGAATTGTAAATGGAATCTAATATTCCATTATATTCCAAGATTTATAAAAGTTTGAAATACCTAAACAGTTTAAAATTGCAGGACAATGAAGAAGTGAATGACCATCTCAGAGAACTGATAAAGCAGAGAGGAAATTCCTCTGAGTCGTTAGTGAACTTGGTCGCCAAGGACTTCTGTCTGGTAGAATGTGTTTCAATTCCAGAGAGCCCTGCAGAAAGCTGGCCTTTTCTCCATGTTTTATGTTGGACTCTAAGATAAAGGAAGAAAGAAATATTCATAATATTTTTCCTTTCCCTTAACATTAGAATATAAATACTTAATCCGGGTTTCTTAAATTCCTTTGAATTTCAGGGAGCTGGCAAATTTCTATAGCTTTTAATAAAATTTTTGGTGTTTTGTGAAGACATTAATTTTTCTGGGGGAAGCTTGCATCAGATTTTCAAAGGGATTTGGTTTTCAAACAGGTGAAGAATCTTTCCTGTGGAGAGAGATCACTGTCTATAGTTACTGGTTCTATCCACACTCAGCTTATTCAGGTCCAAGTGTTGATCCAGGGCCTGGGACAAGAGGTGATAGGAAACAGACTCCAGACGGAGCAGGGAGCCAGCTTCTGACAGCTTCCTCCTTTGTCTCTCCTGCTAAGTGAAAACAGTATGCAAGCTGTTCCTCCACTTGCAGGGCTAGAGACCGAGGCCTACTTATTTCGCAAGAGTTATTCTTTTGTACACTCCGCACTAAGTGCATAACCAATGTGTCCTAAGTACTTTCTAGGAGGCTAATTGATTAAGGAACTCTATCCAAAATTTCTGCTTGGGACTCAGACACTAACACCATCTGCAAGCTAGCAAACTGCCCTTTCTTAGATATTGCTTCTGGCTTCTGCTGGTAATTGCCTGTGCCAAGTTGATTAATTTGTTTGTTTGTCTTGAGTTCACTTTACACTAAATAAATGCTGACCAATCACCTGAATAGCAGATTTGTTCTAACAGAACATCAGTGTACAGTTGCTACTTTGTGGCTTTCCAGCATCTGCATCTATGTCCTACATGTAAGGAATCACCTCTTGCGGTGATATCGATGGAAAGCAGCGCCCCATCTCCTACTAAGGAGGCCAGAAGGAAAGATACATTTCCCTCCCCATCCCTCTGGCATCAGGATAAAGACATATGACCTGCTTGGGCCATTCAGACACTCCCAGCAGGGATTTTAACTTTGAATGAATGACAAAGACAGATAAATGAGGCCTGACCTGTGGTGGCGCAGTGGATAAAGCATCAACCTGGAACACTGAGGTCTCCTGTTCAAAACCCTGCACTTGTCTGGTCAAGGCACATATAGGAGTTGATACTTCCTGCTCCTCCCCCTTTCTCTCTCTCTCTCTCTCTCTCTCTCTCTCTCTCTTCTCTAAAATGAATAAATATTAAAAGATGTATTTAAAGGAAGGCAGATAAGTGAGGAGATCTAGTTCACAGCCATGGCAGTGGTGGTTTCACACTGGCAACTGTGTGGCCTCAGTGTCCAGCGGTGAGACTCATGGACAGTTTGGTGATGGTGGAGCCCTAGCAAGCTGGCTTCTCCTGTCCAGATTCCAGGATGCCTGCTAGCTTTAAATCATGTTTCACCAACTCGTATCCATGTTGTCAGGGACTTGATATCCGTGCCACAGATACACTTTTATGTGAATTAACCAGATTTGAATTCTGTTGCTTACAATTAGGAATGCTGAGCAATATAGGGAAAGGCAAAAGATAGTCTCTCAAGCCCTTTGAATCACCTTTACTGTGCAGCATGGGTAAAAATGGAGGCCCCAGCCTTTAAATGACTCTTGTGATGGTTAATTTGATGTGTTAATTTGACTGGATAATGGAGTGCTAGGATATTTGTTCAAACATTACTCTGGGTATCCATGAGGGTGTTTTTGCATGAGGTTAACTTTTAAATTGGTAGACTGAGGCCCTGGCCGGTTGGCTCAGTGGTAGAGCGTCAGCCCGGCGTGCAGGAGTCCCGGGTTCGATTCCCGGCCAGGGCACACAGGAGAAGCGTCCATCTGCTTCTCCACCCCTCCCCCTCTCCTTCCTCTCTGTCTCTCTCTTCCCCTCCTGCAGCCAAGGCTCCATTGGAGCAAAGATGGCCCGGGCGCTGAGGATGCCTCTGTGGCCTCTGCCTCAGGTGCTAGAGTGGCTCTGGTCACAAAAGAGCGACACCCCGGATGGGCAGAGCATCGCCCCCTGGTGGGCATGTGGGGGGGGGGATCCCAGTCGGGCGCATGCGGGAGTCTGACTGCCTCCCCGTTTCCAGCTTCAGAAAAATACAAAAAGAAAAAGTAAATTGGTAGACTGAGTAGAGCAAAGTGCCCTTCATAATGTGAGTGGGCCTCATCCGATCAGTTGAAAGCCTGAGTAGAACAAAAAGGTTGGCCCTCCCATGAGTAAAAGGAAATTTTTCCTGCCTGACAGCCTTCAGACGGGCACACTGGCTTTTTTCCTGCCTTTGCACTAGAACTAAACCGTCAGCTCTCCTGCTTCTTAGGTCTTTTGACTCAGACTGAAACTAAACTATTGGCTCTCCTGGGTCCCCAGCTTGCTAACTCAACCTGCAGATCTTGGGACTTGTCAGCCTCATAAGCACATGAGCCAAATCTTTATAATAAATCTCTTTCTCTCTCTCTCTCTCTATATACATTGTACTGATTCTATTTCTCTGAGGACACAGATTAATTCAACTCCCATTGAGTTAGCACGAAGACCTAACAGTTCAACTGAGGGGGACCTTCTGGCAGATAGGGTGGAAAATTCCAGATTGAGGTCTTCCTTCCAATAAAGAATGGGCCACTTGAAATAAAGGTAGGGTTGTTAGCCTGACTTCTAGCCAAGTGGTCTCTCTCTCTCCTTTTCAGAAATGGTATATGCTAGAACATCTTTGTGCTGATGGCTTCCTGAGAGTTTGGGCTAGTTGAGAAGGGTTTCTCCTTTGGATATCAAGTATCATATATAATTCTATTTTTTCTCTTTGAAATAAGTCTTTTAATATTTTGAAAAAAAATGACAAATACTTATTGTAAAAAGAAAAATTGAGACACTATCACAAAAAATAAAAATTACCTGAATATTTCTAGACTCATTCATTCATTCATTCATTCATTCAATAATGAGGACTTACAGTGAATCAGGAATCTGCTGTCCAACAGTATATATATACATGGTCCTTGCTCCTTCACCATGGAGCTTATAATCTATTGGAGAAGACTGACATTGACCAAGATGTGGCATGTGGCTGTGTCTCCACATGTGTGGGCACATGCTCAAGGTTAATTTCTTAGCAGCCTCTAAAATGGATGTCTTCTTTCTAACACTGCACAAGCTTCCTTCTCAAATATTTATTAGATCTCACAACACTGGGAAGCAGGCCAAGAATAGTATTTTCTCTTATCTTCTTCTAGACTTCTTCCTTTTTTTTTTTCTTTTAGTATTCTAAATCTGCACATGATGGTGAGAAAAAGAATAAAACTCTCCAGATCATCTCTGTTACTTTTTTTACCTGAATTATCAAACTTAGCAATGTGATCCCCACACCTATATTCTGATCCACACCATTCCCTCTATAGCTTTCATGCCGGTGGTCAGTTTTCTTTTCCCTTGTTTGTTTCTTTGTTGCCATGGTGCTGTCCCATTTCGGCCATTTCAATGTTGTGTACCCGTAATGTGATCTGGGCCCTGTGATCTGGGCCCCTCCGGCACTGTTCTAGCCACTGCTCTTAGAAGCTGAGCTGCTTATTAAAGCAGGGGCTCTGGGGGCAGGTCCCGAACTCCCTCACCCCTAGCTGGTGCTTACCAACCACTGTTCTGTGTTTCATACAGGTCTTCACCTCCAGCCCAAAGCCCCAGGCCTGGAAGTCTCTGTTGGAAAAATTATTTGTGAAGTAAATAGGGACATAAAAATTAGAAGGGAGATCACTGAAGCAAATAAAAGCATTTAAATTGGACAATGGAGTCCCAATGTAGACATGATTCCATTCCTGAAAAATCTGAATGTTAGCAATGACATTCCAGGTCAAATAGTAGACAATTATTGTTTTGGTTAAATGATTAAATTTTATGACTAGTTACATTCTCAAAACAGGAAGTCCTTCTGTTACAATCTGTACTCATAAAATGATCTAGAAAGAGACCTCACTGTTAAAAAGAAAGTGTGAGGAACCAGGAATTGGGAAATTTGGATTCCAGCACCAGTCTACTTTTCAATAATTTATTTCATGCCTGTAGCCAACTCACATTTTTGGTAATGCATTTTTTTTGCCCCATTTCCAGAATGAGAGTATCCATTCCAGATATCATTATGTTACTTTTATCAGAGGTGATGATAATATATAGAAAGTTGAAAGTTATATCACTTACCATGGTGCTTGAAAAGTAAAAATTCTTAAACCTAACAGTGTTATTTGCCACCAAGATTTCTAGACAGTTGTGAAAACCTAGCCCTTATCTGGCATGTCACAGAAAATCTGAAATTGTTTTCTGCAAGGGTTCAGTCTGGCTTGGAATCCTCTCTGAAAAAGAGTTCCTCAGAGAGGTCATATATATTGCTCACAAAAATTAGGAGATATTTCAAAATGAATATGAAGTGATAAAAAAAGAAACATTTGAATTTTTTTGTTAAACAAGAACATCAGCAAAGCAAACGACAAGTCAGAGAAAGTTGTTCAATTATGCAAATGAGATGCAACACAACTTTTATTTCATTGGTGAAAATGCATTGTACAAAAGACTGAAAGTACTGCAGTATCTGCACGTTCCCTGATCCCCTAATTCTTGTGAGCAGTGTATTTACTTAATCATTAGATAAAAGGGATTTATTATGAACCTGTTTCCTTCTCTGGGAGAACAGGAAATTTAGGAATTTGATCTACTATACACCATATTGCCTCATGTATAAGACTCACCCTTTCCCAAAAAATTTGCAGTCTGAAAACTGAGTGCATCTTATACAGTGGTTGTAGATTTTTTTACTTCGATTTCTCGCTCTTTTGCGCTTGTTTTTGCACTCATTGTTGAAGACAGTGATTCGTCATCAGACACAGAGGAGGACAAGCTAATGGATGGGAATTTTGACAGGATGAGGAGTTGCATGAATTTTGTGATGTATAAAACTTAAGTTCAATAACTTTATGTAATACATTTTTTTTTTCAAATTTTGGATCCCAGCCTGACCAGGCGGTGGTGTAAAAGATAGAGCATCGGACTGAGACTCAGAGGACCCAGGTTTGAAACCCTGAGGTCACCACTTGAGCACGGGCTCATCTGGCTTGAGCACCAGCTCACCAGCTTGAGTGTGGGATCGCTGGCTTAAGCATGGGGTCACAGACATGACCTATGGTCTCTGGCTTGAGCCCCAGGGTCGCTGGCTCGAGAAAGGGGTCACTCGCTCTCAGAGGCGGATTAAGGTCGGTTGAGGCCCCCGGTACAGAAGAAAATATTGGGGCCCTTAAAAAAAAGAGGGAAAATAAAAATGCATGTTAACCATATTTTTAAATAAATAAAAAATATTATGTGCTATTAATGTTAAAATTGCACATATGAAAAAAAAAACAAAAAAAATTTGCACATATGAAACCAAACTCGGTGTCATTAGAAAAAAGTCTAAAGTTGAAGTTTTGCAGGGCCCTTCAGAAGTCGGGGCCCAGGGTGCGTACCCAGTGCACCCATCATTAAATTCACCTCTGCTTGCTCTGCAGTAGCGTGTCGTGTCATGTCCTGTGTCCCCCTTCCTCCCCCCAGCAAGGCACATATGAGAACGCAATCAATGAACAACTAAGGCGACTAAGGAGATGCAATAAAGAATTGATGCTTCTCATCTCTCTCCCTTCCTGCCTGTCTGTTCCTATTTGTCCCTCTCTTTGTCTCTCTCTGTCTCTGTGACAAATAAATAAACAAACAAACAAACAAATTTTGGGCCTCAAAATTAAGGTGTGTCTTATACATGGGGAAATATGGTATATTTATTTATAAAATCAGAATGAACTTTAGAGTCAGAGAATTCTGGGATCAGAAATCCAATTCTTATTATCTTATTGGTTGTATTATCACCTGCAAGATATTATTTAAATTCTCTGTGTCCCAGTCTCTTCATATATAATAAGAATAAAAATATCTTCCTTGTAGAAGGTAAGGAGGATTTGCTGAAATCACTTTTCTAAATGCCTGGTAGCCATAGCCTGTTGCCTTGTGGATACCAATGAGTGCACAACTTAATGCAACAACTAAGTGGAACAACAGGAGAGTTGATGCTTCTCTCTCTTTCTCTCTCTCTCTCTCTCTCTCTCTCTCCCTCTCTCCCTCTCTTCTTCTTCCTCCCCTCAAATCAATGGAAAGTTTTTTTTAAAATTAAAAAATAAATGTCTGGTGGACTCCCTGGCACAGCTGGTGCATAATGTCTACTGGTTCCCTTTTTCCTTACCTGTGGGAAGAGTTTTAAAACAATACCCAAGACTTATGCCAGGATAATAGAACTATTGGTCTATGGATAGAATTAGATGCAATGTCTGACTCTGTTCCTTGGAAACAACATGATCTCAAGTAAAGGTCTAATCATAACAACATTAGCTAATATTAATCAAGAAAGAAGAAAATTTGAATCAGTCCATATCTCCAAAAATTCCAGAAGTTTATGAAAATGAGGGGAGAAAAACTAACTTCTCTGAGGACTAAAACTTGAGAGCTACATATTTTTTTCAGTTTCTCAACTCTAGGTCTCACTGAACTGGCTGAGTAACCAGACAGATTGCTTCACTTTCCTTCACTTGGCTTCCCAGATAGGGGAATGAAGGATTTATTTTATTTTGCTGGCCAGTCAATGCCATGTGCTTGTGGATTCTTGGGTGGAAGACTGAGTACCTCTGAAATATTGTAATTGACAGCAGTAAGTCAAACATCAAAACCTCAATACTCTGCTCATCAGCCCCCCCCCCCCCAAATAAAAGCTGCATAGGGTACTTCTGGTGAAATATAACGTGTAACCTCATGCAAATTTCTTGCAAATTATTTTCATAGGCTAAAATATTATTTCATTGTGATTCTCATTCTTATTATAACATTTTACTTGGAAGACTGTCCTCCAACCTACCAAGCAAAAAATAAATAAATAAATTGCTTTCTTTGGGTAGTTTAAAAATAGAAGAAGCAGAAGTTAGGGCAAAACATAACCCAGGAAGAAAAACCACCAATTTCCCTCTCAAATCTTACTTGAACTCCCCAAACCATAAATAGCAAAGATTACCAGAAATCTGAGGTTTTGATAGCATTTGTGTGACGTCAGGTAAAACAACGTGGTTCTCGTTTCTGGAGTTGGGTACTTCAAATATATCTTTTGATTCTTCTCACCAAAAGGCAGAGAAAATGAAGAAAGAAAGCTGCCACTTCTCTCTCTGAACCAGCCTTGATATCCACCCCAGTCCAGCCAAGGAAAGGCCTTGACAGCCAGGAAGGCCACACTGAAAGTGTCCACACCCACAGGAACATGATCTAGAGGTCACCCTGTAGCCCAGGTCCCCAAGCATTTTGGGGCCAGGATACACATGGCACAGTGTCCCTCAGAGAGATAGGTTGGACCAGCAGATCAGCATCATGCTTCCCCAGCCTTGGAGTCCACCATGAAGTAGATGGAGGACAAAACCATGTAATCAAGGACGACCAGGCCAACAAGCAGGAGAGCAAGCAGCAGGGTATGAAGAAACCAATGCTTTAGGCAATGGAGAGAAGATGTTAGACCAGCCCTGACTAATCACACTGGGTGTCCCCAACAAGCACAGCTTGCTGGTCCTAAACATAGTGCACTTTTCCTACAGAAGAAGTGGGAGAGGTAACACCGACACAGACCGAGGTAGGTAGATAAAGCTTAATATGCTTGACAGACCTGCGATTTCCCATTGTCGGGCAAGGCGAGTGGCCAGACATTTCAGGACAAAACTAGTTCTTGTCTCTTTTTGTAGATACACTGCTATTTACTTAATCCTACCCAGACTGTAATTTTCAAAGTCAGTGCCATTTGTTGATTGAGTGATAAAATAACTAAAAAGTCACTGGAAAAAGCAGTAAATCCAGCCAGTGCGGGGAAGGCAAGAGTGCCTGAAACTTTCTGGTTAAGTATTGCTAGTGACAAAGTCACCAAAGTCATCTGACCTGCTTTTCCAGGGTGGAGTCCACCCCTCGCGCAGAGGGGGTGTATGTGGAGTACTGACACCCATCATTTCTCTCTACCAGCTTTCTTTTTCCTCACAGGGCTGTTTCCAAGTTACCTTATTAACTTCCAGGTGTGCTTTATATGCACTATCTCATTTAATTGTCATAGCCACACTGTGGAGTAGATATTATAATTAATTTCATTTTAAAGAGAAGAAAACTGAGGCTTAGAAGAAATAAAGCCCTTACCTACCTAAAGTTGCCCAAATAAAGGGACAGAGCAGGGACTACAACCCAGATTGGTTTTATTCCAAAGCCCAAGCTTTCAACATGAACACTGCATTGCCTCCCACTCATTGCTTTTTCTTCTTTTTAAAATTTTCACATTTATTTGAGAGAGAGAGAGAAGGAAAGAAACCTCAACTCATTGTTCCACTTAGTTGTTCCATTTATTTAATTTATTTTATTAATATTTTATTTATTGATTTTAGAGAGAGGAGAGAGAGAGAAAAGGGGGAGGAGCAGAAAGCATCACTCCTACCTGCTTCCAGTATGTGCCTTGACCAGGCAAGCCCGGGGTTTTGAACCGCCGACCTCAGCATTTCAGGTTGACTCCCTAACCACTGTGCTGCCACAGGTCAGGCAAGTTGTTTCATTTAGATGTACAATAATTGACTGCTTCTCGTTCATGTCCTGATTGAGGAATTCAGGCTGTGACCTTGGTGCACCAAGATTATGTTTTATCTACTGAGCCACCCAGCCAAGGCCCACTTACTGCTTCTTAATTCCAAATTGAAAAAGAAATCTGCACCAAAGTAAATGCAAATAGAACAAAACAGCTATGAATGTGAACACGGAGTGTAGGTCTGTTAGTGGGTTTAAGAGAATGAGGGAAGAGGCAGGAGGGTGTATAAAAGATAATGCCCCAGTGATTTTCCATGATGATGTGAGAGGAATCACTGTTATGGTCATTGCAGCAGTCACTACCAGAAAGCTGTGAGCAACTGCAGAGCATTATGAAAATCAGCGTTGGGACCTCAGAAGCCAGATACCCTCTACTTCTTACTGGGAGAATGCTCTCATTTACCTGCTTTCTTTTCCACTTCGAACTTGGCAATTTTGGCCGGCGCCAAGCTGTGACTGATACCCAAACTCCCAGTGGTTATATGCATGGTACGTTGGTGCCCCAGGACTTGCAGACAGACAGCTGATGCCTTTGAGTCCCAGCTCTGCCACTTTATTAGTTGTGTGTCTTGGGTTAGTATCATGATCTCTCTGAATTAGTTTTATTCTCTATAAGTGGTATCAGTAATACCTATGCCGCTGATTCTTATAAGGATCAAGTAATATAATGACTAATGTGTTTAGCCTGGCACATAATGTGTTCTAAAATAGTAGCCATTTTATTATAGAGATTTTTTTTTAAGTTACTGCTTATAATGTTTCTTTTTTCTTTCCACTGCAGAATTCCTTACTCAAGAATGGATTATGTGCCTTTCCATGAGTTTGTGTTAGCTACATGTTGGTTTCCCAGGGCTGCTGTAACAAAGTATTATACACTGGATAGCTTAAACAACAGAAATTTGTTTTCTCACAGTCTTGAAGGCTAGAAGTCCAAGATCAAGGTGTCAGCAGAGTTGGTTTCTTCTGAGGCCTTTTTTCTTAGCTCGCACATGGCCCTCTTCTCCTGGTGTCTTCTTATGATCTTCCTTCTGTACTGAGCCTGAGTCCAAATTTCCTGCTCTTTTTTTTTTTCTTTTTTTGACAGAGACAGAGAGTCAGAGAGAGGGACAGATGGGGCAGATAGACAGGAAGGGAGAGAGATGAGAAGCATCAGTTCTTCATTATGGCACCTTAGTTGTTCACTGATTGCTTTCTCATATGTGCCTTGACAGGGGAATGGGGGAATACAGCAGAGTGAGTGACCACTTTGCTCCAGCCAGCGACCTTGGGCTTCAAGCCAGTGACCTTTGGGCTGTAGCCAGCAACCTCAATGTTCCAAACCTGGGTCCTCTGTGTTTTAATCTGACACTCTAACCACTGCACCACCACCTGGTCAGGTCAAATTTCCTCTTCTTATAAAGACATCAGTCATATTGGATTAAGGCCCAGCCAAATGACCTCATTTTAACTTCAGTGACCTCTCTGCAGATCCTATCTCTACATACAGGCACATTCTGTATGGGTTTGGGCTTTAACATATGAGTCTACAACAATTTATAACATAAATTAATTTGGGAAGACATAATTTGGAAGGACTCAGTTTAGTCCATAGCAATCAATAAAGTATTTTTGCCAAAAAACAAACACCAAGTCAAGCAAATACAGGATACAGAGAAACATGTATAAATTACCATGGAGAAGTTATTAGCAACATCTAAGAAATGAGAAACTACAGGACAAAAAAAAAATCTGGTTTCTTCAACAAACTTTTATAATAGCAAGGGGAAAAAAAGGAAAAAGGAGGAAGAACTTAAAGACTACAAGAAATTTAAAGAACCTATTACTAAATGCAAGTTATAGACTATGTTTGAATTGTAATTAGAACAAATGAATTTTTTAGAAAGCTCAAAACTTTATGAGATGTTCAAAGAAATTGTTTAGATAGTTAATGATACCAAGGCATTATGGTCATTTCCTTATCTTTTTAAGAGAGTTGGAGAAATATTTATGAGTGCAGTGATAATAGCTCTGAGACTTTCTTCAGATGGTGGAAGGAAGGAGGGAGGAGTAGAAAAATAGTGTGATTGTAAAAAACTGTGATTGGAGTTAAAATAAGATTGAAAATGAGTAGATAATTGTTGAAGCTCAATGACCGGTTTGGTGTAATAGCTTCACTGCTTTGTATATGCTTGAAACATTCTATTATAAAGAGATTAAAGTATATGGAAAACATTTTTCCATGTCACAAAATATTTTTCTACAACATGAAGTTTTCAACATAGCATTTCATTGTCTGGATGAATCATAATTTATTGACACCATTTTCTATGATCAAACTGCTAGGTGGTTTCTGGTTTTTTGTTCTTAAAGATTATGTAAATCACTATACACATCTCTGTTTCTTTACAATGGTTTTCTAGAAATGACATTGCTGGACCCAAAGGTAGGCTTGTGTTTAAGGTGTTGGTTCGATATTGCCCAAATATTCTCCGTTGGTCACAGCTCCTTTTCTCTGTCCTTGAGTAACACAGTCTGGGGCCATGCGCCTCCCCTTGTATGTCCCCAATTAGACATGGAGGACACACATGCCAGGCTCTAAGATCGAACCTGTTGAAGAGTAATCCTAAAACATTTCCTGAGAGGGTCCACTGAAAACCTTCCACATTCATTTGATATTTTCTTTTCCTAAAATATGTTGTCAATGTTATTGATCATGCTTTGGCTTTGATCTAGAACCTTTTTTGTGAGAATGTCCAATCAGACCACTAACTAACTGACAGGACTCTCCGTTTTAAAATTTACTTATTTTTATTAAATTATAGTTGGCATACAATATTATATTACTTTTGGGTGTATATCATGATTCAGTATGAAATATCTTACAATATAATCACCACACTAGTCCCGAAACCCTCTGTCGAGACTCTCTTGTTTGATGTTGTTGGGCAAGTGAATGAGTTAGGCTTGCTCATTTCTAGTTTGGCTGATTGGTGCATGAGCATGAGGCAGCACCGTGTGTGTGTGTGTGTGTGTGTGTGTGTGTGTGTGTGTGTGTGTGCGTGCGCGCGCGCGCAGGGTTGCAGGGTCTTGCCCTCAAGGCGTCGGATTATAGATTGCGGATTGCCTGCTGCCCTTGGGAAGGACATTGCTATTGTTTGCTGGAGAGGGGGTTCCCTCCTCCCCCCAGCCTGTTTTTGGCTTGAGGGACCTGAGACAGAGAGAGAAGTGGTCTTCCCTGTCTGCTTACTCGTCAGCCCCTGTGAGACTAATAAATCGAACGGCCCACCATTTTCTGGCTCCACAGTTCCTTTACTGTCTGCCCGAATCCGATGGGAACCTGCATGGCCACAACCACTAGCCTTACAGATGTGATAGAGGATAGGGAAGATGACAGGAACTAAAAGGACCATAATTACATTAAATATGAAAAAGCAAAGTGACTGGACAGGAGATCGTCAAGATCAGCACACATAAAAACTGGTGGCAGCCTAAAGAACCTCGGGGATTACAAATCCTAGCTGAGAAAAAGAAAGTGAGAAGTAAACTATCAAAATAATATCTTTCCCAGGTCAGACAGTGACTCAGCCACATTACCTTACTGGTTCACTTACCCATCTGGAGCAGGGGTCCCCACACTTTTTACACAGGGAGCCAGTTCACTGTCCCTCAGACTGTTAGAGGGCCGCCACATACAGTTCTCCTCTCACTGACCACCAATGAAAGAGGTGCCCCTTCTGGAAGTATGGCGGGGGCCGGATAAATGGCCTCAGGGGGCCGCAGTTTGGGGACGCCTGATCTGGAGGAATTGCAAAGAGACAGAGCTGCTGCTTCATTTATACACACTGTTTCCTGATACTGCTAAAGACCAGAAGAAAATACAGTTCATAAAAGCACGGTAAGTGGACTAACCACGGGCGTAGGTATCTTGCAGACCTGAGGCTGAATCCTTTCTTCACCACTTTATTAGTGTGTGACCTTACCAACTTCAGGCCTAGTTTACTGATTTATAAATATGGATAACGAAACCTCGAAACCTATTCCATGGGGTAGTTTTGAAAGTTAAACAAATAAGTATTTGTAAATTGCTTAGCACAGTGCTGGGCACATAGCAGGGATTCTTGAAATGCTGACTGAACATAGTTAACTATTTTAAAATAAATTAGTCTTCTATTTCCCCACTTTTCAAAATGGTCATTAAAGCCTATACCACTGTTTCATAATTACTCGTTTCTGTGGCACTATCTCATTCATCTCGCCTTCTGGGCACATGCCTAGCAAAACATTTTGCTGATTGAATGAAGCTCAAATCCCAACATCTACAATAGTAAATACCTAGTTATTGCCCAGTGACCAAGATATTATGAGCTTAGAGAGTTTATTCATGTCCAGCTGTTCAGCATCTAATTAATCAAGAGATGTTTGCTGGGGCCCTAGCTGGTTGACTCAGCGGTAGAGCATCGGCCTGGTGTGCAGAAGTCCTGGGTTCGATTCCCTGTCAGGGCACACAGGAGAAGCGCCCATCTGCTTCTCTACCCTTCCCCCTCTCTTTTCTATCTCTCTCTTCCCCTCCCACAGCCAAGGCTTCATTGGAGCAAAGTTGGCCCAGGAGCTGAGGCTGGCTCCATGGCCTCTGCCTCAGGCACTAGAATGGCTCCAGCTGCAACAGAGCAACGCCCCAGATGGGCAGAGCATCGCCCTCTGGTGGGCATGCCGGGTGGATTTGGGTCAGGTGCATGCAGGAGTCTGTTTGCCTCCTGGCTTCTAACTTCAGAAAAATTAAAAAGAAAAGAAAAGAAAAGAAAAGAAATGTTTGCTGGTTTATTTCTTTGGGAGGCAATATCCAAAAGTGATGAAAAGCTGGGTCTTTGGGGTCAGACAGACCTGGGTTTCAGTCTTGGTTATGCCTTTTACCAGCTGTGGGATTTGGGATTTGGGGTAAGTTTCATGACCTTAATAAGTTTCAGTTTCTGCATCAGGTCTAATAATAGCACTGCCTCATTTATTTATCGATTAAACAGGGTAAATACAGCAAATCACTTAGTATATAGTGTACTGGCCAATTCAGTGAATGCATTGTAATACCATTTTGACAATGTATTTACTGAAATATTACTATGGGAAGGAACTGAGCTAGGGATTCTGAAGAATTTTTTTAATGTATGTAATATGATTCTTTTTTTAATTAAATTTTTTTAGATTTTATTCATTTTTATTAGAGAGAGAGAGAGAGAGAGAACAGGGGGAGGATCTGGAAGCATCAACTCCCATATGTGCCTTGACCCGGCAAGCCCAGGGTTTCAAACCAGTGACTTCAGCATTGAGGAATTTTTTTAATGTATGTAATATGATTCTTATGCTCAAGAAGATTGTAGGTTTCTTTATAAGAGGAAACAAACATTCATAAATATATAGATAATAATACAAGTCAGCTATGGTGAAGTGCTTAATGAACAATGAATGGAATGGACAGAAATTCTCAACTCCTTGGACATTAGTCACAGAAGCCAGTTTGACCCTCTCCTGCTCACTTTCTTAATGACAGCTATTACAGTCTGACTAATCTTTTCCTTCCTATTCTTTTGAACTTTTAGGACACAAAAGCAGAAGTGTAGATGAGTAGTCACAAACTCAAATGCCTTCAGGGACCAGGCAGGTGATGCAAAATTGTGAAGCAACAAGAAGTAACAGTAGGGAGTGCTAGCTAGATATAGGCGTGCCACGCCTTAATGTATAAACCAAATTCACACATTTAAAAACACTATGTTTGGATAAATACAATCTGACCTACAGGTCACTGTTTATAATTCTTGGTACAGAAAGCTTTCAGTTTATAATAAATAATAATCAATTAACATATATTGAATGGTTAGTATATATCAGGTTTTGTGCTAATTATTTTTCTCAAAGTAAGCAAGGGACTCTTAGTATTAATTATTGCAGATAAGGAAACTGAGGTTCAGAGGTCATAAACTCTAAATGGTTGAGGTGGGACTTGAGCCAGACAAGTATTTTTGACGACAAATTCTACATTCTTGACTGTTCCACAAAGAATTGGATTTTGGTCAGAGAAGCTTTCAAGAAGGTAGTAAAATTTGAGCTCCATGTTAAAGGAAAGATGGGATTGGTAAACAAAGACTTAAATATCCTATGCCACATTGCTCTTCTCTATTTTTTTTTTTCTTGGTAAGAAATAATCATTGCAATGTCCTTTAAAATTATAATCAGTTGGAATATCTAATATTCTGGTTTATTTTTCTGGCTGACTTCACCTCAGCAAAATTAAAAAATGTAATACAATAATAATGTCCTGAAAAGAACAAAGTAAAACAAATACAGCCTTGCTTGAACTTTGCTCTATGCATCCCAGGAGGACGCGGGGATAACTCATAAGCAGCGGGACTTTTCCGATCCTGTGCTTCATTAACATGCACAACACATCTGCCAGAAGTCATGTAGGAAACTGCTACTGTCTTGGATGGAATTAGAGCTAAATGTGCAAATAGCTAGCTAGCTACCTATCCTCCTAGCAGTTTCTATAAAAGTTACCACTGCAGTATCTTGGTGCTTTTATAATGTTTCGGTATTTCCAAGAACATTTTACTAAGCTTTATTACACTGAGAATGTTAAGAGCAAATTTTCTGTTTGCTTCCAGTTTTCCAGGAGCAGGTTTTTACATGGAGAAATGTAACTTGGCTCTGTGGGCTGGCGCTGCTGCTCACCTGACAATATCATCACTCAGAGGCACTGTGATAGGGTGGAATAACTCCGGCACCAATCAATCAACTGATCTAACCAACCAGCAGACGTTTATTGGGCACACACTAAGCAAGCATTAGACATCCATAGACATGGCAACTTTTACAAAGAGCTCTGTAACTATGTACGGTTCCTGCTCCCAAGGGGTTTTAGGCTATCTAACTGTCCAAACATCCACCTCTCTGTGCCCACATCTATACATGTACCATAAACAATAGAAGAACAAGAAAGTATCTGCTTGAGACTTATTTGGAGGTTCTAGCAGGGGAGCGCAGCTACTCGTATACCCTTGACCGAAGAACAGTCCTCTCCTCTGTCGGGGAAGGTCGTCCTCTTCGACCAAGTGCGCAGCTTGGGGAGGGAAGCACGTGGAGCGGTGAGGGAGGAAGGGGACACCCGGCTAGCCAGCCAGATCAGCCGAATCAACCCTGGCGGTCAATGGGGTGACAGGTGTCGCAGCCAGATCGCCCTCACATCCAAGAAAGTATCTGAAAAAAACAATATGTGATTTAGATTTTAAATCTTCAATCTCGATAATCCTTAATACCAATACTTTTAAATAATATATTTCTAAGACCATTAAAATTTTTTTTAAAGATTTTTTTTGAGGAATTTACACAAAGATATATTGCCAGGAATATATTTAAGGAAAAATACAAAGTCTTAAAAATGAAGTCAGCTTACTCTATTATGAAGTTATACATGTAATACAATTGCATGGAGCTATCTATAAACACCCCAAAATGAGCATATGTATGCTGGTGAGATGTGAACAAGCACCATGCTTGTAGCATTGTCAACTTCGTGGTTCCGTTATTGGGCTGTCATTGTGCAGGATGAGAGCAGACCAGCAGGGGAGGCTAGGGGAAGGGTGCACTGGACCTCCCTAAACATATTTTTTGCTGTAATTTCTTGTGAATCTATAATTCTTCAAAAGAGTTTACAAAAACATATAAGAAAAAAAAATGAAGTGAATTTCTACACACTGGTAAGGAAAAATTTCCAAGGAATTTGAGGAGTAAAAGAGAAAAATTAATCAAATTATTAAAAAATATATACAGTATAATAACATTTATGCAAAAATGTATAACTATATATATTCAAGTATATACAAACATGTTTTTCAAACATGTTAGAAAAAAACCTTTAATAAGGACTGGTAATAATGGAAGGGGCCTAAAGCTGAGGGTAGGAGTTGGTTAAGTCAGGTAACTTCTGATTTATCTGATTCTTGGGATATTTTTTTAAAAGAATGTATTACTTATATAACTAACAAGTTAAAAGCCTCCAGAAATACTTGAAATGTGAGATTGCAAAAGAAACAAATTGGTTAGAGAAAAACTTTGCTGACAGATTTCGCATGTTTATGGATAAATTAAACATTACGTTTCACTCACTGAAAAGCAGGATCAAACGATATAATTCAAGCAGAAAGTCCCAAAAATCTGGCTGATATTTGAGGTCAATTTGCGTTTCAGTTTAGAAAGGAATCTTTCAGATGTTATTTACTTCCCCAAAACTACGCCTGCAACCATTAATTCACTAATTGCTAACCTTGCATAAAAGAAACCAACTTAAAGCAAGATATAAAGAAAAACATCTAATTGCGACGTGCTACCTTTAGAATTTAACATTAATACTGTAGCTCGTTATCATTGCTTAATCTAACGTTGGCTTTCTCTGAGACCCTGCTGGTGAGCTTGCTTAAATCTCGTATTTGAATCAAACATCGTTGTTTCTAGCACTTTGGGTTTTGATTCCTCCATCTCAGCTTTAAAATGTTTGGCTCACGATTTGTAACTTGTTGGGGAAAATAAATGTATTGATCTTCTGAAAGTTCCTAATTTCATTTGGGGTAGTGATATTTACTCCCCTTTAACTTATATGAAAATCCTGCCTACTGGTCCATCCCACCTGGCGTAAACTCAGAGACACCATCTGGTTGTCTGCTCCTCTGTGCCAACTTTCCTGACAGTGGTCACTTCTAACTGGGTGTCTCTGATAATAATTCTTACCAATTTTCTTCTCAGCTTCCTTCTCCAATTATGTTCATTTCATTAGGACTACTAATTTAAGATTATTAGTAAGCCTCCACAAGCTTCCAGATATCTTAGGAGAGATCTTAAATGGGACAGGATCTTTTAACATCAGAAAAATTTAAAGCACATTTTACTGAACATTTTCCAAGCAGAACTCTACAAGTGGTTTTCTTGTTACCTTCCAAACATGTAGTGTGTATATATGGACCTGTGTGTAAATAACCATAGATCTATGTACTAGGTATGTCTTTGTCTGATGTGGCCAGAAAGAAAATAAACAAAATGAGAAGCCTGGAGACACTTCCTTGATTTGGAAAATCTTGGCCTTTTCAGGGTCATTTCCCCTGGTTTTCCACTGGCAGTGGTTAGAAGTGAGATGGCATTTGATTGGCCTGCACTAAATTTCTTACTTTTTTTTTTTCCTGTGCTCTACAGTCTCAGTATTTATCAAATTGCAGCCTGCTTTATACTGAGGAGAAAGTTCAATTTTACATTCTGATGACAAAACTATCTCACTGCCATTCTTTTTGTGTGTGTGTATGACAGACAGAGAGAGACAGAGAGAGAGAGAGAAACAGATAGGGACAGACAGACAGGAAAGGAGAGAGAAAAAAGCATCAATTCTTTGTTACGGCACCTTAGTTATTCAGTAATTGCTTTCTCATATGTCCCTTGACCGGGGGGCTACAGCAGACCAAGTGACCCCTTGCTCAAGCCAGTGACCTTGGGCTCAAGCTAGGGAGCCTTGCTCACACCAGATGAGCCTGCGCTCAAGCTGGCGACCTTGAGGTTTCAAACCTGGGTCCTCTGCGTCCCAGTTCGATGCTCCATCCACTGCGCCACCACCTGGTCAGACTTCACTGCCATTCTGAGACCACTGACATAGGATGTGAACTTCACTTCATTACATGAGAATCTCTTTTTCTTTTGAAGTATGTGAACAAGGCACAAAACCAAAAAGTAAAGCAAGAATTTCTCCAATCTTTGTACGAGCTCCCCAAATCAGGACGGATTATATAGCCCCTCTATAATTTCTGCCAATTAATCCACCCCCACACTGCAAAGAAAAGATTCCAAAATAAGTTAAAGGGCAGCATTAGTGACTCAGACAGAATGACTTCACCCATTTGGCCCCACCACTGTGGTTTTCCAGTTACCACCGGTATTTCCTTTTGTACTCATGGTGACATCTACCTGGGGAGATTGATGGGGGCTAGATGACATTCCTTTCCCAAAGCCCCTGCAGTCAGAGTCCCTGGCTTTCGACGAGAAGGAAGCGAACCATGCTTCAGGGGACTGGAACTCATGACCTCATGCATTCCCTGCCACAGACTTTCATGGGCTCCCCACACCTACAGACTAGCTCCCACGAGGGACAACCTGCCATGTAGCATGAGGCTTACCGCAGTGACCTGCTCCGGTCTGTCTTTCCAGCCTTCCATCTCTGGCTCATGCTGTCATCTCGGCTGGGATTGTCTTTCTACTTTCCCAAGGCCGGAAAATGAAATCATGTTTATCTTTTAAGGTTTACGAACCTTTCTCAGGTACCTTCTCTTTTTCCTGAATTGGTAGCTACTTCCCTTAAAGCATTGTTCCCTCTGCCTTATAACCAAATTACTTGTTTGCATACGTTATAAACTAGAGAGATCTTTTGCTTATTTGGCTTTGTGCACTGGACTCTGTTTAGCATAGCTGCTGCAGTGCCTACTCATTGAGTTGACTCCCAAATACAATGTATCTGAGGTTAGCATCTCTTTCCTCTGCGCCCTGCCCAACCTCCTCCTCCTGGTTTCCCACCTTGGGGAAGGAAATCCCATCCACTTCACTGCCCACGACAGAAAATTGAGCATTATTCATTCTCCTCTGTTCCTCACTCCAGCAACCTCCGTCTATTCAATAAACAAGTCCTGTCAACTCTGCCTTCTTAATGACTCTGAAGTTGACAGCCCTGTTCTTGCCAGCCAGTGCTATGACTTTCGTTCTGGCTATCATCACCCCTCGCCTGTGTTACCACCGCACCTCCTCACTGATGAGTGTGACTCCCTTCTTGTCCTCTCCTTCACCTCCACCCAAATCCATTTTCCACACTGTAGCCATGTGATCTCTCTAAAGTGTAGACCTGATGGTGTCACTCCCTTGTTCATGACTCTCAGTATCTAGTTCAAACTCCTCAATATCATATATAACATCCGTTAGAATCTAACCCTTTCTTTCCTTTCCTATTCATGCATCTCTCCTCCATAGCTGTCCCCATCCAAAATCCAAACTCCACCCATGCTGGATATAAATTTCATAGAAGGCTCCTTTTGGATTTCTACAAATATTTGATTAAAATGTGTGTTTTAAATATATTTTAAAAAACTATAATAAAAAGTATGCATTTAAACATATTGTATATACTACAGTTCTATGCAGTAATTTAGATTATCAAGTTAATTCTTCAGTGTGAAACTTCTACCTTTTTTGTGCATATACCTGAAGTTCTTGTAAATGTATCATTAATTTGAAAAGTTGGTAGTTTTGCACAAGCTTTTTTAAAAAACAAACAAACAACTAGGCTAATGTTGATTTGCTTAAGTAAAAAATGTGCATTGTTACTACAGAGCACAATTAAATATGAAACGAAGCTGAGCCCCATAGCATTGGTGCACGTATCACTACACGTGAGAGCATCACACTTTTCTAGAGAGGGGTGGAGAAGCAGATGGCCACTTCTCCTGTGTGCCCTGATGGGGAATCAAACCTGGGACATCCATACACCCAGCCAATGCTCTTCCACTGAGCCAACAGACCAAGGTTCACAGTATGTTCTTCTAATGCAGAAGAGAAAAGAAACTCCAGATGCCCACAACTCCATTTTCTGTTCCAGCCGAGAACAGCTCTGATTCACGTGGAAAACGACCCCTTTCCTGTGGGCGTACATGTTCTCAGGGGAACATACTGAGTGTGGCTGACTGACTTCCTGGCAGGACGTCTGTCTCCCTGTCTCCCCACCATTCCCCACCCCCTCCCCCTGCTTCTTACCAGTTTTACCTCTGAGAAACCTCTGGGTGTTGACAGCGTGGCCACAGATATTCTGTCCTTTTGCTGTGCTTTCTCTGCCCCCCATCTCTTAACATACACATTATCATACTGTTTCCAAACACTCCCAACAGTAGAACTTGCTCTGCAGAACTAATAAACTGCAGCAATGTCAGAAAATGTCTTGCCTCTATGTTTTTTCCTTAAGGAAGGCACCATACCTCAATGTAGGATTATCTAATTTACAGAATTTTAGACCCTGCCCTGAACAGTAAGAAAATATGTTAGTATTTGTTTTTGCTGAATCTTGCCTCCCGACAATGCTAAATTAATAGTTTGTTTGGTGCTTGTGACCTGAGAGTTATATGCTAGCTAGCTGGGTGCTTATGAGCTGATACAATCTGGCTGAACCCGCAAACACATGCATGATGGTAATTCCACTGGGTTAAATTCCAACAAGAGGACAGGTGCTTACAGCTGCCCAGAGTGGCATTGAGAAGTATGATTTAGTCCTTGCCCTTTTGACCACCATACTGGCTGGATTCCTGAGGGCTTTCATTATGGCCCTGCGAACAGAGCTGGTGGCTGGCTTGGTCTTTATCAGCTCCAGGGCTGAGGAAATTGGGCTTTAGCTCTTTCAGATTAGATCACTACAAGCTTCACCTGGGAGGGCTGGTGGGAGGAGGAGGGAAGGTAAAGCCCTCACTCCCTTAACTCAAAACTCTTCTGCAGGCCTGTACCCTTTGTAGAACAAAGCCCAGGACACCCCCCACCCCCGCCCCTGCCCCCAACGCAGCTAGGGTAACTAACTGGAGGTTTGTTTACTTCTTTCAAGGGCCTTTGAATTGGTAAACCTTTCTCCTAACTAAAATGCTGATCTCTTTCAAGATAAGGCACTTTTGTCCTCAGGTTTCCACTTCTCTCTTTTCCATTTCCTTCAGGTTTTGTAACTCCGGAGCCAGCCTGGGGGTGGCGGCTGTGGGGCCGAGGCGTGTGGCCCACGAAGGCACCTGGTGCCCTCCCCTGGCTGCCAGAGATTCCGCTGCATCAACGGCTCCAGCGGCTTCTTACAAAAGAAAAGGAAGAATCCGCTGCCCCCCAGCCCCCGCAAACAAAACACTGTAGTTCTATATGATGGGGACATTTTTATTTGATTTGATTTTTTTATGGTGAGGATTTTAAATGAAAACCTGTCCTCTGGTTGTGGTTTGTTAGCATTGACAGTGCTCCAGGCCTGGGGGCACCTTGGGGCGGTAAGGCGCGGAGCACGGGGTTGCTGTTGGAGCGGGCGGGACCTGCAGCTTCCAAAGTGACAAGTCTGTGGCTGCCTGGCCCTCCACTTGGTGTCTCTTTGTGGCTTAGCCCTTCTGAAAGGCGCTGGCTCCCACTCACCATTTACTGTCCCTCGGCGCCAAAACGACTTGGTGATTTACCAAAACCCGGCCCCACCCACAGCTCTGGCAAGAGGCCAGCCTAACACTTCCAAGGGGCTTTGTTGAAATTCACAAGATTGACTGTGATGTTCCCTCCCTGGCGTATTTATCTTGAGGGTGAGCTGGCTGTATTGGGGCGCCTGGTTATTAACTGTTTTTCTTCTTTTGACTTTTTTTTTTTAACCCATGCAAAGGTTTAAAGGGAAATTCTGCTTTTGCTGTTTTGATTGTGTCCAGTCAGCGGTATGGGCCACATGTCTGTCACTGCACGTGAAGATAACAGGGGCTCCTCAAAAGGAAGTGGCCAGCCGCCAGTTATAGAGGTAAAAAGGAATCATAGGATGTTTGAAACTCAAGTCAGAGGCACTCAGGAGCAAATCAGCTGTCTCCCGGTTCTTGACCTCCTTTGGGCATTGTGAAGGCTGATGAGCTCATGCTTGTAAAGAGTGCAAGCCTTTAATTGAGGTATAATTAATAATTATCTGATAAGTGAATAACAATAAAAATGATGACGTAATCCCCTTCCTTCACAGCCCCACTCCTGTTTCCTTGGGTAGTGACATTATGAGATGATGTCCCAGTGTACTCAGCAAAAGAATGACTGAATGTAGGTGTGGTGCGGATGGATGGTCACAGCTATGTGCTTGCTGGCCCGGCCCAGGGCTGGCCTGCCACCCGGAAACCTGAGGGCACAGAACAATGCAAGAACCTTTTGTAAGTGCAGGGCTGTTCAGGTAATGGGAAAGTTTAAGCTGTTTCATGGTTCAGGCACTAGGACAACCCACTAGCGTCTTGCCAACCTGTTGGCCTCCCAGGCAAGAGAGCTGAGTCTGGAAGCCTTGTGGAAACCCACAGTTACTTATTTCTCCTGCTCCTCTGCCTCTCTGTCTTTCCACAGACCCCTCTACCCAGTAAGATGAGTGTCCTAAGAGGGCGGATGGTAGAAATGGAGCAAGCTGCTGCCTCTATTCAATGACTATTCAGAGGGGACAAGTGGGCCAGTTACCTGGTCAAGAGTTGTTTTGAGTACTTAATGAGATGAAAGGAGAAGCAATATATTTTAGAAAAAAGAACCATTTTAGTGTTTAGGCTTCACAGAGTTTAATCTTGAAAACAGAGTCCTTGCAGTAGACACCAAGCTGAAAAGAAGTGCTTAGAATGGGAACAGAAAAAAAAGATTATGAAGGAGGCAGTTCCTCATCCACTTTTGCCCTAAAGGCTTCTCAGGCTGAAAGGCTGAGACAGGCAGAATGGAATCCCCTGCTAGAAAAGATAATAACACCTTTCATTTGCAAACAATTTATGGTTTACAAAGCACTTTCATATATAGCATGACCTCATTTGAGCCTTACAATATCTCTTTGGAGTTGGCTGAATTTATTATGCCCCATTTATAGATGAAGAAACTGAGATCCAGAGGTTAAGTGACTCACTTAATAGAAAGAAAGCAGCAGGGTTGGAGCCAAACCCATGTTTCTAGCAGCACACTAGGACTTGCTCTGCAATGGCCAGACTCCACAAGCTTCTCCCTACTGGAAAGACGGCTCTTCGATTCACTCAGCAAATAGTTAATGAATGACCACTCTATGTTGGGCACAGTGCCAGGTGTTGGAGAGACAGCTGAGAATGTGACGTACAAGGTTTGTTTCATAGCATTCTCATCACTACATTAGTTTTGTGTGGCTTTGCATCTCCAGGCTGTGGAATTCTTCTAGAGAGATCTGTAGTAGAATTCTTTTTACTACAAATGTAAAGTCAGTCTGGCTTTGGGAAGGGCAAGGTTCTCAGGGTTTGGGATGGACAGTTTCTAGGCTCTCAGCAGTGGAATTAGGGAGACCTCCTTCAGCCTAGAGTTTTGCCTGATCATATTTTTCTGCTGCCAAGTTCAAATCCCCAGCAGAGAATCTCGTTGGCTCCCCTTGGCTCAAAGTCTCTAACTTTGTAACATCTCAGACCTGCTGGGCAGACATCACCCCCAGGGCTCCCTCTGTGGGTGCTGAAGAAGGCACACATGAAAGTGCCTGTTTAGCCAATATACCTTTGGATCCATCCAGGACCTTGGCTGGCACGTCAGAGTAAAGCAAGTAGGCAGGAATGAATGCCCCAAATCCTTAGCTATCACCTCTCTAAGGACTTTCCTTATTTATCTCTTTAAATTCTCAATACTTCCAAAAAGTAATTTTTGTAAAATATGCACATGAAACAATCTTTTACATTCTGAAATATTTATGGGTGAAATGCTAAACTGTCTGGAATTTTTCTTTGAAATACTCCAGGAAAAAAGACTGGTGAGACCAGATAAAATAAGACATATGTTGATATTTGTTGAAGCTGAGTGATGGGTACCGGGGGGGGGGGGGTATTATTATCCTCTCTCTTTTTTTTTTTTTTTTTTACTTTTGAAAATGTCTAAAACAAGTTAGAAAATACAAAGGGATTATTCTGTGTCATTATCCTCCTTCCTTGGACCTTTGCCTTGTTGCCTTTTATTATTATTATTATTATTATTAATTTTAAGTGAGAGGAGGGGTGCCTGACCAGGTGGTGGCACAGTAGACAGAGCATCAGCCTGGGATGCAGAGGACCCAGGTTCAAGACCCTGAGGTCGCCAGCTTGAGTGCGGGCTCATCTGGTTTGAGCAAAGCTCACCAGCTTGGATCCAAGGTCAATGGCTTGAGCAAGGGGTCATTCAGTCTGTTGTAGCCCCCTGGTCAAGGCACATATGAGAAAGTAATCAATGAACAACTAAAGTGCTGCAATGAAAAATTGATGCTTCTCATCTATCTCTCTTCCTGTCTCTCTCTCTCTCTCTCTGTCTCTGTCACACACACACACACGCACACACACACACACACAGAGTGAGAGGAGGGGAGATAGTGCAACAGACTGTCTGGGTGCCCCAAGCAGGATCCACCCAGCAACCCCCAGCTGGGGTCAATGCTAGGACTAACTGAGCCATCCTGAGCACCGGTGGGCCAACACCTGGACCAACCGAGCCACTGGCTGTGGGAGAAGAGAGAGAAAAAAGGGAGAGGGTGGGAGAGAGAAGCAGATGGTTGCTTCTCATGTGTGCCCTGACTGGGAAATGAACCCAGTACGTCCATATGCCAGGCTGATGCTCTGTCCATTGAGCCAACAGGCCAAGGCCAGGCTCTATTATTTGATATTTCTTGAAGGACAGAGTTATTTAATCAATTTTACAAGTGCTGTATGTATTGAGAGTTTCTATAGGTTAGGCAGTTGCTTCCATACCCTGTGAAATAATAGCCCCAATAGTTTGGGGTATTTTTGTGTGTATTTCCTGTACCATTAGCCCTCTGCACAAGTTCCACAAAATGTTCTGGGCACTGTTGTTTCTATGGTTGCTTTGCTGACCCTTCTGTGCTTGGACTGAGAGCTCAGGAAGCCCTTGGGCATTTGCACCTGCAAGTGGCATTTTTCCACTGGTGTCTGATGCTCAGCATACCTTCAGACATTGGTCGATTGCTCTGTGGTGAGGCCAAGGTCTAAACAACATTTAGGAACAAACTTTCTTTTGACCTAATGGGAAGGAAGAAAGAGAGAGGGGGTGAGCTTGGCCCCCACTCAGGCGGGGTGGGCCGGGTCAGGTGCTCAGTTCTCCATTTCCAGCAGTTCCATTAACACTTGGCAAGTTTCACTCACCTTCAGCATTTGTAACATGCAGTTGTTGACACAACTAGTATTACCTCCTGTGCTGGGGCTTTCCTGTGTTTCCTTGCCACTGTAGACAGCACTCAGGATCTATAGCATTCATTTTCTGTCTGTGAATGTTTGTATATGGCAGAGTCAGTTTAGGCCCCGTCCTCAGCCTTCCCACCAAACACACGATGTCCTCATTTTTCCTTTCTGCATTGATGTTAAGCACTTAATGTAATTGCCTCGTGGAATAAATAGCCAAAGATGTACAGTCAGTCACACCGTGGCCTCATATTTTAAAACTAACCAGACTTCTTTTTAAATGCTCCTTCACAGATTATGAAATCAATCATGTTGTGGCCAGGTCCCTCATGGCAAAGGGGAGACAGACATCTCGTCTTATTCCAGAAACACAGACAATAACTTGGTTTCTCCCCCCCCCCCCCCCAGCCCCAACTGTTTACCCACAACTTCCCAGTTGGCTCCTCTCCAGGGGGCTTCCTCTTTTCATCTGCAGCTTGGGCTGGGATTCTCATTGGCCAAACCGCTAAAAGTCTCCTCCCCTCCCTGGTGTCACTCTGCCCCTTGGCCTTGGCCTCTGCTTCAGACTAGCCGGTGACTTTCACTGCAGTTAAGCTCCTGGTGTGGGTCAGCTCCTGCACCCTGGCCATTTTTCTTTACCTTCCCCTTCATCTTTTCATCCTTGAAATAACTTCTTTTTTTTCTTAGAATGGTCCAGGCTTCAGTGCAGACCCATGCTTGCCCTTCTTCAAGCAGCCTCTCCACCTCCTCTAGAGCAAAAGGGGAGAGAATATAACACTTCTGACAATTTGCTCTTGCTGACCTATTGAATTAGAGGGTGGGGCCAGGAGTAAAGTAAAAATAGCTTGGAAAGTGAAACCTGTATCTGAAGAAATAAATAAACCAACAGCTAACCTCATGACTTGCCACCATTTACTTAGAGTCAGTTAGCAACTAAATACTATTGCTCACTTCTACTTGCGGCTTACCCACTGACGAAGGATACTCAGGGCTGATTTAAGAATCCGCGGGCAGAGGGAAGAGAAAAGCAGAGGGGGTGAGCTGTGTTCAAACCAGACTGGCAGCCTTTGCTGTGCTGAGCTTCACCCGTTTCCTGGCACCACTGAATGGTTTCGCTGCCACGGGGGGTGAGCCAGCCCGCGTTGTGAAAGTTGTTCCTTGCCTCTGTTCTGTTTGGCGTTAGCTTTCCCTTCTTATCCCTTCTGGGATGTGTGTGCTGTGATACCCTAGGAAGTGATGATAGGGTTATTATTGCTCCCCAGCAACCCTGTTTGTAGAGAAAAATCAAAACACGCCAGTTTTGTCCCTCACTCTGACACATTCATCCCCTTACTTCATCCCGAGACCTTCCCTGTATGTGTGCATGCACACCACCTGCGCTGACTGGCCTTCTCTGGGTATCTATCTTATGGTTAGTAAGTGAACATCTGCCTGTGAGAATCTCTTTGCTCCAAGTATCATGAATTAAGAGTTTGTGATGGTATCTCTTGTCAAGATGCTTATGGCTGGTTCAGAGAATGATGACTACAAGTAAGGTTATGAATACCAGGTTACACAAATGAGACCAGCATGACCCACGGGGATTTGTTTCTGTTTCCCTAGAATAGTAAGCTTGGTTCTTTATTCTGGGAAGTTATTGCCTGTATTTCCAAATACTGTTTGTCTTGTAGATTAGCTTTGACCTTTGTCTACAATTAAAATGATGGGATATTCAAAATGTGTTGAATGAAAGTGAGAGAAGAGGGACATGACACAGGTGCCCAAGAGGCAGGTACCCTGCCAGCTCCGTCTGCCTGGTCATAGGCAGGTTGAGTGGAGAGCTCTAACCACACATTCGCCCACTTCCAAAGCAGACGTGGAGGGCGCAGTGTAGAAGTAAACAAAGCAGATATTGTCTCTACCCTCATGCATAGTGTAGTCTAGTGGGAAAACAGACTTAAATAAATAAGAATAAGTAACGTCAGACTATGCTTAAATGAGATATAAATGCTAAGAATAAAGTAAAAATAAGGTGCAGTGCTGGAATAAAACACACCCCAGGTTGAAACATCTGGGAAGGTGACATTTATGCATAGATCTAAAGGATGCGGCACAGGGTGGGGTGGGGGTGGGGCAGGAGTGGGATGGGAAGAGAAGAGGGCACAGCCTATAGATTGCCAAAGAAATAGTGACAATTGGGCTTGTATTGTATAGTGATTATAATCTCCCTGGCAGAAATGTAACATTCTTCATTTTCTCTTGGTAGTCTGTCATAAGCAAATTTGGTAAGTATGCATTTAAATAATAATGACAATACTAACCCTTATTAAATGCTTGTGTATGTGTCAGCCATTATTCTAAATATTGAATGCCCCCTCAGTGAGGCTGTTCCTGCGCATTCTAAATAGCAGCCCCCAGCTCTTATTTCTCTTACTCTGTTTTTCTTTACTCTCTAGTACTTACCACCATCCGATATTTTACATGCCCTGTTTATTTGTTTATCATGTGTGTCTCTGGTTGGAATGTAACCTTCACGAGACCTGTACTTTTGCCTGGTTTGTTTACTGCTGTTTTCCCAGAGTTTACAACAATGCCTGGCACATACTTGGTTCTCGATAAATACGATACATATTTATTAAATGAGTGGTTATTATTCATTTAATCCTCACAGTAACTCTATAAACTAGGTACTTTTTTTTGAAACTTTGCAGATAGGCCAATTAGCACAGAGAGGTTAGGTAACTTATGTAAAGTCACACAGCCAACGGAGTGGTAGAATCAGGATCCAGACCCATGCAGTCTGACTCCAGGGCCTTGCTCAGCAGGAGTATTTGCAAAATGAAAACAGCTGCGGAGAAAGCTCCAATTTGAGTTATAGCTTTTTTTTGTTTAAATGATGTTCTGTTTAAAGACCTCAGAAAGGTAATCTAATTCAGTATTGCAGTTCCAGGTATTACTGATTTTATAAAACAGGGATCATTGAGCGAGTGGTATGTAAGGACTGTCTTGGTTATAGGAAGCCTTGTGCCAACCCAAGGAACTTGCAACTTAGATAAGATAGAGAAGTCCTAAGTCATAAAACACTTTCAGATCCTATAATATAATCTATATATAGTCAGTGTTCCTGGAATATTCCTTCTAAATGATGTCTTAGTAACGCGGTCTGGTTACTAGGGGTGTGAAATGTGGAAACGTAACTTACTCTTTTGACTGACTTACTTGAATTAAAAACTTAAAAGTTATTATTTCTGTGTTTAAAAAACCCCAAGTTTGGAGTCCATTGGTCCATACATTAGACAAAAAATTCAGTCTTGATGTCTCATGGTATCTTTTTATCACTCCAGGAAAAATTAATTTCAGCCTCTCAAATATAAGACTTACTCCTGAGACCATTTTAATGGTCCTTTCCTTCTAACTGACAATTTTTTAGAATTGTAGTTGTCAATAGTTTGCTTTTCCTTGATAAGAATGGTTTTGTGTGTGTGTGTGTGTGTGTGTGTGTGTGTGTGTGTATGAAATTGTTGCAGAAGAGAACTTGCTTTTGATCTGAAAAACATCAGCTTTTCCTTTCTGCCCACATGTCCCCAAATCACTCAGCAATCCGTAACCTCCTTTATTCTAAGAAACCTATTTAGGTGGTTTGGTATTTATTTTGTTATTTCTTTGACCACTTACCATTTCAGAATAAGGGGCAGTTCTAGTCCTTTTCACACAGATGTCTTTGTACTTGTCTTTTCAGTCTGTCTCTCTGTACCTGCCCCGTTCCTTTCTGTCTCAAAGGTCCCATATGCTGTCACACACATACACATATTTAGATTTATAATAAGTTATGTATTTACTGAGTATGTACAATTGTCAAAACTCATAGAACTGAACACTGAAATATGTATATTTTACTATATGTAAATTGTATGTCAATTAAAAAAGGTTTGTGTTTACAAATTTCTAAGTGTATTTAAGGAGAGTTTAAGCATCTCTTGAGTGGATTTTCATATTCATCACTACTTCCAACAATATCTCAGTCAGACTATTGTTATGCAAAGACAGTGCTTGTTGTTAATTTTTTCAGAGGGTACAAGTGCTCAAGTTTTAACTAATATTTTCTGCATATATAATTAGAGCCATGGAAAGCCCATTACCACCAGTAACTACATACTTCAAAACCAGAGAGCAGTTGCGTTACAGTGCGGAGCCATGTGTGAAGATTCTAACAAACTCCTTGCCCAAGACAAGTCATCCTCTCAGCTTCAGATCCCCTGTCTGTAAAAGAGGATAACATTTGCCCTAGTCACTTCCCAAAGCTGTAATGAGGATAATTAAATTGAAGCCAATTAAATAATATTTAGTGTCCACTAAACCGTGTCAAATTCTGTGGGTGCAAAGAAAAGGAAAAGGCATGCTTTGTGCCTTCACGGAACTTATGGGCCAGGATAGGAGGGAAGACCAGTATGTATGTGTTCACAATAGAAAGCATCACACAAGCTGGGTGATGGGGGCATAGCGTGACCCAGACACGAGTAAAAGGAGCATTAATTCTGATTGGTGCACTGGAGAAGGCTTGATGGAAGCAGGAGCATTTGAATAAGACCTTGAAGGAAGATGATTTGCAAGGAAAGCTAACCAAGTAGAAAAACAGTGAGAGCAAAGCACAGAGATAAGGTGCCCAATGGAATAAAATGAGTCTGTAAACTGTAAACAGTTATAAAATATTGCTTATTACCTCTACTGGGGCCTTCTGCTGCTCATCCTTCCCAGAAGCCATGGCCTCTCAGGGTAACACGGTAACACCGTGCTTCGGAGAAGAGGCCAGTTTACCAGCTCACAAAATTTCGGGGTAAGCATAATTAACTTTTCGGTGTCCCCCAGTCTCAGAGGAGGTGATGATACATCTCAGGTCCAGGTCAGAAGAATCAACACCAAGAAAGGCTGACAGTTACATTCTTTCCTTCTTCCACCACCTTTCCCAATTCTCTCTCAGGTTCGTGCTCCCTGACCAGCATCATATCAATTCATCCCCTAAAGCAGTGGTCCCCAACCCCAGGGCCGCGGACCAGGACCGGTCCAGGGCCATTTGGTACCGGTCCGCAGAGAAAGAATAAATAACTTACATTATTTCTGTTTTATTTATATTTAAGTCTGAACGATGTTTTATTTTTTAAAAATGACCAGATCCCCTCTGTTACATCCATCGAAGACTCACTCTTGACGCTTGCCTCGTAAGTTCAACAATTATATTTAAAAATATCACAGTATTTACGCCGGTCACATAATTTTATTTTGTTGCATTTATCCGTCCCACCCTAAAGGCCGGTCTGTGAAAACATTTTCTGACATTAAACCGGTCCATGGCCCAAAAACGGTTGGGGACCACTGCCTTAAAGGATCAAAGCAGGCTCCTAACCCAGGTTCAAATCCTGGCAATGCTGACTTCTAGGTATATGACAGAAAGCACCTTCCTTTCATCTGTATAAGACTTCAATTTTACATCTGTACAATCAGAAAGAAACGAATGGTACCCACTTCACAGGATTACTGGAAAGGCTACGTAAAATAATGTACCTGGTACATAACACTCAAAATGTTATGATATTTAGAGTAGAGATGAACAAACTGGCTTGTGGGCCAAATTGGTCCACGTCCATTTGTTTATGTATAGTCTAAGTAGCTTTCTGCTGCAACAGCAGAGTCTGGGAATTGCGACAGAGATGGCATGACTCACAAAGCTAAACTCTTTACTACCTGGCCCTTCACAGAAAATGTTTGCTGACCTCTAATCTGGGGAGATGAGAAGAGGAAACCTGTTTATGTTCTATTTACAGCCAGTTGGAGGGTTTTGCTTTTGGTAGGCTTGCCAGTGACTTTATCTTCTTATTGTTAGTCCTCAGCACCTGTTGCTATATGGTGTGCGCTCACTGGTACTGGAGAAATCCTCATCAGTATCCCCACACTCAGTTACTACAGAGATTCCTAGGAGCTGTTTCTATCTTCCAGAGTCTGGTATTAATAGGCAAAGACCACACAGAAAATGAGGCGAGGGTAGGTAACAAATTCTGGCTCTGATAATTTATGCCATAATCCCAAGTAGAAATGACAGAATACTCTAAAATAAAGAGGAATTTAATATGTTCCCAGGTGATGAAACAGCCATCACTGAACAGAAAGAAGCAACAACATGGAACAGAAGGAAAACCATGGTGGATAGTTTAAAATTCCCACTAATCTCTTACTATGTCTGTTAAATTAAAAGCCCTGGAAAGTCCACTCCCGTTCTATTCAATTATCTCCCCTTCTAAGTATCTCCAACATTACTGCTAACATGAGATGCACAGAAACTTAGGTAGATGAGGATTATGTATATGAGCAGCATTTCTAGTTTCATTATTTGCATGTTGGGAAGAACACAGGGCCTGTGTTAAGGAAGCATTGCAATGATCTAGATGGAACCATAGAGGTATCTCACCTCACATCTCTTAACCTCTGGTTGCCAGCAGAGATCATCTCTTTGTTAATTGTAAAATGCTATTAAAGGGAAACAACCAGGTCGGTGTATGTTTATGTATGTCTTTGTGTAGCAGGGTGTTCTGTAAGGGAAGCGATTTGTAGGCTTTCTATTGAATGTTAGATGCAATGAGAAAATAGTCTTTTTTTTTAAGTGAGAGGAGGGAACATACTGAGACAGACACCTGCATGCACCCCAACTGGGGTCCACCCAGCAACCCCTGTCTGGGACCGATGCTCTGCCCATCTGGGGCCATGCTCCCAACTGAGCTATTTATAATGTCTGAGGTGGAGCCTTCACAGAGCCATCCTCAGCACCTGGGGCCGTCACCCTTGAATCAATTGAGCCATGGCTGTGGGATAGGAAGAGAGATAAAGAAAAAGACATGGTGAGGAGAAGTAGATGGTCGCCTCTCCTGTGTGCCCTAATCAAGAATTGAACCTGGGACTTCCACAAACTGAGTTAATGCTCTACCACTGAACCAACCAGCCAGGATGAGAAAATATTATAACATGAGTTCCAATTACTACTATTTCACCTACTACCCCTTTTGGCCATCTTTATTATTTCCTCCTGCTCAACCAAGGTCAGGTTGCTTTGGATCCTGGGCCCTCATCTAGGTAGAACATGAAACTCGTGTTCATTTGTCCACACGATTAATTCAAAGAAGTACATTCCTAAGATCACTGGTCAGGGGATTTGTCTCTTGTTAGTGAAAAGAGGCTTTTCTTAATTGTATTAAAGACAGATATTCATCCATTAAAAAAATTCACTGAAAAACATTGACATTCATTGAGCTGTCATTATATCCCAAGCACTGTAGTCAGTGCTGGGACCAGCAAGAATGGACACTCATGGCTTCTTAATAATCTCAAACCCAGTCTCAGAACAGTCTTTTTTTTTTACTGTGACAGAGACAGAGAGAGAGACAGAGAGAGGGACAGATAGGGACAGACAGGAAGGGAGAGAGATGAGAAGCATCAATTCTTCATTGTAGCACCTTAGTTGTTCATTGATTGCTTTCTCATATGTGCCTTGACCGGGGCGCTACAGCAGACTCAGTGACCTTTAGCTCAAGCCAGCGACCTTGGGTTGAAGCTGGTGAGCTGTGCTCAAACCAGATGAGGCTATGCTCAAGCCAGATCTCGGGGTCTTGAACCTGGGTCCTCTGCATCCCAGTCCGATGCTCCATCCACTGTGCCACCGCCTGGTCAGGCCTAGTCTTAGAACACTCTTTACACTTCTCTTCTGATAACATATTTTGTTTTGTTATAGCTATCCACAGCTATGAAGATGTCTGATGCCCACTACTGTACCCCCATCATTCTTCCTCCCAGTGCCTGCATCTTCTGTTAATTCCCTCTTCTCTCACTTTCTGTCCACTTTGAGAGTTTCGCCCCATTAAAGTACAAACAACTGTCAACAGTTCAGAAAGATTTTTTGTCCTGGGGTGTTCTCTTACAGCAGAGTCAGTGTCCTTCCATAGTGCTTTCCCCCTCTAAATCTTGATTTGGTCTTAGAACCCATCTATCATTGCCAATCAGGGTTGGAGGTTAATGTGAAAACTATTCATCATGGTTTAAGTCAGGGCTGGAATTTCAGGAATCAGATAATAAACAACAGGTTGGTTTTTTGGTGGGGAAAGGGGAATGGAGGTTTCATAGGGTTTTTGTTTCTTTCCCCCAGAACCCTGGAAAGTTCCATGATATAAATAAGAGCCCATATATATAAGGTCTCAACTTAGCAAAACCGTAGACAATTATCATGCAGAAATATTCTCTACCAACAAGGAAATCCGAAATGATCTTCGCTGAAAACACTGTCACTGTAGAAAATGAAGTTGTGGCATTGCTATCATTCTAAAGGCACAGCCACTCAAAATATCTATAGTAAATTTAGGATTCTGAGCAGAAGCATTGTAGTAGAGAGGGCCCCCTTGGGGTTGGGGGGCGTTAAAGTGTCTAAGTGAATAGTTTTCCTCAAGAACAATCTAATTTAAATGTTGTAGAAAAACCTTATGAGGAGCTCTATTCCGGAAAGTTGTAATATCTTAAGCCCCTTGTTTGACAGGAGCTAAAATCCAGAGAAGAAAAATGAACACATTCATTAATGGGGATTCAACTTGAAGTTGTACTGTTGAGAAGACTTAGTTAATAATTTAAATAACACCCTCTAACTTTGACAGTCTTTAAATGTGAAAGTATTCATTAAAGTTGGGGGCCTGCTGTGCTTTGTGAGATTGTAAAAAATTCAATATAGTTACAGAATTTCAAATGCAACATTAGGCGCTCAGACTATAATAAAAAGCAGGAGAGCTTAGTTTAAGAAAGTGTCATTGGAGTCGACAATAAAAATATAGCACCTTCCTGACTAAAAGGGTGCTCACTGCCCATTCCTACAGGAATTAGGAATGTGTTAGGGGACAGTCATAGTATTTATGATACTCTCCCTGTTCCTGGCAGAGATGCTGACTTGGTACAGGCTAGGCTCACTCAAGAAGCTTTCTTCTTGATCTGTAACTATGATTTTCTGAAACTTCTCTGGTTGTGAAAAGTATTTGAACTATTTATCTGCAGGTACATGAGCATGGTGAGATAGCCACCTTAATAATCCACAGAAACCTGTGTATTTTCAGTTATATATTTGCCTGACGTCCATTACGATTACAAAAATATCATCCACTGCTTTGAGCATTTGCATTAATAATTAACTAGATGAAATTAAAATTCCCAGTCCCTACATTTTTAGTGTTCAGTTCTTTTCCTCTCAATAATTTTGTGAGGGAGATTTCAGTGTTTTTGTTTGTTTGTTTGTTTTGTATTTTTCCAAAACTGGAAAAGGGGAGGCAGTCAGACAGACTCCCGTATGCGCCCCGACCGGGATCCACCCTGCATGCCCACCAGGGGTGATACTCTGCCCATTTTGGGGCATCGCTCTTCCGCAATCAGAGCCAATCTAGCGCCTGAGGCACAGACCACAGAGCCATCCTCAGCGCCCGGGCAAACTTTGCTCTAGTGGAGCCTTGGCTGCGGGAGGGGAAGAGAGAGACAGAGAGGAAGGAGAGGGGGAGGGGTGGAGAAGCAGATGGGCGTTTCTCCTGTGTGCCCTGGCCGGGAATCTAATCCGGGACTCCTGCACGCCAGGCCGACGCTCTACCACTGAGCCAACCGGCCAGGGCTTGATTTCAGTGTTTTTTAACCAAATAAGTGTTCTACTTTGTAACTTATAAATGCACACAGATATTGCAAGTACTTTCAGTTAAGAGCTTGTAAAATACCTCCATTACTTTTTATCAATTTTAAACTCAAGCTTAACAGTGTAGAGATACATATCCACATGGCTCTCCTGACAGCAGGTTATCCTTGAATTCTGCCTTCAGGGCACTGTTTTATTAGATGATCCTACCGCTTAACAGGAAAAGAGCCAAACATCCTGAAACATTCAAAAACATATTTTTCCCAGAAGTAACTGTCATGAAGTTAAAATAAACAATGGACTTGGAGGCTGGGTTTATACTCAACTTTGTCAGCAATGTAAAGTATCTGTTACTAAAGCTTTGAAAACCTCAATTTTGCCTTCCCTGTAATGAAGAAGATAGTATTTTTTCTTATTGAGTAACTCATTTAATTAAGTAATATTTAGTAGCATAATATTTAATAAAACACTCTGTAAAAACTCTAACATTAAACAAATGCAAGACTGTCTAAAACCTACTATTGTATTTTACACACTAGGACTTTATTAGTCCCTGTGTATTCTAGCATATCTTAATGGTCACTGGTCACCTGCAGGCTCAGGTGTGCCCAAAAACCAGGCCCACGAGACTCTTCCTGATAGAACATTAATTAATTACTCCCTATAGTGAACACCTTTCATTTTGACTGTCTACCACTCACATCTCCTTCTTCTGATCATAATACAACATTTTTCTATGGAAAACTGTCCTTTACTACTTCTTAATCCATGTGATTGGATAGGGCTTGCTCAATGTGATATGAGTGTGGCCAATTGGAGTACCAAAATCCTCTGGACACAGTGGTGGGTTCAGAGATGATGCTAAGATAAAACAAGGCAAATAAAAACTTGATTCTGGAATTTACTGGGAAGGGGCTCTTTTTCTACTGCAAGAGGAAGTAAGGAAGTCAGGAAGTAAGCCTAGAGAGGCTAATGTATCTTATCACCATGTGGACTGAACAGTTGAAACTAACTAACTATTGAAACCAACACAGAAGAAAGCAGAAGATGGAGGGCATATCCTGGATTACTTCACCTGAACCCCCGGTCCATCCATCCTGAAGTTCTACTTGTGTGTTTCTTACTTATCTAGCCCATGGACTTTTTCTCACTTTAGACTTTGGAATTGAGTTTCAGTCACTTGCAATAAAAAGAGCCTAGCCTAAAACAAACCTGTATTTCTTACTTTTGAGGAAATGTTCTCTATTAAGTCATTGGCCAGACTATGAGTCATGCTCATATGGATAGATACAGAGTCCTAAACGCCAGATATACTGCTGTGGGCTGGCCTTCGTCCCCCTACCGCTTTGTGGCCAGCCTGTCTAACAGCCCTTGAGCCTGCACCTTCAGAGTCCAGGATCTCTGTCCGCACTGCAACTTACCTCAACCCAGCCAACAGGTGAGTCTTTTGTTAGGTTAACATCAGCTATTTTTTTTTCAGTGTCTCTAAAGAAAGATCTATATTGAATGTTATAGATAACAGCTTTTAACCCTGGAGCTAGGAAAACTTTTACTAAATTCCCATAGAATCTTTTCTGATATCTCAACTCCTCCCCGATCAGTTCCAGATTTCTTGGGGATTACTGGAGAAATAGGGGGGTAGAGGAGGTGGAGGAGGGTAGAGGAGGTAGGTGGTGATAGAACAAGGCTTGATTTGGGTTAGTGAACACACAAGGCAATATATAGATGATGTATTGTAGAATTGTGCACCTGTGTAATTTCATTAAGTAATGCCACCCCAATAAATTGAATTTAAAAAACAAAGGAAGACCGATATAAAGATTTCTTACTGCCTGCATGCAGAAGCTTAAATGTTGCCCAGACTTGTGCCCCCTCCTCCCCTGCCCCAGCTTCCATTGGCTCTATTGGGCTTTGGTAACTACCAGGACTGGATTTGAGCTTGTTCTGAATTACTCCTGAAAATAACACTGGATTTGAACTCCAGACTACTGTCCTCTTCTACCCTGAATAAAACCAGTTTTTCCTGTCTCAGTTTTCCCTGGCTCCTACTTGGGCAATTCTTACTTATCCTTCTACCATTGTTTGGGAGTGATGAAAGCAATTTTATCTGTAGCTTTCTACACTTAGAAACACGTATCCTGATTTTTCTGTCAGGACCTTGAATGTACTTGTGAACCTAAATGAGCCTCTCAATTCCCCATGACCCAATGCCTATTTTCAACCTACAACTTTGAAATCTGAACTTGTTCTGGAGTTCTCTGGCCGAAGCCTACTTCAGAAACCAGCCAAAGGGAATTTCTGCAACAGACTGGCCCAGACCTATTCATGGAAGAGCAGCTGCAGAACGTGTGACTCCAACAAGAAAAGGCCTGTGCAGAGTCATCGGCATACCCCCAGCCTGGCCCGGCAACTGCACAGCAGAGCGTGCCCACTGAAGATAGCAGTGACCCGGTGCTCTGTCCCTGGCAGGATCTCTGAACTTGTCCTGGAAGTGGATGTTGGGTGCTGACCAAGAGGACTTGGATGATTGTTGGTAAAGCTGGTTGTATGGGTCCCTTGGTTAGAGCACTCCTCTCATTCCCAGGTTGGTTCATGAGCTTCCCTCCCTGTCACCTGAAGAAATGAGTGCTGGGCTCCCTACAAAATGTGGGACAATGAAAACAGAGCTCCCAGATTTAGTCTACCTTATGTCAAGGAACCTTGGGAAACCTCCTAGCCCAGATCACAGAGCCAGCCAAGATTTTCTTCTCTCCTGATGGCCTGGGACCACCTCCTGTCCTGATCATAACCAGCCTGTGGAGCTCTGGCACCGTAAGGGCCAATGGAGAGAACATGATCCGAGAGTCCACAAGGTAGGAGTTCAGAACGCGCCTAACATAATCCAAATCAGGAGAGGTGAATTCCCAAACCAGAAGTCATATGGGAGCCCAGATTCAAAAGAGGCCAGCTGTCTCCTTAAGAACAGACGAAGTGCCACTTTTACCACTCTTATTCAGCATAGAACAACAACAACAAAAAAATCAACAAACTGACTAGTATTTCAATGGGAACTATGGGCCTGCTTTTGGCTAATGAAATGGTCAATGTACTCCTCTCACTGACCACCAATGAAAGAGGTGCCCCTTCCGGAAGTGCGGGGGGGGGGATAAATGGCCTCAGAGGGCTGCATGCGGCCCACGGGCCGTAGTTTGGGGACCCCTGCCCTAGGCTAAGCCACAAAAGCCTATTAAACATATAAGAAACAAAGATTTATACCTGCAAAAAATATGTTCTGAGTTTAAAAAAAGAAACCCACAATGAAGTTGGGCACACGCCTTCCATATAAAACTGGAGACAACCTGTACTGTGCTTGGGCAATGCAAGTGGCTTTGAACATAGGGCAAGTGCTTGATGGCCACTTTGAGCTTGACAGATTGGTTATTCCATAAAAGTTTACGCATATTCTTTTTACTTATTTATTTATTTTGTAACTCAATGAAGTTCAGTATGCAGCACAGAATTTTAATAGCTGGACATTTTTAAAAATGCATGATCCTTAGTCAGTGTGTCTCAAGTCTTCCTTTTCTTAGAAAACACATTGGTTGCTATATATATACATATCATGTATTATAATCTAACCTAATCTATATTATATATAATATAGATATTATGTATATACAGCATTGTGTTATATACATATATATGTGCGTGTGTATATGTAAAAACCAAAGCAAAAATTTATTTCTTTTGAGAGTGAACTAAAAACCTGACCTTTACATTTCATATAATAAAATGCAGATTCTCCTTAAAGGTAAAGTCTCCATTTCAAAAGAGTGGTGACAAGGGTAGCATGTAATAAAAAATATCTGCAGTTCAAATTTAAGGTCCTGGGAAAAGTCCAAATGAAGAGTATTTTCTGACTTTAGGAAGATAGCATTTTTATTTGATTTTTTTTTCAGAGTCAGAAGAAGTCAGAATGCAGTCAGGGGGGCTGCGAGGCGAGGGTCCTTCTTGCATTTTTCTCTGTGAAGGAGGTCAGGACACTGTCCCAAGGCTGCTGGGAACCACGTGACCAGCCAGGCGCTGTGTGTGGAGGTGGCTCAGCCTTGGCGAGTCACACAGATAGTCATTCAGGCCCAGTTCTTGAATTTCAGCATATTTTGTTTCTGAAATAACAAAACCCAATTATTGATAGCTATGCTGACCTCAGATATGCAGTCTATCTTGGTGAAATGATCTTTTTCATCCATATTACTGCCAATTAAAGGTGACCCTGAACTTGTTGACATAAACTTAGTGAAAAAACAAAACAAAACAGAACATATTTTTCTAAAACTCTGTGTTTTTAATCACCAACATGATTCTCATACTTATTGCCAGCCCTTCTCTCTCTCTCTCACCAAGGCATTCTTTGAATGATCACTCAAACGTCCTCTGGGTTTCCTGATCAGAGCACATTATCATATGATTATGTTAGCTGTGACCCACCCCTCAACTTGTGTTTCTAAGGGGATGAAGGCATATCTACCTCAACTCTCTCTCTTACACAGGCCAACAAGTACTTTGAACATAGAAGATGCTTGGTAGATGTACTTTGGAATTTTAAAGTTGAGCTGAACTAGGCTTTCTCATCATCAATTTATAATTAAAATAAGATTAGGACTTTTTCCTTCCTAAACCAGTCTCCACAACCCCACTCCCAGCTCCCCATGGAAGGTCCAGGAGTCCCCATCCATGATCGTCTCCCTGCTCAGGACCTTCCTGAGTTGCCCTGCTCCACTTTGCACTCAGCTCCTTTCCTAGGCAAGCAGCAACAGCCACACACGCCCTCCCTCCCTCCCTCCCTCCCTCCCCCCTCCCCCCTCCCTCTCTCCCTCCCTCTCTCCCTCCCTCCCTCCCTCCCCCCTCCCTCCCTCCCTCCCTCCCCCCCTCCCTCCCCCCTCCCTCCCCCCTCCCCCCTCCCTCTCTCCCTCCCTCCCCTCCCTCCCTCCCTCCCTCCCCCCCTCCCTCCCTCCCTCCCCCTGTCTTCCCTGCTCAGCCTCTGCTACCCTGGGCTTGGGGCTCTGCCTTTAAGAAAAGTCAGAAGCATGGAAGTTAGGACTTTTGGTATTTCATGGCATCTATAAATAATAATTATTATGAAGCTTTTAAAACATGTTTTTTAGAGAGAAAGACATTGGTTTGTTGTTTCACTTATTTACACATTCACTGGTTGATTCTTATATGTGCCCTGAGCGGGGATCAAACCTGCAACCTTGGAGTATCGAGATGATGTTCGAACCAACTGAGCTGTCTGGCATGGGCTGTAGAGCTATGTTTTAATAAGGTTCTGCTATGTACCCAGATAATATGCTTGACACATATTTAAAAGATGTTGTTTACCTAGCCTCAAGACAAAAGAATCATTCCTTTTGCTAATTCATTTGTTTAAAAACTATCTAATGAGATGCACGGTGAAGATCTTTGCTTTAACGGAGTATATGTTCCTATGGAAAAGAGAGCAACTAAACAAGTAAACAAGGTAATTTCAGACAGTGACTACCCAAGGAAGGAACTGCAACTGGGTAATGATGTAGTAGTGTTGCTTTAAATAGCAAGTTCAGGGTGACTCTCTCCAAGGGGGTGACATTAGTACTGAAACCTGAATGAAGTAAAAGAGGCTGATGGTGTGAGAGCATTCATGTGTGGGCAAAGGCCCTGAGGAGGGTAAGGGCTTATTACATTATTAAGGTATCTATACGTCTGCTTTCTCTGCTAGAATTTAAATAATACCATAGTTCTCTTATATACATGCTGGAAAGTGGACTTTTCATACCCAGCATCCTCCAGGCTCAGCTGGACACCCTATTATATCCATAAGTAGTTTCTTTATCCTTCAAGACACAGTCAAATCTCACTTCTGCTTGGCCTGTATCTTGATATCCAATGGACTCATTTTGTATTTGTATTCTCCTGACTTATTTTTCCATCATCACATCTGCCCTGGCATCTCCTGGCACTGGCAAGGCTCAGATGAAGTCATTCATTCAATAGATATCCCTTGTGCCAGGCACTGGGCTAGAGTTGGGACATAAAGATGAACAAGAATTGATCATACAAGCTTTGTGAAGCTTACATGTTATGATAATTAGACTTGCATTTTAGAAAGCTCAGCAACAGCATGAAGAATCGGTTGAAGAAATCAATATGTATGTATACACATGGTCACAAATGTGTATATATCGAGTAGCCAGCTGCTTTTCCTGCAGTACAGGCACCCATTACCCTCTTGTTGCTCAAAAGAACACTTCAGTTTCCATTGATCTGCCCCCTTCCCCTGTCTTGTTATGTGAGGTTGAATGGGAATTATCCCATCTTTAGGATTAAGAGTGGCCATGTAATATGGCCTGGTCAATCAGAACCAGGTAATCCTGAGCCTTTTGCCCCAAAACAAAACAAAACAAAAACAGAGAGAAAAGAGAAGGGCTCTCTTTCTGGGGTAGTTGAGAAGGTGGGCTGGGAGACTAGCCCTCTAGACCAGGGGTCCCCAAACTACGGCCCGCGGGCCGCATGCGGCCCCCTGAGGCCATTTATCCGGCCCCCACCGCACTTCCGGAAGAGGCACCTCTTTCATTGGTGGTCAGTGAGAGGAGCACATTGACCATCCCATTAGCCAAAAGCAGGCCCATAGTTCCCACTGAAATACTGGTCAGTTTGTTGATTTAAATTTACTTCTTCTTTATTTTAAATATTGTATTTGTTACTGTTTTGTTTTTTTACTTTAAAATAAGATATGTGCAGTGTGCATAGGGATTTGTTCATAGTTTTTTTTAATAGTCCGGTCCTCCAACGGTCTGAAGGACAGTGAACTGGCCCCCTGTGTAAAAAGTTTGGGGACCCCTGCTCTAGACGATACCTTGTCACCATGAGGGAGGAGCCTATGTGACAGCAGAAGTCAGTCCTAAGACACAGAGGAAGTGACAGGAAGAGCTCCTAGATCCAGTTGGACACCCTGAGCCCAGTTAAATGAACCAAAGCATTCTCTTTTTTTGTTGAAACCAGTTTGAGTGGGATTTTCTGTTACTTGTAATCCAAATATTCATAAATAATATGGATGAGGAGCCAGAAGCATATTTAGATCAGTTGCCCAGAGTCCCACAGCTAGTAAGTAGCAGTGTTTAGTTTAAATGCAGGAAATCTATCTCCAGAGTCTCTGCTCTGGATTGCCTCTTAGATTAAGGTGGACATACAGAGGAACAGACAGATTTGAGAGGTGGTTAAAGATATAGAATGAGGGGACAGGCTGTATATGAAAAAGAAGGGAAACATGACTTAAGTGACAGGGAGATGATAGTGCCACTCATGAAGAAACAGAGATACCAAGCCAGGGACATGTTTGGGGATGACGAAGAGATGGAGGTGACATGTTCTGTTTGGAGCATGCAAATAGAAAACCTAGGACTACAAGTGAACACAGTTTTATGCTACTTTTGTTCATCTTTCAACAAAGATTTATTGAAGGCTTGCTCTGTGAGAGGCCCTAAACTAGATTACTGAGTATAATATATCTTAATCTAGTCTCTACCTGGGATGAGTTGTTTTACTAAGATATAGATAGAGTATGGGTATAGATATAAAAATATTTACACACAAAAAATACTCTTTGTTACTGAAAATGACATTATGCTTTCCATATTTTTGAAGATTTATTTATTGATTTTTAGAGAGAGGAAGGGAGAGAGAGAGAAAGGAAAACATCTATCTGTTCCTGTATGTGCTTTGACTGGGGATTGAACCCACAACCTTTGCTTAACAGGAAGATGCTCTAACCAACTGAGCTACCCAGCCAGAGCATGCTCTACATATTTTTGTTGCCTGCTCTTTTTCAAGTATAAATAAATTTTAAACATTTTCCCTGTCAAAATGTCTGATCCAGAACATAATTTTTTTGTTTTTGATTTTAAATTTAAAAAAAATTTATTTTAGAACATGATTTTTAATGGCTACATACTATCCCATCTCACAGCTATAATGTAATTTTTCTTTTTTTATATTTTCTTTTTTATTTTTTTTGTATTTTTCTGAAGCTGGAAACGGGGAGAGACAGTCAGACAGACTCCCGCATGCGCCCGACCGGGATCCACCCGGCACGCCCACCAGGGGCGACGCTCTGCCCACCAGGGGGCGATGCTCTGCCCCTCCGGGGCGTCACTCTGTCACGACCAGAGCCACTCTAGCGCCTGGGGCAGAGGCCAAGGAGCCATCCCCAGCGCCCGGGCCATCTTTGCTCCAATGGAGCCTCGGCTGCGGGAGAGGAAGAGAGAGACAGAGAGGAAGGGGGGGGGAGGGGTGGAGAAGCAGATGGGCGCTTCTCCTGTGTGCCCTGGCCGGGAATCGAACCCCGGACTTCTGCAAGCCAGGCCAACGCTCCACCACTGAGCCAACCGGCCAGGGCTCTTTTTTTTTATATTTTAATTTTATTAATTTTAATTTATTGTGTTAATATGAATTCAAGTGTCCCACTCAATATAACACCCCACCCCCACTCCAGTGTCCTTCATTACACCCCCTTTTCTCCCTTTCCCTTACCTTCCTCCGCCCTTCCCTCTGGGATTTGCTGTTTTGTTATTTGTATCTATGTGTTACATATATATATTTTCACTAATCCCTTCACCTTCTCTGATTCCACCCCCTCATCCTCCTTTCCTCTGACAGCTGTCCCTCTGGTCCCTGTGACCCTGCCTCTGCCTCTATTCCATTCCTCAGTTCACTTTGTTCATTAGATTCCACATATAAGTGAGATCATATGATTATTTTCTTTTTCTGCCTAGCTTATTTCACTTAGCATAATAATCTCTAGGTCCATCATTGCAATCGCAAAAGGTAAGATTTCCTTCTTTTTCACAGCTGCGTAGTATTCCATCGTGTATATGTAGTTTTTTTAATCCACTCATCCACTGACGGGCACTTGGCTGTTTCCAGATCTTGGCTATTGTAAACAATGCTACAGAAACATGGGGGTGCATATTTTCTTTTGAATCAGTGTTATGGAATTCTTTTTTTTAAATAAATTTTTATTAATTTTAATGGGGTGACATCAATAAATCAGGGTACATATGTTCAAAGAAAACATCTTCAGGTTATCTTGTCATTCAATTATGTTGCATACCCACCACTCAAAGTCAGATTGTCCTCCATCACCTTCTATCTGATTTTCTTTGTGCCCCTCCCCCTCCCCTTCCCCCTCTCCCTCTCACCCCTACCCCACGTAACCACCACACTCTTGTCCATGTCTCTTCATCTCGTTTCTATGTCCCACCTATGTATGGAATCATGCAGTTCTTAGTTTATATTCCTAAAAGTGGTATAGCAGGGTAAAAAAGGCAGTTCCATTTTTAATTTTTTGAGGAAACGCCATACTATTTTCCACAGTGGCTGCACCAGTCTGCATTCCCACCAACAGTGCAGGAGGGTTCCCTTTTCTCCACACCCTCTCCAGTACTTATTGTGTGTTGATTTGTTCATGTGCGCCATTCTGACAGGTGTGAGGTGGTATCTCATAGTGGTTTTAATTTGCATTTCTCTGATGATTAGTGACATTGAACATTTTTTCATCTATTGGCATCTGTATGTATTCTTTGAAGAAATGTCCATTCAGTTCCTTTGCCCATTTTTTAATTGGATTGTTTACCTTCCTGGTGTTGAGTTTTAGAAGTTTTTTTTTGTTGTTGTTGTTTTTATAAATTTTGGTTATTACCAAAATACGGCTTATCAGACGTATTGGTAAATATGTTCTCCCATTGTGTGGGTTGTCTTTTTATTTTTTTAATGGTATCTTTTGCTGCGCAAAAGCTTTTTAATTTTATATAGTCCCATTTGTTTATTTTGTCCTTTATTTCACTTGCCCATGGAGATAAATCAGCAAAAATATTGCTATGAGAGATATTGAAGAGTTTACTGCCTAGGTTTTCTTCCAAGATTATGGTTTTACGACTTACTTTAAGTCTTTTATTCATTTTGAGTTTATTTTTGTGAATGGTGTAAATTGGTGTTCTACTTTCATTTTTTTTGCTTTTACCTGTCCAGTTTTCCCAATACCATTTATTAAAGACACTGTCTTTACCCCATTGTATGCTCTTACCTTCTTTGTCAAATACCAATTGACCATAAAGGCATGGGTTTATTTCTAGGTTCTCAGTTCTGTTCCATTGATCTGTATACCTGTTCTTATGCCAGTACCAAGCTGTTTTGATTAAAATGGCCTTGTAATATAACTTGATATTAGGAAGTGTGATACCTCCCACTTTATTCTTCATTTTCAAGATTGCTGAGGCTATTCATTTTCTTTTTGGCTTCATATGAATTTTTGGAATATTAATTCTATATCTTTGAAGTATGCCATTGGTATTTTATATACTAGGAATTGCATTGAATTTATAGATTGCATTGGCAGTATAGACATGTTAATGATGTTTATTCTTCTTATCTGTGAACACAGTATATGCTTCCACTTGTTTGTATCTTCCTTGATTTCTTTTTTCAATGTCTTATAACTTTCAGAGTACAAGTCTTTTACCTCCTTGGTTAAATTTACTCTTAGGTACTTTATTTTTTTGTTGTTGCAATAGTGAAGGAGATTGTTTCCTTAATTTCTCTTTAGGACAGTTTATTGTTGGTGTATAAAAATGCCACTGATTTCTGAATATTAATATTATATCCTGCCATCCTGCCAAATTCATTTATCAGATCTAGTAGTTTTTTGACTGAGACTTTAGGATTTTCTGTGTACAGTATCATGTCATCAGCAAATAATGATAGTTTTACTTCTTCTTTTCCAATTTGAGTGCCTTTTATTTCTTCTTCTTTCTGATTGTTGTGGCTAGGACTTCCAGAACTATGTTGAATAAGAGTGGTGAAAGCAGGCACCCCTGCCTTATTTCTGATCTTAAGGGGATTGCTTTTGATTTTTGTCCATTTAGTATGATGTTGGCTGTCGGTTTGTCATAGATGGCCTTTATTATGTTGAGGTATGTTCCCTGTATTCCCAGTTTGCTGAGAGTTTTGATCATAAATAAGTGCTGGATTTTATCAAATGCTTTTTCTGCATTTATTGATATAATCATGTGATTTTTATCCTTTTTGTTTGTTTGTTTGTTTATGTGATGAATCACATTGATTGATTTGCAAATATTGTACCAATCTTGCCTCCCTGGAATAAATCCCACTTGATCATGGTGTATGACTTTTTTAATGTATTGCTGGATCTGGTTTGCTAATATTTTGTTTAGAATTTTAGCCTCTATGTTCATCAGGGATATTAGCCTATAGTTTTCTTTCTTTATAGTGTCTTTGCCTGGTTTTGGAATGAGGATAATGCTTGCCTCATAAAAAGAGCTTGGAAGTCTTCCTTCCTCTTGAATTTTTTGAAATAGCTTGAAAAGGATAGGTGTTAGTTCTTCTTTGAATATTTGGTAAAATTTGCCTGTGAAGCCATCCAGTCCAGGACTTTTGTTTCTTGGGAGCTTTTTGATAACTGTTTCAATTTCATTCGTTGTAATCAGTCTAGGTTTTCTGATTCTTTCAGATTGAGCTTTGGAAGATTGTATGTTTCTAGGAATTTATCCATTTCACCTAGGTTACCCAATTTTTTGGCATATAGATAGATCTTCATAGTATTGTCTTACAATCTTTGTATTTCTGTTGTGTCAGTTGTTACTTCTCTACTTTCATTTCTAATTTTATTTATTTGAGTCCTCTCTCCTTTTTTCTTTTTTTTTTTTTTTGTTTTTTTTTTTTTTTTTTCATTTTTCTGAAGCTGGAAACAGGGAGAGACAGTCAGACAGACTCCCGCATGTGCCCGACCGGGATCCACCCGGCACGCCCACCAGGGGCGACGCTCTGCCCACCAGGGGGCGATGCTCTGCCCATCCTGGGCGTCGCCATGTTGTGACCAGAGCCACTCCAGCGCCTGAGGCAGAGGCCACAGAGCCATCCCCAGCGCCCGGGCCATCTTTGCTCCAATGGAGCCTCGGCTGCGGGAGGGGAAGAGAGAGACAGGGAGGAAAGCGCGGCGGAGGGGTGGAGAAGCAAATGGGCGCTTCTCCTGTTTGCCCTGGCCGGGAATCGAACCCGGGTCCTCCGCACGCTAGGCCGACGCTCTACCGCTGAGCCAACCGGCCAGGGCTCTCCTTTTTTCTTAATGAGTCTGGTTACAGGTTTGTCGATCTTGTTTACCTTTTCAAAGAACTAGCTCTTGGTTTCATTGATCTTTTTTGTTGTTGTTAATATGTCATTGATTTCCACTCTGATCTTTATTATGCTTCCTTCTACTACTTCGAGTCTTTATTTGTTGTTCTTTTTCTAGTTCGTCAAGATGCAGGGTTAAGTTGTTTATTTGTGCTTTTTCTTGCTTCTTAAGGTATGTCTGTAATCTATGAACTTCCCTCTTAGAATTGCTTTTGTTGTGTCTCATAGATTTTGAGTTGTTTTATGTTCATTTTCATTTGTTTCAAGAAAATTTTTTATTTTTTCCTTTATCTTATTGTTAAACCATTCATTATTTAATAACATGCTATTTAGCCTCCAAGTATTTGAACACTTTCAGTTTTTCTATTGTAGGTGATTTCCAGTTTCATGCCATTGTGATCAGAGAAAATGCTTAATATGATTTCAGTCTTCTTAAATGTATTGAGACTTGTTTTGTGCCCTAACATATGGTCTATCCTGGAGAATGTACCATGAGCACTTGAAAAGAATGCATATTCTGCTGCTTTGGGGTGAAATGTTCTGAAGCTATCAGTTAAATAAATTGATCTAGTATGTCATTTAAGGCCACTGTTTCTTTATTAATTTTCTGTAAGGAGGATCTATACATTGATGTTAGTGGCTATTTTGTCAGATATAAGTATTGCTACTCCAGCTTTTTTTTCATTTCCATTTGCATGAAATACTTTTTCCCACCCCTTCACTTTCAGTCTATGTGTATCTTTTATTCTGAGGTGGGTCTTCTGTAGACAGCATATGTATGGGTCCAGTCTTTTTTATCCATGCAGCTACCCTATGTCTTTTGATTGGGGCATTTAATCCATTTACATTTAAGCTTATTATTGATATGTACTTATTTATTACCATTTTATTCTTTAAATCTACAATCCTGTTTCTCTTGAACTCTTTTTTTCCATTTCTCTTTTTAGAGCAGGTCCCTTAACATTTCTTGCAGTACTGGTTTGGTTTTAATGAATTCTTTGATTTGTCTGGAAAGCTTTTTATTTCTCCTTCAATTTTAAACAATAGCCTTGCTGGATAAAATTGTCTTGGTTGCAGGTTCTTGTTTTGCATCAATTTGAATATTTCTTGCCAATCCCTTCTGGTCTCAAGTGTTTCTGTTGAGAAGTCAGATGTCATCCTTACGGGGGCTCCTCTGTAGGTAATGAACTGTTTTTCTCTTGCAACTTCTAGTACTCTTTCTTTGTCTCTTAACTTTGGCATTTTAATTATAATGTGTCTTGGTGTAGGCCTCTTTGAGTTCCTTTTTAATGGGACTCTCTCTGCTTCTTGAACTTGTGTGACTTTTTCCTCATCAATTTAGAAAAATTTTCAGCTATGGTTTCTTCAGACATGTTCTCTATCTCTTGCTCTTTCTCTTCTCCTTCAGGAACTTCTATGATGCAGATGTTGTTTCTCTTTATGTTGTCACAGAGCTCTCTTAGAGTTTCCTTAGTCTTTTTTGCACCTCTATTTGTTTTTGCTTCTCTGTTTCTGTGCTTATGTTTATCTTGTCTTCTAAATCACTGATTTGATCCTCTGCTTCATCCAGCCTGTTGTTAATTCCTTCTAGTGCAGTCTTCATTTCTGATATTGTATTTGTCATTTCTGACTGGTTCTTTTCTATGATTTCAATGTCTTTTTGATGCTTGCTGTCTTTTTATTTAGGTGCTCATTATGACCATCTATTGTTTCTCTAAGATCCTTGAGCATCCTAAAAACCATTATTTTAAACTCTGCATCTGGTAGTTTGGTTACTTCCATTTTATTTAGTTCTTTTTCTGGGGATTTCTCTTGTTGATTCATTTGGGTCATATTTCTATATCTGCCCATTTTGTCTATGTATTAGGTAGCGCTGTCTGACTTTGAAATTTTTGTGGTGTTTTTATGAGGAAGGTGGACTTGGTGGTACTAACCTCCAGGCTACCTGTTTTCCTTCTTTCTAGGAATGCTTCTTGAGGGTACTATTTTCCCTCTTGTCATCTGTGAGTATTGAATGCAGTTGGTCCTTTTGTGGGTACGGTTATCCCTTCAGGCTGGTTGGCTCTAAGATTCAACCTTGATTATGTGTATTACACACTGCAATGTCTGTCCTGTTGGGCATATTTATTCTCCACAGTGTCTGGTGCCTGCTAGACTCCTCCTTTGAATGTGCTGCTGGTGTAACTAGCTGAGTCTAGAGTTGGTGCTGTCTACCACCCAATATCAATTTTGTTGGTTCTAGATCTTCTTGGGTTGGTGTCAGCTATTGTTTGTAACCTTCTGTGGGCTACCTGTCTGCAGCTATTGCACTTTTTGCTGTTCGTGACTGCGTTTTCTGTGCCTGGGTAGTATGGAAGGGGCCAACCTGTGTATAAGGATCAGCTTCCTCCTGCTTAGAGATCATAAAAGCACTGTAAAAACCCCAAGCTCTTTAAGATTTGCCTCCACTTTTCAGCTGCTCCACCTCCTCTTTCAGCTGCCTGGTTTTCCCACAGAAAGACAGTCTTGATGTGCCTTCTTCTGTGATCCTTGGTTATAGACTCCTCTTTGTTTAGTCCAGAGTTGGTTTTTCAAGATTATTGTTCTTAAATTAAATTGTAATCCAATTTGGTCTTGGGAGGTGGCAGTTGGAACATCTGTCACATTTGTCTTCTTAGTTGCCATCTTTGAATCTATAATGTAATTTTGTTAGTGTGGTTTGACATTTATACTGTTTTCAGTGTTTCACTATAACAAAGAACTCATTGGAGAACATCCTTGGGTTCATATACTCTTGTATCCTTGACATCTTTAACAGTGCCTGGCATCTAGTAAATGCTCACTGAAATATTTGAGTGAATGAGTAACTAATCAACTCAATTTTCATTTCAAGCATTAGTGTTTTTTTTCATACTCCATATTATTCAATTCCAAAATTAAAAATGTAACAAATACAATTATCACAGAATTGTGCAAATCAAGGTCTTGGTTCCAATATGCAAAGTTTCATTTAACATGGCCCTGTGTAAATCAAGTGATTTGAGGTGTGAATATTACAGTAGCCCAGGTAAGAACATGGTAGCTTAGACTTGAGTGCTGCCCCTATGGGTGAAAGCTTCTGATATCAGGACAGTTAATAATAATAATAATAATAAATATTTATATAATCATATAGAATTTACATTGCAGATGACTTTACATTTCTTCAACTAATGTTTATAACTCTGTGTATAATTTCTATTTTGCAAATGAGAAAAACTGTAGTCATAGGAAATTAATTGAATTGTTCAAGGCTAAGTAGCATAATGTTAATCCTTGTTCTTTCTAGTGCTCAACTGCAAGATTAAGGTGGAATATGTGTTAACAATTTGGTCTTTTACTCTTTGGGTTAATGGTTTTAAAAATTATCATACTTGTGGAGGTCCTAGGTTCAATCCCCAGTCAGGGCACACATGAGAAGCAACCATCTGCTTTTCTTCCCCTCTCTCTCCCCTTTCTCTTCTCCTTCCACTCCCACAGTCAGTGGCTCAATTGGTTTCAGCATCAGCCCTGGGCTCTGAGGATAGTGTTGTTGATCTGAGCATCAGCCTCAGGCACTAAAAATAGCCTGGATTATTGAGCATCAGACCCAGACAGGGGTTATTGGGTGGATCCTGGTCAGGGGGCATGAGGAAGTCTGTCTCTCTTTCTCCCTTCCTCTCACTTAAAAAAAATACACACACACACACACACACACACACACACACACTCCTGGGCCCTGCTCTTAGAGATTCTGAATCAGTAGTTTTTTTCTGGGGGGGGGGTGGCACTGGGTGATACAAAGAAAGGAGATTTTGGGCCACACTCTGAAACTTAGTACTGCTATGTGTCTTTGTTTGTTATCCGTATTCTCATGCACAGGCAACACTGAACCTGGACCATTGTTTTCTAAGCACATGTTATGATGATTTAAAAAGGATTTAGATTTTTAAAAACTATTGTTTATGCTGTAATCTCTTCTAATCTGGCCAGCATTAACAAACTTTGCTTTGAAACTATTTTTGCTGTTTAGTAACTACCTTGTTCCTTTTCCTCCCATCCTGTCTCAAGCCTCTCCTGTGATCACTGCTTGCACGTACTTGGCAGTGGCCTCGAGGCCTCCCTGGCCTTTGCCCAGTGGCACCCAGCACACTCGCTTCTTCACAGCAGACTCAGACTTGCAGCATGAATTTGTGTAGCCACAGGAAAAGGAAAAAAAGAACAAGAGGGACGGCTTTGGTATTTTCCTATCTTAAAGCCCTCTAGCCAAACTGCAGGTTATGACTTCAGTTTACTTGTCATTCTTCCTTTTAAGAAAATAACTGAGGTGTCTATAATCACCCCTTGTCTTATTTGGCTGCAATAATGGATCTTCTCTCTATTTTGTTTAGCTTTCTGGCACATCCAAAATCAGATGTACTTCTTTATGTAACTGCATTTTGTAACTACTCCATTTGAAGGTCACTTGAGGCATGTGGCCCACAAATTATAAATTTTATCTACTTTTCAATCACCACATGAAAAGAAATACCCGTGTACTTGCAACTCAGGATACAAAGATAGGCCCCAGCTAACGCGGTTCGGCTGCTTTGAGGAGCAGCACCACAGTGACCACCTCTCTTTCATTCCCACGCAGTTTGCCTCTGCCTCCACAGCCCACTTTCCCCTCACCGTCCACAGGAATGTTTTCCTGGAAGTCAGGGGAAGAGGTAGGCGGCCCAGAGAAAGCTGTTCTTTCCACGCAGTGATAGCTCCTCAGAGTCTCTCCTAGAGGCAAAGCCTCAGCAGGATGGAGGGACATGTTTCCATGTCACTCAGAGGAGCCGTGGGCTGCCACACGTGGTTCCGCCCACCCCAGGGGTTGACCTTCTCTCCACCTCAGCCTCGTGATCTCTGGTGGGTGGAAGCTGTGACTGTTCATGGAGTGCCTGCTACACACCTGGCACTGCAGAACTGCTTTGATCAATTACATCTCTTTCTTTAAACAGATGGGGCTGCCTGTGCTGCCCATCATCTGTAGCTGTCTTGGTGATTGGTAAGCTCTGGGACCCCTCAGCCTCAGGGAGTACACACACACCTGGGCTTGGCAGGGTTCCCTGATGGGCTCCCAAAATCACAATTTCTTTTGGCTGTGCCCATTGATGCTGGCACCTGGAAACTCTCCCTCAGCAGGACACAGCTGACTTTTAGAGCCCCGACATCCATCGTCCTGTTCCCCAGCCTTTGGTATATGTAAGAACTGACCAAAAGGAGTTAGCCTCTTATAGCAAGCCCCTCTGTATTAGGAACTGTCTCAGTGCTTTCTCTGACACTTAAAGGGTTGGACTAGAGGGGACCTTATCCCTGTATTTCCCTCCACAGGAATGATCAGGGGGCATATAGGGGGTTCTCGGGTTACGACAGTCTCAACATATGACATTTCAAGATTAGGACACTCACTCCCATAGAAACTTTAAAAAATTGAGAGGCAAGTGCCATTGGCATCATTTTTATGGACCAAACTAGTTTGGTTGCCCCATGGAAGAATACAGAGTAACGCGTTGTATGCGTGGGAAAGTTGGCATCCCATAAGCTTACTTACACCATTTTGGACTGTTAGAAGTGCAAGTGTTCCATTTGTGTTGCTTTGTTTGGTGAATTTTTGGCCCTTATCATGGCTCCTAAACAAAAGTCAGAGTCTTCAGACGATAGTGCTTTGAAGAAGAAGAAAGCCATCACTATGGAAGTGAAATTAGACATTGTAAAGAGATCAGAAAAAGGAGAATCAATGATGAACATCAGCTACATGCTAGGCCTTAGCCACTCTACTGTAGCAACAATTATCAAGGATAAAGACCCAGAAAGACAAGATGGTGCCAGAGTAGGCGATGTACCAACATCCACCTCCCAGAACCAAAGTGGATTACAAACTAATTTTAAGAACTATCATCTGGAAAAACCAAATTTGGACTAAACTAAGAGGACCCTTCAACCAAGAACACTGAAGAAGCCACACCAAGACTGGTAGGAAAAGTGGAAACACGAAGAGGGCTGCCCAGCTCCCTGGAGTGAATGGCAGCTGGGAGAGTCTAGCGTGGTGGGAAGTGAGTTTAGCAGAGAGGGGAGGGTCCCGAGTCCCAGGAACAAAGCCCCAGCCTGCAGACTCAGAACCTAGAAGAGGTGTATGGACAGTATTTAGCTGGAAACAAGTCAGGATACTATTTGTGAGAAAGAGACTGATTTCTCAGACCCAGGATTCTTCTTAAAAGGACCGCATGGAAAACCTCTCTCACAACCACTCACCCAGGGCTCCGGGGGACAGGGAAAGAGGAGAGTAATGGAGTAGCAGGAAGAGAGTGTAATCTAGGAGGCACAGGGAGAAACATTTCAGGAGATAGCCACCCTAACCCCTGGGACAAGTCACTCCCCAAATCTGAAGTGAATACTTCCCCGGGAAAAGCAATACCAGCAAAGGGAAGCAGGACACCAGCCAAACAAGCTCTCCCATGACACTCAGAGCAGAGTCGCTTAGAAGGAGGGAGCTTTTGGGGCTACAGTAGTGAGTCTTAGGGTGTGAGCTGCAGCGCCCCAACCCACACAGCTGAGGGCTTGCCAGAGGGTGGGCAGCAGCGGAACACGGAAGCGCGGTTCTGTCGGCAAGGGTGGAAGCCGGCTGGCCACCACAGGGCTCAGGTGTGAGCTCAGCCTTGCCCGGCTGGGGAGAAGGGGGCGTGCAAAAGCGGTCAAGCCCAGCTGCGGGCAGCCTGTAATCCAGCTATAGGAGAAGGGCGGGAACCCCAGAAGGGGTGGAGACCACCTCTTGAGCAAGGGCGCAGGAGCACAGCCTTGCCCCGCCAGTGGAACCGAGGCTTTTAACCTGACTTGGGAGCTGGCTCCTCCTGCAAGGGTGGAGCCAAAAGCCCAGAACAGGTGGAGTCCTGCTACTGAGCATGGGCACACAGTCCCGCCTAGCCTGTGGAGCCAAGGCTTGAAGCCGTCCCAAGAGCGGGCTTCTCCAGCAAGGGCGGGGCGAAAGCCCCGAAACAGGCAGAGACCCGCAGCTGAGCAAAGGTGCTCGCCACTGCCCTCAGGGCCGAGCATAATGCCACCCACATTGGCGGGGCAAAGACTAAGGCCACCAAGGCTTGTGCACCCGAGCACGTGATCACAGCCACTCCCATGAAGGAGAGGCGGAAACCACAGCAACAGCCCCAGTGGGCAGGCACCACAACACCCATACCCAAACACCCTAGGCAGCAACAGCAGAGGGGGTGGCGCGCCTGCAGACAGACCATACCTAGGGAACAGAGGCCACACCCAGTGGACTCCAGTGACCAAAACCTTTCTTTACACAGAGAAAATGAGAAGGCAAAGAAATGCAACACAAATGAATCAAGAGAAACCCCCAGAAAAGGACCTGAATGAGTCAGATATAACCAAATTATCAAATGCAGAGTTTAAAATAATGATTGTTAGGATGCGCAAAGATATTAGAACAACAATAGATGGTCATTACTAACACCTAAATAGATAGCAAATATAAAAAAGGACATTGAAATAATAAAAAAGAATCAATCAGAAATGACAAATACAATATCAGAATGACAAACAATGGAAGGAATTAAAAGCAGGATGGATGAAGCTGAGAATCGAATCAGTGAGTTAGAAGACATGATAAATAAAGGCATGGAAGCAGAGCAGAAAAAAGAAAAGAGACTCAAAAATTTTGAGGAAACTCTAAGAGAGCTCTGTGACAACATGAAGAGAAATAACATCCACATCATAGGGGTTATTGAAGAAGAGAAAGAAAAAGGGATAGAGACTTTGTTCAAGAATATCATAGCTGAAAACTTCCCTCAATTAAGGCAGGAAAATATCTCATATGTTCAAGAAGCACAGAGAAATCCATTAAAGAGAAACCCAAAAAATCAACACCAAGACACATCATAATTAAAATACCAAAGCTAAGTGATAAAGAGAAAATATTAAAAGCTGCTAGACAAAAAAAGACTATCACCTACAAAGGAGGCCCCATAAGGATGACTTTCCACTTCTCAACAGAAACACTTGAGGACAGAAGGGAATGGCAAGAAATATTCAAAGTAATGCAGAACAAGAGCCTACAACCAAGACTACTCTATCCAGCAAGGCTATCATTTACAATTGAAGGAGAAATAAAAAGCTTTCCAGGCAAAAAAAAACTCAAGGAATTTACTACAACCAAACCAAGACTGCAAGAAATGCTAAGGGGCCTGTTATAAACAGATCAAAGGAGATAAAGAATATAGCAAAAGAGGAATACAGTTTTAAAGAATAAAATGGCAATAAACAATTATTGAATACATATCAATAATAACCTTAAATGTAAATGGATTAAATGATCTGATCAAAGGAGATAGGGTAGCTGCATGGATAAGAAAACAGGACCCATACATATGCTGTCTACAAGAGACACACCTTAAATCAAAAGATGCACAAAGACTGAAGATCAAAGGATGGAGAAAAGTATTTCACACAAATGAAAATTTTAAAAAAGCTGGGGTAGCAATACTTATATCAAACAAAATGGACTTTAAAACAAAGACTATAGTAAGAGATAAAGAAGGTCACTACATAATAATAAAGGGAGCAATCCAACAGAAAGATATAATCATTATAAATATCTACGCACCTAATATAGGAGCACCTAAATATATAAAGCAGACTTTGATGGATTTAAAGGGCGAGATCAACAGTAATACTATAATAGTAGGGAATTTCAATACCACACTAACATCACTAGATAGATCCTCAAGAAAGAAAATTAACAAAGAAACAGCAGACTTAAAGGACATACTAGATCAACTCGATTTAATAGATATCTTCAGAACCTTTTACCCTAAAACAGCAGAATATACATTCTTTTCAAGTGCTCATGGTACATTCTCTAGAATAGACCACATGTTAGGGCAAAAAAGCAGTCTCAACAAATTTAAGAAGATTGAAATCATATCAAGCACTTTCTCCGATCACAACGGCATGAAACTAAAAATCAATCACAACAGAAAAAACTGAAAAATACTCAAACACTTGGAAACTAAATAGCATGTTATTAAATAACAAATGGGTAAACAATGAGATCAAAGAAGAAATTAAAAAATTTCTAGAAACAAACAATATTGAGCATACATCAACTCAAAATTTATAGGACACAGCAAAAGCAGACTTGAGAGGGAACTTCATAGCATTACAGGCATACTTCAAGAAGTTAGAAAAAGCAAAAATAAATAACTTGACCCTACATCTAAAAAACTAGAAAAAGAACAGCAAGTAAAGCCCAGAGCTAGTAGAAGGAAGGAAATAGTAAAGAGCAGAGCAGAAATAAATGACATAGAGGCTAAAGAAACAATACAGAGGATCAATGAAACCAGGAGCTGGTTCTTTGAAAAGGTAAACAAGATCAATGAACCTTTAACCAGACTCACCAAGAAAAAAAGAGAGAGGACTCAAATAAATAAAATTAGAAACAAGAGTGGAGAAATAACAATTGACACAACAGAAATACAAAATATTGTAAGAAAATACTATAAAGAACTGTATGCCAAAAAAACTAGACAACCTAGATGAAATGGACAAATTCCTTGAAACATATAATCTTCCAAAAATTAATCTGGAAGAATCAGAAAACCTAAACAGACCAATTACAACAAATGAGATTGAAACAGTTATCAACCCCCCCCCCCCCAAAAAAGAAAAGTCCTGGGCCTGATGGCTTCACAAGTGAATTATTCAAAGAAGAACTAACTCCTATCCTTCTCAAGCTATTTCAAAATATTCAAGAGGAAGGAAGACTTCCAAACTCCTTTTATGAGGCAAGCATAATTCTGATTCCAAAACCAGGCATAGACAACACAAAGAAAGAAAATTATATGCCAATATCCCTGATGAATTTAGATGCTAAAATCCTCAACAAAATATTAGCAAACCGGATCTAGCAATATATGAAAAAATCATACACCATGATCAAGTGGGATTTATTCTTGGGAGGCAAGGCTGGTACAATATTCGCAAATCAATCAATGTGATTCATCACATAAACAAAAGGAAGGAGAAAAAGCACATGATAATTTCAATAGATGCAGAAAAAGCATTTGATAAAATACAGCACCCATTCATGATCAAAACTCTCAGCAAAGTGGGAATACAGGGAACATACCTCAACATGATAAAGGCCATCTATGACAAACCGACAGCCAACATCATACTCAATGGGCAAAAATTAAAAGCAATCCCCTTAACATCAGGAACAAGGCAGGGGTGCCCCCTTTCACCACTCTTATTCAACATAGTTTTGGAAGTCCTAGCCACAGCAATCAGACAAGAAAAAGAAATAAAATGTATCCAAATTGGAAAAGAAGAAGTAAAATTATCATTATTTGCAGATGATATGATATTGTATATAGAAAACCCTAAAGTCGCAGTCATAAAAACTACTAAACCTGATGAATGAATTCAGCAAGGTGGCAGGATATAAACTTAATACTCAGAAAGCAGAGGCATTTTTATACACTAACAATGAACTATCAGAAAGAGAAATTAAGGAGTCAATCCCCTTTACCATTGCAACCAAAAAAATAAAATACCTAGGAATAAATTTAACTAGAGAGATTAAAGACTTGTACTCGGAAAATTATAAAACATTGATTAAAAAAATCAGGGAAGACACAAACAAGTGGAAGCATATACCGTGCTCATAGTTAGGAAGAATAAACATCATTAAAATGTCTATATTACCCAAAGCAATTTATAAATTCAATGCAATACCGATTAAAATACCAATGACTTACTTCAAAGATATAGAACACATATTCCAAAAATTTATGTGGAGCCAAAAGAGAATACTAATAGCCTCAGCAATCTTGAAAAGGAAGAATAAAGTGGGAAGTATCACACTTCCAGATATCAAGTTATACTACAAGTCCATTGTACTCAAAACAGCCTGGTACTGGCATAAGAACAGGCATATAGATCAATGGAACAGAACTGAGAACCCAGAAATAAACCCACACTTTTATGGACAACTGATATTTGAAAAAGGAGGTAAGAGCATACATTGGAGTAAAGACAGCCTCTTCAACAAATGGTGTTGGGAAAATTGGACAGCTACATGCAAAAAAATGAAACTAGACCACCAACTTACACCATTCACAAAAATAAACTCAAAATGGATAAAAGACTTAAATGTAAGCCGTGAAACCATAAGCATCTTAGAAGAAAACATAGGCAGTAAGCTCTCTGACATCTCTCACAGCAATATATTTGCTGATTTGTCTCCATAGGCAAGTGAAATAAAAGACAGGATAAACAAATGGGACTTTATTAAACTAAAAAGCTTCTGCACAGCTAAAGACAATAAGAACAGAATAAAAAGACAAACTACACAATGGGAGAATATATTTGACAATGCGTCTGATAAGGGGTTAATAACCAAAATTTATAAAGAACTTGTAAAACTTAATACCAGGAAGACAAACAATCCAATCCAAAAATGGGCAAAAGAAACAAATAGACACTTCTCCAAAGAGGACATACAGATGGCCAATAGGCATATGAAAAAATGCTCAATGTCACTAATCATTAGAGAAATGCAAATTAAAACCACAATGAGATATCACCTCACACCAGTCAGAATGGCGCTCATCAACAAAACAACACAGAATAAGTGCTGGTGAGGATGTGGAGAAAAGGGAACCCTCCTGCACTGCTGGTGGGAATGCAGACTAGTGCAGCCACTGTGAAAAACAGTATAGAGACTCCTCAAGAAATTAAAAATCGGCTGACCAGGCGGTGGCACAGTGGATGGAGCGCCGGACTGGGATGCAGAGGACCCAGGTTCGAGACCCCGAGGTTGCCAGCCTGAGTGCGGGCTCATCTAGTTTGAGGAGAGCTCACCAGCTTGGACCCAGGGTCGCTGACTTGAGCAGGGGGGTTGCTCGGTCTGCTGTAGCCCCATAGTCAGGGCACATATGAGAGAGCAATCAGTGAACAGCTAAAGTGCTACAACAGGAAACTGATGATTGATGTTTCTCATCTCTTTCCATTCCTGTCTGTCTGTCCCTGTCTATCCCTCTCTCTGACTCTCTCTTTGTCTCTGAAAACAAAATAAAAAACTAAACAAAACATTAAAAAAAGGAGAAATTAAAAATCGAACTGCCTTTTGACCCAGCTATACCACTGTTAGGAATATACCCCAAGAACACCATAGCACTGTTTGAAAAGAAGAAATGCACTCCCATGTTTATGGCAGCATTGTTCACAATAGTGAAGATCTGGAAACAGCCCAAGTGTCCGTCAGTGGATGAGTGGATTAAAAAGCTTTGGTACATATATGCTATGGAATACTACTCAGCCATAAGAAATGATGACATCGGATCATTTACAACAACATGGATGGACCTTGATAACATTATACTGAGCGAAATAAGTAAATCAGAAAAAATTAAGAACTATATGAACCCATACATAGGTGGGACATAAAAATGAGACTCAGAGATATGGACAAGAGTGTGGGGGGTACGGGGTGGGGGGGGAGGAGAGGAAGGGGGTTGGGGGAGGGGAGGGGCACAAAGAAAATCAGTTAGAAGGTAACGGAAGACAATTGGACTTTGGGTGATGGGAATGCAGCATAATCAAATGTCAAAATAACCTAGAGATAGTTTCTCTGAACATATATACCCTGATTTACCAATGTCACCCCATTAAAATTAATTTATAAAAAGGATAAAAACCGTATCCCCGAGCATGTAAAGGGATCACAAGGAGAGGACTGTCTGCTGAGGACCTCATTCAGCTGGAGAAGCAGCTGATTGAAGAGGAAGAGATAGAAACCGCAGAATCCAAGAGATTTGCTACCAAGGATTTGGCAGAAGGTTTTCTATGGTGGAGGATAGGTTGGCAAAATTTCAGGCTGAGGACCCCAGCAACAACAGATTCAGTAAGGTCTACAGAGCTGTTTATGGATGCCTTGCAATGCTATTGGCAGATTTTGAAAGAGAAGTCATCAACCTTCCAGACTAGCCTCAAACAATTCTTTTAGAAGGTAGAGAGGCTGCAACAGATCTTATACCCTCTTTATCAGCTCTTCTCGAGATGAAACACCTGTAGTACAGGAAGAATCATCTCCAGCATCTCCTGCACGTTTCTTAGGCAATCCTGACTCACCTGACTCAGTACCTCCAGCACCTTCTGCAGGTTCTCCTGCCTCTCCAGCTCCCTCCTCCCAATAGGTCGCTCTCTCCCACCTTGCAATGTCATCCAGTGTGCAAGCCAACCACAGGAAGAAAGGTAAGGAATTCTTTTACATTCATTTTTTTTGCCATTTTTTCTTTTAATACAGTACAGTGTACAGTGTATAGTACAGTATATTTATTTATGTCCTTTTTCTTTTTCTGTGCCTTAGTTGTGTTTTTATGTTCTAGAGATTATGATTTTACAACTGTGTTAGGATAGGTAAGTGACTTAAGCTAGGGTGTGTTTCCACTTACACCAAAATTTGGGTTACGTCACTGTCTTAGGAACAGAATTGTGATTGAACTCAAGGACCCCCCTGTATATTCTTAGTCACTCTATAACAGCGTCACCAAGTGAAACCAGCAAACTCTGTTCACTCCAGTGCAATGAGGCAACTTCGGACCCTTTTGAATCCCTCCTAATTTAGCCTGTGGGTTTGAGGAACAACCCCCGCCCCCCTGCCCAGTCACTATTCCACAGACACCTCCCTCCATGTGGGCTACTCTCTAGGAAAGATGAGACCTCGTTCTGCTTTCATAACCTTTCCATTCAGTGGGTGGGTGGGGAGAGAGGAGAATTGGTATGAACTAGCTTCTAAGGAGGATACCCTGAAATCTACATCATGACTTCCCTGGGGTTTGGTGACGTTGGGTGTAACAGTCCAGGGTGTTTAATTAGAGAGGTGGTGGCATGAGATTGTTGGGGTTTCTGGGCATAAGTGGGGGCCTGTCTGGGCCATCAGGCGGGAAGCAGGACCCCTTGCAGCAGGCGGGGAGGGGACGGTGAGAAGTTCCAGCTCCCCAGAGAGACAGAGAAAGCAGTCTGGCAAGAAATGGACAGAGTTTCAGGCGCCAAGCCAGGCAGCTGTGGTTTGGGGCAGGGTTCCAGGGCCAGTAGGGAACCAGAGTGCCAAATGGGAGCTGAGCAAGCGCCCAGTCATATGCTAGACTTGGCCCACAGGGTGAGTTTAGACAGAAATACTCTGGCTGCAGTGCACCTGGGTGCCAAAGAGCTTCCTTCAGGCACCTGGATGCTGGGTTTAGGGCAGCAAGACTGACTGATGCCTCTCCCTACTTGCGGCCAAGAGTCCCAGATTATGAATCAATAGGCTTATATAGGATCAGCTCAGCTACGGAGCAGGGCAGATGTCCCAGGGACGTGAGATTACCTTTACACTCATCCTTCTCACCAGGACAGGTAGTCATTCCTATAAACTGAAACAGATGAAGTCTAAAGTTCCTAGAGACTTTTTTTTTTAATCTCTGAAACACACCGACACACAAAGTGACTATAGGTGACAGACAGATATATACATCCATACATATACAGAGACACACACATACTGATACGTCTTATACACGAAGGAGATAAATTCTTAAAAACCTTTATTTAAACTCAGTTTTTTAAAAAAAAAAAATCCCTACTTGTCCTGACCTGTGGTGGCGCAGTGGATAAAGCGTTGACCTAGAATGCTGAGGTAGCTGGTTCGAAACCCCGGGCCTGCCTGGTCAAGGCACATATGGGAGTTGATGCTTCTTGCTCCTCCCTTTGTTCCTTCTATCTCTTTCCTCTCTTTCTCTCTCTCTCCAATAAAAATAAATAAATAAAATCTAAAAAAAAAAAATAAAAGTAAAAAAATAAATAAAAAAAACTTCTCACTTGAAATTAATCAAGCTAACATTTCCTGATGGATTGTATGCTTTCTGTATTTAAATAACAAGATATATACAGCCTAACTTATTTTTCCTTTTCTACTTTATTACCAGGAAGCTCAGAGCTAAACTTCATCCTTCCTTAGTTTAAATCGTCTAGTTTAATTTTATTCTTCTTTCAACCAATTTTAGTACTTGACTTAAGTATATAGGTCTTTGATATAATTTTATGGATATTCATCAAGTGTAATTTTTAATGATTTTAAAAGTGAATAATGAGTAAATAATAAGTGAGTTGAATTTTCTGGAATCTTAAATATATGTGCCAGGAAAGTTTATCGATGAGTTATTAAGTTCTAAAGAAGCAGGACTCCATTGCAGTGAACAAGATCCTAGTATAGAACCTACCTGGAGGGAGTTTCAATCATAGGACCTGCCCTCTGAGCCTGAGTGTGAAGGGGTGTGGGCAGTGTGAGGCGGCTGTGGGGAACGGATTAATCAGGAATACCTGTGGCAGGAGAGAGTCACTGGTCTCCCAGCCTGGGTCTGCTTTGCCAGCATCGCTCACTTTGCACCTACTGTCTCAGCCATATTTACAAACACATGGAGGAATGTTGGCCACATCCTCCCTGGGCAATTTGGACAATGCCTTTGCAGTCCTTTATCTGACCCACTAGGTCCACACGGCGCCTTGACTCAAAGATATCAGGGAAAGAAAGGCCTGCAGTGTCACTGAGTCCATTCCTCAGGGTGGGGCAGGAGTGAGAAGCAACCCGATCTGTGCCTTCTCCCTCTGGGGAGACACACGCGGTGAAATCTCCTCTTTATCCCCAGAGCAAAGCATTGGCACCAGCCATCTTAGGAGTACCCAATTCAGTTTCTCATTCTGGCATCTCTCCTTGACTTATCTTCACCCTCTCTGCATTTTTGGAGATCATTTGCGGAGGCAAGAATGTGTCCGGAAAACCTTCCACAAACATTTCATGGGGCCAGGAGTGGATGTACTTCTCAGCTTCACTGACACTGGTCTGAGGGTGCAGGCTGAAGCTCTACTCGTCTCAGGAGGGGCTGGACCCGGGAGGTTCTGCCGACCCTCTGAGCTACAGGGTGAGTGTGGCGGACAGCGCTGCCCCCAGAAGACTGCAAAGACAAGCCATCCTCCTGCCAAGTTCTCCCAGCAGGGGGCCATTGGCATGGAGTGAAGGGCTTTGAGATCCTCAGTTCCTTCCAGGCAGAAAACAATGATGGAAGGCGTCCCCTCTGAAGCAGCTCCTGGAGCATTGAATGTTTCTTCTCTGGCCTCATTTCATCCGTCAGAGAGAAGAAGTTCTAGAGACAACCTGACATTGTTTTAAAACAAGTAGAGAACTGATGTGGGGAAAAGGACTCAACTTATCTTGTACCCTTCTGAGGGACAAAGCTAGGACTTGTGAACACAGGTTAGAAGGAAGCAGAATTGAGGTAAAAATACGGAGGCTTTTGTTTCCTTTAGACTTGTTCAGAAGTGAGTTGAGTCCATTCACAGATGAATGGGTAAAGTAAACATGGTCTATACCTATAGTGGAAGATTTTTTTAACCTTAAAAGGAAGGAAACTTATGCATGCTACAATGTGGGTAAACCTGGAGGACATTATGCTGAGTGAGACAAGCCAGTTCCAAATACTATATGATTCCACAGACAGAAAGTACAATGGCAATTGCCAGGGGCTGGGGGCTTGGGAGTGGGCAGATGTTGTATCCTGGGGACAGTTTCTGTTTGGGATGGCGATGAGACCTGCGGATGAAAGAGTGATTCACTCATCACATCACAGCAGTGTGAAGGTACATTTAAAAGTGGTGAAAAGGAAAAACTTTGTGTTATATATTTTCATAATAAAAAATTAAATAAACAGCATTGGACATTAAAGGGCCCTGTGTATGACAGTGGAAAGAAATGGCCATTAGGTAGCTTATCACATTAGCGTGAATATGCCTCTTTTGGTATTTGCTGCTGGTTCAGTTTTGGTGGAACAGTGCCAGATACCACAATCTTACGTGGGAAGTAAGAGGCCCCTTACTCAGTTTTGAAGACAACTAGAAAATAGAGGCAGAAGGTCAAGTTCTTATAGGAAAGGAGTCTCATTTGCCTTCCTCTAGTATGCACGTGTGATTGGCAGGGATAGGGTACTCATTAACAGCTGGGAGTTTGTATGGTGTAGCAAGAGGCACTGTGGTGTTGAAGAAAGATTCTGTCTAGATAGTCTAGGTTCTAGTTTTATAGCTATTTAACCTCTTAGAACCTCACTTTCTGTATCTGTAAAATGGGAATAACTTTGTTCAGAAATAGATGTCAATGTCTATAACAGCACCACTAACACATGTGGTTTACCCACAAAAATAGTCACTATTATTGGTCTCCCAAAATATTCATTTTTTAACTTTTCATTCTTAAAATGTATTTTCATATGACTTGTCTGTCAGCAATGCAGTTAATGGAAAATTCATCATAGCAACCAGGAAATGAAGTTAACACTGCAAAAGGCATTATTCTTGCTCTGTATTGACACGTCAATATAACCCTGAACAATTTTGGACATCTTGGAGTGTTTTACAAAGTGACGGGTGATTACTTCTTGTTTCGGAATGCCTAAAGTCAAGAAATAGGGGCTCCAGGACATGGGAGGAGAAAAATAGGAGGGCACTTGAGAATTCTTGCAACTTGATTAGGGCTTGGAGAGTAACCATCTTTTTAATATCATTTCCAGGAACTATAGTCAGTTCCCGGGCTCCAGATAACCATGATGCCCAGTGACCTAAACACAAAAATTCTGTCACCACATAAAGTGTATGCAAATGAACTGAGAAGATTCAAACCTCAGAAACCAAGGATTTGACTCTATCTTATTTTAGGAACCTGGCAGGTATCAGGGAAAGGAATAGAAAAAGAAGTCTGCTGATAATGTGACCATAATGAAGGTTCCAGCATAATTAATTTATTATTAAAACACCTCCAAACTTGATAAGGAACTATAGAATCACAAAGGAAAGTTGTAGAAAAAGCATTTTTCTAAAAATACATATTCATTGTAGGGCATCAAAAGACTTCTTCTCTGGCCAAGATGGAGTAACAGGAAATATATTTACTCTTCTACCTTAAGTAACTAAAAAACTAAACAAAATAATGATACAATAGTTTTCAGATATTTCATCATAGAACTATGACTTTTTTTTTAAGTGAGGAGAGGGGATATAGAGAGACTCCCACATGCACCCTGACCAGGATCCACCTGGCAACTCCAGTCTGGGACCAATGCTTGAATCAACCAAGCTATCCTCAGTGCCCAGGGCCTCAAGCCACTGGCTGCAAGAGGGAAAGAAAAATATAAGGGGTCAGGGCAAAGAAGAGAAACAGGTGGTCACTTCTCAGGTGTGCTGTGGCCAGGGATCAAACCTGGGACATCTGCTTGCTGGGCTGATGCTCTATCCACTGAGCCAACTGGACAGGACCTGAACTACAACCATTGAAGAAGGGGAGAAAAAAGAGATAAATCTTACAATTGCTCCAGGTAGGTGACTAGAGAGATAATTTCCAGACTATGGTGCAAAGAGGCAAAAACAGAGTTCATCAATCTCATTACAATGAGGAGCTAAAGATCCAGGTGAAGGGAGGTCAAAGCTACTAGAACTTATTGAAGAGAGCTTTAAGAGTGAGCAAGCTCCAGAGATTTGCAGAGAGGTCACTTCAAAATTTTGGTTGAGTAGTGATCTATGTACATATGAGAGGAATGTATCTGAGGAGAAAGAATTACCCCAAAACCAGCAGACAGAACATTTACCAGTGTTCACACAAGGCTAAGAATAGTTTGTGTTCCCACTAGCGAGAGTAGAAAGACCTCCTAATACAGTCTTAAGAAGGGAACTCATCTTTTTTAGTCCTGCCTCAGTAGTGGGACCAAATAAGCCCTGGACTAAAAGCTGCTCTTGACTCATCATAAAGAGCTTAAAATCAAGCCTTGAAAAGATCCAATTGATCCCAGGTAACTTAACCTAGTGCCATAATAAAGTTCAACACTATTTAAAGGAATATAACAAAATCCAGCAAACAATGTAGAATTACCATGTCAGGTATCTAATAAAAAATTATCAGTATATAAAGAAGCACAAAAATATTACTTATAACCAGGATAAAAACTGATCAATATAAACAGTCCCAGAAATTATGGAAATAATAAACTAGCAGATAAAGATGTAAAATACAATATCTAAAATGAAAAAATACTTGATGGCATTAATAGTTAATCAGACATTGCAGCAGAAAAGCTAAGTGAAGCTGAAGACAGAGCAATATAAACTATCCACAATGAAGAATCAAGAGAAAAAAGACTGAAAAAATTAATACAGCATTAGTGATTTGTGGACTATACATGTATAACCCAAGTGGACTACATGTGTATAATTAAAGTGCTAAGAAAATGGTGTGGGGGTGGGGGAGAAAATATGTGAAGAAATAAAAATGTTCTAACTTTGATAAAAGTGATAAACTGAGAGATTCAAGGCCCTCAACAAACATGCATCAGAACAAACATTAAGAAAACCATGCCAAAACACAGGATAACTAAACTGTTGAGTATGAGTGGTAAAAAGAAAATCTTAAAATCAGCCAGATGAAAAGGGACACATTACATGCCTGGAAACAAAAAAATGACAATGAAATGGCAGCAGATTTCTTGTCAAAAACCAGAAGGCAATGGATTTAAAGTGATTCATAACATATGTTGAAGGAAAATGTATGACAACAACAAGGAGGAAATAGAAGTATACTGTTATAAGATTATTATCCTTAAAGTGGAACAATATTATTTTAAGTTAAACCATTAGAAGTTAAAAAGTGTAATATATACTTATAGGAGACCAATATTTATGACACAGATTATGTTCTCTCAAAAACAAACTCTAGTGCTAGTTCAATGAGTTTATCATTCTCAAATTTATATCTTTCATTCTAGCTTTAATTAGTTATAATGATATTTTTAATTGAAAAATTTAACCTATCTCTATAGTTCAACATCTTTTTTTTTTTTTTAAACATTGTCAAGTAACAGCAAGGGAAGTATTTTCAGCATCATGCTGGTCTCACCAACCTAAATTTGGTACTGTGGAATTTGTTGATGAGGACAAACTATGTGAGAATTCCTATGCTTGAAGTAATACTGGGTTTGGGCCATTTCTATTTAAATGATGGATTTGGAAAAAAATGTGTTTACAAAATGATTCTTCTATTTACAAACTACACTGCCTTCTGTTTGGGAAAACAAGTAAGGTCTCTATGACTTGGAGGTCCCACACGTTGCACATAGAAAAGGACATACACTTCTGGTGCCCTTAGTCATTGTGGAATTAATAAGACTTTTGGAAAACATGATGGAAAACTTGCTTACTTAATAACTAACCATTCTTGTCAGATAAGTGAAAATAATACTGACCTCACTGAATTTTCCACCAATGCATCTCCCTATTCAGACTGTAAGTGGGTCATATTTGGAACTATGAACTTTAAACAATGTCAGTTATTCAGGGGCTGGATAATTTGATAGGAATATAGCATGTTAAGTGGTAGCGATAGCTTAGAGAGTAAGGTATATGGTTAATGAGTACATCCAACTAGAGGCCCAGGCAGCTTGGCTTAGTGGTAAAGAACAAATAGAGGATCCAAAGAATGTCCTAGTTCTGTCATTGGCTAGACCTCATCAAGCAAGGCCATGTAACTTCTTCAGACCTTAGTTTCTACTTTAGACCAGGGCAGTATTTCTCTAAGTATAGTGCATACCACTGGTTGTATGCCACATTTTTTCCCCTTCTTAACATAAATTAGTGTATTTTAGAAAAAAGTTAGAACCTTTGAAACGCCTAGGAACTTGTAGCATTTGTTACCTCTGGAAGCAGAGGTGTGAAGTTAAGGTTAAAAATGAAATAACTGTGGTTAAAAGTCTGTTTAGAAAGGAGAAGGACTCCCTCTGGGTCCACACAGCCAGCAATTGCCCCTCCTCACCCAACTGGGCAGAAGACTCCAGAAGAGAATTCTCCCAGAAGATGAACCTGTTGGGATACCTAGGGCCTCAGTGCTGAGATAAGATTTATGCAAGTATGGGAAAGTTTGGATATATATTAGTGAAAGTATTTAAAAATCTTATTAAACCATAGTACTATGATTAACTCTGCAAAGAGTTTTCCAAAGAAAACAAATAGCTATGTAGGAAAGGAAAAGACATCAGTTTAATGTGTGGCTCAGATGTCAATAGTAATGTCATTAAAGTAATCATTACTTTAATGATTAAAATAATGTCATTAAAGTAATTTCAACTGAATATTGATTTAACCCAAATGTCTATATTAGAAGAATGGGAAGATGGGAAATGGAAGTAGGAATTGAGTAAGTAATACTGAAATTAAGCTAAATCTGAATCTTTCATAGTAGGAAGTCAATAGATAATGCTAAAATAAGAAACCAAGTAGAAATACTAGGACTTGTTTTTGAAAATAAAGAATTAGAGGTAAATATGAAAATAATTTAGAAGCACTGAAAGTGGTAACTTTAAGGGGTGGAGGACAGCTTTATATTGTATAACTTCCTGCAGAATTTTTTGATTGTTAAATATATGCAATATAATTTTGACACATTTTTAAAATTCCATTAAAAAAATAATGAAGGTGTTATATGCAAATGATGGAAAATTGGAAAATACTAGGCTGGGAGACTTTTAAGCTGTGACTTTATAAGAGAGTTTCTGAACTGATCTAATAAAAACAGCGAATTACCACTCTCTACTGACATTTGTTGTCATAATACCCACAGCTGAAATCACGTGCATTATTATTTAAATTATAGTGGGTCATTACAGAATTTCGTAAACCAGAGCTGGAAGATAACTGGGACACTTTGAAAACTTTAAACACTTTCATTTATAAAGTCATATTTATAAGTTTTTGCCTAGGATATGCTAGTGCCCCCCATCCATCACCTGTAACACACACCTTTTTAAAAATAATAGTGGTTTCTAGAATAGCTGGGACCACCATTGTGTGATACTTGTTAAATTGAAAATATAAGAGAACTGGGTAGGCATCTACGATTAAATGAGGTAAAGCATGTAAAATACCAGGTATGAATGAATCTTTGCTTCCTTCTCCCTCACCCTCCCCCATAGGAAAGGAGGTTAACTGGCAATCACTCAAATTATGACACTGTTTCACAGGTTCTTGGAACCTGGGACCAGAGTGATGTTTGGGAAGGGAAGCGCTTCTTTTATAAATCAGAGTCTGATGGCTGGAAGATTCTAGAATTATATCGGAAGAAAGGAAAAATTAATGGAAAATGACTAGATTTTAACCCAATGGTTTAGAACATTCCAGAGCCAAGAGAAGTCCTTTATAATAATTAGAGCCAGCTGTGTGCTTGGGCAGTTCAGGTCATGCAGATGCCAAACCCCAACTCAGACACTTACAGGAAGATTCTCATCATCAAAAGTTTCCAAACATCCTGTAAAAAAATCAAAAGAAGGTAAATTATGTTATCTTTTCCCGTTCAGTCAAAACAATTTTCTCTCAAATACTGATCATCTCTCTGTTTTCACTGGTGCTTCATATCTGAAGATCATGTTACTGATACTGTTACATTGTGCATACATGAAAGAATTCTTTTTAAAAAAAGACATCATTAACAACTTTCCATTCTGCTGGAATTTGTTCTTGGATAATGATCTTTACCCAAGAGCCACACCAACTCACCCATAAGTCACATGGTTTTGGCCAGTAAAGAACTGAACCAGCATCTCTCTGAATTAAAGAACTGAGTTGCTGGGAGCAAAGGGGAAGAAAGGGAGACTTTTACTGTAGTCTCTGTTGTAACTTTTGAATTTAAAGAAAAAGATATATGAGAATTTCCTATTCCAAAAAATAAGTACTTAAAAAAATTTTTTTTTCATGAGAAGAATATATTGGTTTGCTGACTTGCTCACCTTAGCTATAGAAGTTCTAGTAGACATGAACTATATACTTTAGAGAGTGGAAACTTACTTTCTTCTAGGTCATTTATTATATTCTTTCTGTTGAATTGTAAATCTCTTGAACTATATTAAATTGCAGGTCCTCTCATCTCATGTTTCTTTTACTTCTGCTTCAGGACTAGTTTTTTTTGAAGCTACAGCTGAGAGAGAAGAGACTTGAAATAAAGCCACACAGCATTTTGCTTCAGTAGTAGCAAGCAGTGTTGGAGGTTGGCCGGGTTCCAGAACTCCCCACTTAACTCAAGCTGGACCCTCCCTCTCCAGGCCCATTTCTATTGGTCACTTTGTTGCAACACAAAAAAGAGGTGGAGCAAGACCATGGCTTTACTGCTATTTACCATGGTGACTAACTTGGTGCTAAATGTAGAATTCACTGCATTCCTGAGGTTGACTCATTTCCACTCAAAACCTTTGGGTTGGGGTTGGAACTCAGCGCAGGTTCCACAGGGCTGCTCCTGGAAGCTGGCCTTGGATCCTCTTATCTGGACCAGCCCAGGGTGTTCTCCACCTGAACCCAGCTTGTTCTGATGCAGATTGATTAAAAAAACAAACTAACTAATGAACTAACTAAAACAAATTAACAAAAACACTTAGATATATGCTAAGATGGGAAAGAGAATTCAGAGAAGAATGTTCTAAGTGAATCTTAGACTTACCTGGGTTTCCTGACCATTAGAAACTCCAACAAGTAGTCTTCCTTCATCTGTCCTAGGACTGACTCAGTGTTGGTAGAGCAGGAAACCAGCCATGTTCAGAAGTACAGGGAGCTCACATTTAATTTGGTTCTTATTAGCCACATTCCTAGATTCTTTCAATTCCTGAAACAAACTTAGTTTAGAGATGCAACCATATTTTTCTTAAGGGCATTTTAGCCTTTTTATCAAATAATTCAATAAGGTAGAATGGAACTCCTACCACTGACTGACCTCTAGGTTTCTCCTATAGATCAGAAGTCTGTAAAATGAAGTAGTTGTACTTAGTGGAGAGGCAAGGCAATCTTTTGGAATACAGGAAGAAAATATTTGAACTTAGATTTATTGTTATAGAAAATAAAATAAAATAGAAGTTAAGATTTATTAGTATTTAATAAATAATGTAGATTGACGTCAGAAGGTCAGTTGCTCTGAATGACAGAGGAGAAAATCCCATAATTTAGAGAGGTTAATAGCATCACCATAACTCATTTGTTTTTAGTGTACTAGGACACACTGTACTTTATGTGTGATAGGCTGCATGGATTTATAGGTTTTATACTCTAGTTTTGATAAAAACCAACCCTAATAAAAATGGGCTAATAACATGAAAATATTTTTCAAATGGAATCAGAAGTAAAGCTCATAACAAAATACAAGCATAAGTACACAACAAGGATATGGTAGAACATACACCTTCTTAATTCATCTGTCACATGAGGTAAAAATAAGAACAATCTAGTTTATCACATGGTCTCAACTAAAAATACTCCTTGTTTTCTGTCTACAGACTTCCACAGGCTGACTGTGAGTGTCTTCTTAGCCTTATACTAGACTCTTCTGTAGCCTCAGTTTCTAGACATAGAGTATCTCTCTGTGTTCACTGGTCCCTTCACAGTTATTGCACCATATCCTTATTCCTTAACCTGAAACTTCTCTTCTCCATTGCTCACCCCACCGTCAAAGTTCTGCTCAAGGCCTGTTCAAACCCACGTTCTTGTGATTTCCCTTTTGAAGGCAAAGTTGTCCTGTGCCCTCCTCCTGCCCTTCAGTTGTACCCTTAATTCATTTTGTAGTGTTTTAGTTGGTGGTTTGTGCTTATCCCTTCTACTATGGCTCAGGTTCTTGAGGGAAGAGACTGTGTCTTAATTCTTTTTCGTTAAACCTTCAGGGTTCTGTGTAAAGTGGGAGGTGACCCATGGTAGTCTGATGAACACATGTTCCCCCTGTAGCTCAGCTTAGCCTCTGTGGTTCGTTTAATATTTATGGAAAGTCCACTCTGAGGGAGACTCTGGACAGAGCTCATCAGTATCTGCTCTGTCACTCACATCTTCAGTGAGATGTGTAACCAAACTAACTGCATGAGTTTGGTTTTAATTTTTATGTTCAATTTTTGATGAAAATATAAATAAAATGTAGCAGCTATGTAGAAAAAGAAATAAGCCAAAAAACCATCAGGTAAGCCTATATTTAACAAGTGGTAGTATTAATCCAAAGCTGATATTCATTCCTTAATGTGGTACTGCAGTTACTTAACTAGCACAGAATAAAAGTGTCATTGTTTAAAAGTGGGATTGGGCTATGGTGGTGCCTTTACAGAACTGAACTTAAAGCAGTAGGTGGGAGAAAATAATTAAGATAGTTACCTAATGTTAATTGAAGGTTATTTTAAAAAGTAAAGAATTGGGAACTACCTGAATGTTCTTGAACTGGGAACTCATGAAAGAATTTTGACTATATCCATATCTTGTGACAGGCAGCATCATGGGAAAATGTACATAATATTTAGTTTAGTGAAAAGGGCAAGTTGTATAAAATACCTATAGTATGGTTTATTTTATGTTTAAAAAATTCTCTATAAATGCACAGAAAGGGAAATGGAAAATGTAAGTTGTCTGTGTATGTGCATATATACACACATACATGTATATAGACTCATATACACATATATATTTTTTCTCTGGAAGAATAGGTTCATGAAATTGTTAACAGCAGTTACCTCTAAGAAAAGGAATTAGAGGAGAAGCACAAAGTGAGGGAAAGGATTCTTATTTTTCACATTTCTATGTTATTTGAATTTGTTATAGTAAATGCACATTATGTTTGTGATTTTAAAACAGTAGTTAGTTGTTGAAGGAAAGAGGAAGTCCCGTGGGCAGAAGTATGTCAGAATTGCAGCAAACACACAGAGAAACTCAGAAACCTGGAAAGAGGGGTGGGTGGCTAGTGGGCCACGCAGGGTGCAAAGCCACTGCCGGCTCCAGGATCTGTTCCTGCTGCGCAGAATGCGAGCTCATCCTCATACCGCAGGAGCGTAATTCTACCAAGGAGCCTGTGCTGCTCACCTCTGCGCCTAATGGGGGACAAATGGTTTTCTCCTCTGTTGGAAACATCTTCAGGGGAAGACTCGAGGGTCCACCTTGGGAGTGCAAGCCAGACTTCACTTTCCTTGCTCCCTATGTCAACACCAAACCAGTCTGGTAGTGTTTCACTGTCCGATTTACACCTGAGTTCATGTTCAGTTCACATTCCCGAAGAGCCATCTAATCAAGACCCTTGTTTCTATAAGCAACCATACAAAATTTTGAAGGATGTTTTTATGTTATTCTTTTGTTTTGGGTTTGTTTGTTTTTTAGGTAAAGTCTAAATTCATTTTTTCTCTTAACGCATATCTGTTGATTCTCAAATAGGTCTTGCTCTAAACCGGAGTTTTTGGGTTGTTTTGTGCAAAGTTGGTAGAGAAAACAGAGCCCTGGAGGCCAGCCTTGCTGCACACAGTCTATACAACCTTGAACAGAGCGGCTTTCTTCTCCGCGCTTCGGCATCTTCCTCTGTGTGATGAGAGGGTTGTAGCGGATGGTCTCGGGCTTTACAGGCACTAACATTGACATTCCAGTCTGGGAACTCTGAATGGACAGACGCTGTCTCCCCAGAGCTGTGTGGGCGCTGGCAGGCCCACAAACGTAGAGTGGAAATGAATTGTTTAAACCGTTTTCTTTTAATTGCTCCCTTGTCTTTCTTTCAGAGCAAAACACTAACACTTCATGGTGCTATAAACTGCGACAGTATCGGACCAAGTGGCCGGAGCGGAACGCAGCAACAAGCTATATAAGGACAAGCACTCCTTCCTCTGTGTTCAGAGTGAAGGCCAGCACCACATCTGGCACCCAAAAGGTGTGCAATCCAAGTTCTTTGAACAAATAAATGTATGAATAAGCGATGTCACCAGCTGAGAAAAAGGCCGACCTGATTAGAGAAACGCTGCTTGCAGTGGGCTCTGCAGACCAGCTGGAAGGTTTTCCAGCCCAAAGTGCTCTGGCCCTGAGTCGCCTTCTCTTCCTGAGAAGGTCTCCCTGATTGGCTAACCGTTTCCTAAAGTTCAGGGAGTGAAGAAGAGAACCCCTCTGAGCCTGGCTACACCCATGCACAGAATATTCAAGAAAGGCAGTTTAATCCATTACCAAAGAGAGCGCTTTGTTTTTCCATTCCAGTTGGGAAGTGAGCTAACACTACAGAACAGGTGCGAACAAAGCCTTTTCTGTGCGTCAGCAAATAGATGCTACTTGTTTCAAGTCAACTCACTGCATTGGAAAAAAAAAAAGAACTTGAACAATCTTGGAAAGCTATTTTGGTAAGTCCTGTGGTGACACAGTGGATAAAACAGTCAACCTGGAATGCTGGGGTTGCTGGTTCGAAACCGTAGGCTTGCCTGGTCAAGGCACATATGGGAAGCAACTACTATGAGTTGATGCTTCCTGCTCCTTCTCACCCTCCTTTATCTCTCTCTCTCCTTTCTCTAAAAATCAATAAATAAAATCTTTTAAAAATAATAAAGTTATTCTGTTATCTTAAGTAAGTGAAACTAATTTGTTTATGCTTCTATTTATCCTTTAGTTGGTTTAATACATTCTTCCTTCAAAGACAACACAAAGATCAACTTCAGCCAACTTTAGCACAAATGCCCAAGGTCAGTCATTCAGATGAATTTATAATGGGGAAATTATTTTTTAACTTTTACACACAGAGGGCTCTACCTGCCTATTTGTGGCATCAGCCATATTTCTAATTCTTTTTTTGTTGTTGATCCTTTGCTCTTGTTAGATTTTCTGGTTTTAACTCCTCTCATACTATCTCATTGCCAAAGGGCACCAAGTTTAGTGCCCCTGGTATTTCTAAAATGTTGTTTGTTTTTTTCCCTACATGTGTGTGCTCTCAGCAAATCTATACGTAAAGAAGAATCCAAGTATGATTTGGTTTCTTTTTTTCTTTTTAAAATTTTTTATTGAATTTTCTGGGGTGACATTTAATGCCTCTTTGTTTCCTCACCACAGTAGTATGAGACTGGCCCCTCTGAGTCATGGTCCAAGTGAGAAAGCAGCAAGCAACCAGATAGCATGGTCTCGGTGGGAAAAAGTTTGACAATGGTCAGTGGGCCCGACCTGTGATTTAGGAAACACTGGTTCGCCTTTCTGGGCCTCAGTGTCTCATTGGCAAAAGGAGGCTCTCGAAGCCAACTGGCTTCTGTGTGTCCAGTTCTAACTTACCGCTGTGCTGTGAACGGCAGCGTTTGGGAATAGTTGATATGATTTATAAGCCATTTTAGGTCAACCAGAAGAGGATAATGCAAATCTTGAGAAATACTACTTCCAAGGTGCCCATGAGACTCATGTAATCACCTCTTTTTTTTGGAGAGATTAGGAAATTGTGGTTTAAGAACAAAAAGCCCTAAATTGTAGTTTTGCACTCACTGATTGGGGAAAACAAAAAGCCAAGTCAGTATTTTCCTTAAAAAAAAAAACAACTATAAACAGCAAGTTCTGGGGTAAAAGAAAAAAGTAAACAAGAATGAAAACATGTTTATTAAAATTAAAAAAAAAAATCAGTCACATGATTGTTCCAGAACACAAAAGCCTTCCCTGTTTTTGTTACTAAGTGGCCTGTGATTTAAAGCTGCTGACAACACCAGCCGCTCACAATGACACTGTCCCCCTTTCTTCCCTGCACAGCCCAAGCAGACACTCATTTGTATGTATGGTTTCAGCCTGTCGGCAGTGTCTGGCCAAAGGGACAGATATTAATGGCATATGTTAATCACTAGCCAACAACTCCCTTTCATTAGAGTGTTTATTAACATTTTCACTTCTGCCCATAGAAGCAGCTGGCATGAGGGCACGCTGGCAGCCTCGAGTCCATGTGCTCTTCTCACTCTGCGTTCACGAGATAAAATAGATTTTTCCTTTTGGGCAGTGAAACTCTTTCTATCTCGGTTGAGAGCTTTCCGAGCTGCCCAGAGATGACACCAAAATAGTAACTTGGACAGAAGTGTTTTGCTGTTGTAACCCATCTTCAGAGCTGTTCTAGGTACTTTTGGTGCCCTAACATGATCAGTACCCATCCATTTGTTTAGTTATCTCAGCGTTAGCGAGCACCTAATCATCCTCATTTTAACCATATACACCCAGAAGCTATGAAGCTCTGTATCAGTGGGACTATAAACGATTTTTGGAGGAATACCAACCTTCTCTAAATACACCTCTAGACTAGATTTCTCAATAGCACAAAATTCACTAAAATTTAGGAGGATAAGGGTTGGGGTGCAGGGGGAGAATAAGCTAGCCAGAGAAAAAGTCTGAAAAGCTAAAAGTTTAGACAGCACAACAAACTATAAATTGACATATGTTCATGTTTCACAATGACACCACAATTAACCGTAAGGAGCTCTTTAGATGTTTCTATTCCATTGATTGCACAGGTCCCTTTAAGGTACCCTGAGGAGAGAAATGGACAAGTCGCCACCAGAAAGGCAAAGAGGGAACGACCTGGTAAACAAGTGTGCTCCAGCACTCTCACGCAGTGACATCCTCCAGCAATCACTTGTCGCAGAATATCAAATGCAGGACAGAGAGCAGAATGCTAAAGAGGCTGTTCTTAGACAGCTGCTTTGTTGGGAAATCACAGTAGCTCCCACTTTCAAGGAGATCAGAGGTTCTGTTCTCATCTGATCTGGCTGCCTTGTCACAAACATTAGAGTAACGGATTTTTGCTTTCATATTAGAACACAGCTCTCTAATGCCATGCAAAGAACAGCGATTTTGCCAAGGGAGTTTCATAGCTGTAAAAGACAGGAGGCTATTATAACATCTTTTAAAATTAAAACTAAAGGAGGCCTGAGCTTTGTATTCTTAATCCTGTGAGGAGGCCACAATTCTTTCTTTTCTCACCCCTCCTGTCCCAGCCGCCAGAAGTAACCAGCTCCTGAGGCTTTGTGACCTAATGCTAAGAAAGTCTATGCTTAGTTACACTCTCTGCATGGGTCTGGTGGCACGGAGCTCTGGGAAAGGAAGTCTGTGCGATTGCTGTGGTGGACAGACAGGTGATGGACTACCACCAGCCATGGGAAGGATGCTTTAGTGAGGGCTATTCATTTAGTCAACAAATATTTATTACTTACAGCAGAGCTGATGTTCAGCTGTTATGCACCAATAATGTTATATCAACTAGTTTTTAAGATATTAAAGTGCTTCTGTACTGATTGGTAACATGTTACTACTCTGAGCCTTCCCAGTGCCCTACTCTGCCCCAGAAGTACCAATCCCTTCCCCAGCACTTCCTGAATTCCCTAAGGCCACGTACCTACAAGATTCATACCTGCCCCAGGGATATCCAGATCTCTGCTCCAGCACCAGAGTTTGCATTACCTACAAGATTCATACCTGCCCCACGGATATCCAGATCTCTGCTCCAGCACCAGAGTTTGCATTACCTACAAGATTCATACCTGCCCCAGGGATATCCAGATCTCTGCTCCAGCACCAGAGTTTGCATTACCTACAAGATTCATACCTGCCCCACGGATATCCAGATCTCTGCTCCAGCACCAGAGTTTGCATTACCTATAAGATTCATACCTGCCCCACGGATATCCAGATCTCTACTCCAGCACCAGAGTTTGCAGAAAGAGGGCAGCGTTGCTGACATAGGTGTAAATATCTAGACAACTCTCGACTATCATGGCCCAGCACCAACCTGGGTATCAATGAGAAACAAAAGCATAAAGCATGGACACCTCTATCTTCTGGGCTCTCTCAAGCTGTTAGAGAACTTCCATGAAAAGGGCTCTGTGCTAAGCTCCAGCAATGTTGACTGAGATGGTGCCAATTTGGTGAAATTGATTTGCAGACCTGAAAACTGGACTTTATCACCATGCTAGAGTGAAGCAGGTTCTCAGGGACAGATTCATGTCAGTCAAGCTCTTGAGGGACTATTATATAAACTAAAATGACAGTTTATTAATTGACAATCAGAAATAAAAACTTCTGAGCGGAGCAGATATTTATGTCACCTTGGCTAACAAACACGTTCTCTCCCAGTCGGAAACTAAATAAGAAGACAAATGAGGAGCAGCTTGAGTACACAGCCCTATTGGGACATTAAAGGGATGGTTGTAATGTCAAAGGGTGTCAAGATTTTCATACACCCATGCCTTCACCTCCTTTCTGGTGATGGACCTGCCCAACAAATAGAACTGGATGTTCTTTGAGCTCACCCATGCACTCCCCGCTTGGCAAATCCTTCCCCTCTGACTTCCACTTTTTTGTTTCATGTAGACACCATCCTTTGGTTGACACATTCTATCTTTAGATGTGTTAGTACCACCAACTGGGCTCCAACCAAACTTTGCTTGTCTCCTGTTCCTGGCTTGGAAGCCCCAACACAGATCCTGACAGTTGGATTGGATTGCTATCATTTAACTCACTGGTTCTCAGATTTAGTAGAACTTTGAAAGCATCTGAGAAATCTTTAAAAATACTCATGCCTGTTTGCTTCCCCCCAGAAATTCTGATTTCATGGATAAAAGGTGTGGTTTGAGCACTGGACATTTTTAAAGCTCTCCAAAATATGCAACCAGAATCCAGGGCTCCTCCTAGGGCGCTGAGATTCAAGGAAAAGAGCTTTAAATTCAAGCAGAATTTGAGTATTACTGATTTAATTCTCTGATTTGGAAGATACCATAGTCTGCACCAGTTTTTAATACATGCCAGTGCTCTGGTTCCACTTACGATGTTGATTTATTTGGTCTGGGGTGGGCTCCAGGCATGGGCATTTTTACACATCTACCCAGATGATTCAGCTGTGCAACCAGGGTTGAAAGTCAATGGTCTAAACATTATTGTACTGAATTTTTTGTATCAGTTTCTCCTTGGACATGGCATTGCACAGAGGGGAGCCCAGGGTATATGTTGAGGGAAAGGGCTGCGAAAGTGAACTTTCCAGGGGAACAGCAGCACCTGTGTGCATGAGGGAGCCCTGTGCCATCGGCAGGGTGTCATAGAGGGGCTCAAAGCAGGCAGCTTTATGTCCATTCCAAATGTGTGATATTTCCCTGCCACAGACATGGATTAGGATATATAACCTTAGAGGCATTTTCTACCACATTTTAGAGCTACTTCCATAGAAGTCAATGAAGTCAGTGGGCATGCCTTGCTTGAGGAAACCGGCCTGCTGCATACCTTTCTATGAGGAACCTGACTTCCTTGTCTCTGATTTTGGCCTGGCCTCTGCCGCCCTCCACCTGAGTCCCCTGCTTTCTGAAGGTGGCCATCTTGAAAGGGGCTGGGTTACATTTTAGTCCCTATTCTCTTTAGCAGTAGCTGTGTTTAGCAGAGATAAAAGAGACTGAAGAATTCCAGCCTGTCATCTTCATAAATAAATTAAGACTTTTCCATTGTCCTCACAATTCTCTCATTTTTCTGTTGTCATTTCTAACATTTCCAGCATGCAATGAAATTCATTTGAGCTTTCCAGGTGTTTACAGCCTCGTCTGATTGTAAGGCATCTGGGAAAGCCATCAGCTCCACTTAGTAAGCATTCCTAGGAGAAAAAAAGCAGTGAGCAGGGCCCTGAACGACCTCAGGGACTCCTCCCTTCCTCCTCAGGACTGCCAGGCACAGGACTTGGAACAAAATGATTTGGAATAGGAACAGGGGAGACAGAGCAGGGCTACCCTGTGTGGTTGGGCAGGTGGCACAATCCCAGGGGAGTCACAGACAGCATTCTGTGGGCATGGTGCCTACATACCTTCTCCCACTGTCCTATGCACCAGTCCTTGCAGAAGCACTGTTCTTGAAAGAATGTCAGCTCCTTGGGGGCCCCGGATTTCAGTTGCATGTGTGCCTCTGAGGCATGTAGCACCAGAGGAGTGCCTTGTTCTCTCTGGGCTTCTTGCTCATAGGTGCTCTCCAGCTCTCAGCACAATTCCCAAAGTCGCTTTCTCTGGGCCTGAGGAAGCCCAGCTGTTGGCCCTCCTCAAACAGTTGTATATCATCTCTCAGGTAGAATAAAGAGAACATGAATTTGAAGATCTCAGTAGCCAGACCTGAAGCTGAATTTTCTCTGGTCCTCTGATTTACACATTTCAGATTAGGTGATCCCTTGGGGCTATTTCCCAGCTTATTTGAATAAAGACCCAGTATTTCTCAGAAGCCCCCAGGATAAGGCATCACTCTCTATATCATGCAAAGAATAGCTGTGTTCAGCTGCTTATGATCATATAAATATTCATTGTTCAAAATGGTCATATAAAATATTCCTCTGCCGACTACAGCTGATAAACTAATACAAGTGAGGGTTATCTTTGTCTTCAGAAACCATCAGTTCGTGTACATACAGGTTTGTTTTATTGCATTTGCAGGGTCATATATGTAGCATTGCCTCATAGATCTAATATTTAACTGGTCACAGCAGGATGCTTCCTCAGATTTCCGCTGCTGCACTGAGTGGTAAGCCCAGGTGGAAGAGCGTCAGATTCTTATTATACTGATAGCTATCCAGTATCATCCATACCCATGAGGACCTGTGACAGATACTTCAGTTCCTCATTTGATGACACTTATTTGCTCTTTATTGAAACTAGCAAAATTTTTCAGGAGGCAACTGTGTTAGCACTTTGTTTTTGCCTTTTTTTAACATGCACCCCTTCCCGAGAGAGAGAGAGAGAGAGAGAGAGAGAGAAAGAGGGAGAGAGAGAGAGAGAGAGAAGAATCTCTTTTAATTGCTTGGTGTTAACCCGGAAGGTCCATAAAGACTTTCATTTAGAACCATAGAATTTTAGAGCTGGCAGATACCCTAGGGATTGTCCATCTGACACTGGCATCAGGTGTCTGCACATGAAGAAGCAGAGGCATAAAGTGATACAGCAGGTTTGTGGCAGGGAAAACCTGATAACCCCTGACTATGTTACCCCTGAGGACCCCCAGCTGCCCACCTTGTCTTTACAAAGAACCCAGTTTCCCCATGCCTCACCAACCTGAAGCTGGACCACATTTTTAGTAATAAACCAAATTTCACTAGTCCATGCCCAAACAAGCCAAGCCAGGACCTACTCAGTCCTCTGCAATATGTCTCTCTAATATTTCTGGAAGTCTCCATGTCCTCACGAAGAAATGTCCTCCTGCTGGTGCTGCCATCTCATGCTCAGCCCTGGGAAGCAGGGAGCTCTCAGGATGCTAAAGTTGCCCTGGCTCTGCCTCCTCTCAAAAAGGGTCTCACCTCACAGTTCTGCCAAAGCTTAGGGAGCTACCTTCTCAGGGCTCAGCTCTCCTCTGTGAAGGACTCACACGTGAGCCATGTGTAAGTAGTGAGTGATTAAGTGTGAACGCGTTGTCCAGAAAGCAAAAGCATGTGACAAACCCTCTGCTATACTCAGAACTTGAATGTCCAGCTGCCCGTGCAAGGCTTCTGCTCCCCTTAGAATGAATTCTTCCCAGAAAGCTTCTCAGTTCTTCCCATGAATAAATATCTTCTAGACCCACGCCAGCCACTGACAAGTTATGCCCATAGTTGAACCCCTTCTAGATGCAAAGTGGGCCCCTATCATACTAGTGATTTTTCTTCTTCTAAGTAGTACATCATGATAATTTGGTGTTAAAGGCTCTAGTTGGCTTGAGGGGTGGGAGTATGAGCTGACCTTTGTTATGCGGGTGATCTAAAGTCAGACTCTTGCTCTCTGTCCCTGGGCTCTCCCATTCCCAGCAGCTTTCCCCCACCTACTCCCTGGTAGATGGGCGGTCCTGGCTCTGTGGGGCCTGAAGCTTGTATCATTTCTGGCACCATCTTTAGTAAATAAAAAAATAAATAATGCCAAATATAAAGTCAGTACAAAAATAAATATTGGTTCAGAATGAGAAAAGAAAGCAATACAAATTTTAAAGGTTGAAAATCTGAATAATAACAAAAGCACTATAAAAACTGTCATAATATTTTTTTATTGCTTACCTGCCTGGTGTACTTCTCTGGTGCCTTTTCCACTACATTTTTCTTATCTGCATACTTTTCAATTGCTTCTTCATGCAGTAGTACATTGATTTTGTAGTGTCATTTTCTATGAAGATAATAGATAATTCCGTTTTTCCCTTGGCATCGTTGATGGGAAGTTGTTTTTTATTAGTAGTAGTTAGAAAAGTTTCTTTTGGTCTGACATGTTATTGGTCATGTTGAATAAACTTTTAGGACTAAGAGAACCTCTACCAAATTTCTTTCATATATAAGCTGTAAAATTTTCAGGATAGTTCAAGTTTGCATGATCACTAATCTTCAATACTCTTGGGATTATAACACTCATTAACTGGGGTCATGGGAAGGTTCCATGCAAGTGAGCGGTCCTGAAGCTTGAGTCTCCTTTACTTCCTATCCTGGTTTCTCTAGAAAATGAATAGAGTCAACTGTAACTGAAAAATAAAAAATAAGAAATAAAAATTGAAAAATGAAAAAAATGATTAAAAAAAAGAAAAAAAATAGAAAAATGCCCACTAAACCTCCTTCTCCCCCGACCCCTCCCACCATGATGCTGGGCTGCACTGGGGCCACTGCTCAGATCCTGGAGCCTGTGCACACACGGCAGCTGTGGCAGCGGCAAAGAAGCTGGAATCAGGTCTTTTTTACTGATGCTTAAAGCACTCCTAGTTAATAAGTACATTGATGATGGATCAAGTCATTAAATGTTATGAATGGACTGAAGTTCCTATGACATCATGAGCACTGTGTCTTTTCTTCGTGAACCAAGTAGTTTTCAAACTATGCTGCACAGATCGCTATGTTTCCAGAGTTTCCTTGTGGGCCACCCAGAGCAAAGTGAGGTGAAGTGGGGAAGATGGCAGAGTGGCCAGGGAGGATAAGGGGCTTAGGTGAATAGGGTTCTGGGCTCCCTGTCCCCAGATTCAACTGTTTTATATATCAAGGCTCTTTGAGAGATTTTCATTAAATAAAATTGCTTTGCTTAAAAGTTTGAAAACTTTTTCCAATCAGTTTATTTTCATCAGGAACAAGCATTATGCACCCAAGAACTGTACTCTTTGCTATTTAAAAATATTGTCAATTTATTTGCCAATGATTACTAATTAAAACCCTTGCATAAATGCAATGAAATGATTTTTCCTGCTCTGTTTTCACTACTTCATATTCATACAATATGTCTGTCAGTTTGGTTCAGGATTGCATTATTTCTGCTTTCCTTTAGTTTTAATTTTTCTTTCAAAATGCATTTGTTTGAATAGAAACTGTTTTCACTTACTTAACACAGATACTCTGGGAACATCAACAATTTCTTGTTACAGCACGGACACTTCAACTGGTTGGCATATAATAAGTTCTTTTTTTAAAACTTTCCTTTTTAGCTCTCAGAGTTATTCCTGTATTCACTTGAGGTTTGTCCTAGTATTTTCTCTGGATTTTTTTTATCAAGTTCTACATTTTGCCAACTCTTCCATTTAGGTGTTTGCTTTTGTAAGATAACTTGCGAATGAGGAATCATTAGCATTTTTGAGATGTTGTTGGTTATTTTTTGTGCTATGTCTTTTCTATTCTTTCTTGAAAGGTTATAGGACATGTATTACCTTTCCCTCTTTCTTCTTACTTATCTTCAAGAACCAATCAGGAATTACATACCTTATGCAATTAGTAAGTCAATTTATACTCGACAAGTAAGATACTTGGACAACTTGGTACTTCTGATTCCAAGATTTTCTTCCTGTTTTTTCCCCTTATATCCTTATCTTACTCTAAATAAAATTCAATTAAAAGTAATGGAATTAAAAATGAAAGAAATATCATTCACTACCATTGCTCCAGCGTCACATACGCAAGAATAATATCTGTTTATCTCTGAAGCTGTGTTTACTTTCCTGAGTTGAAGACTCACATTTTTAATAACTAATGAATTATCACCAAGAAGCCCCCAGTGCCTCAAACAAAACATGTCCATATTAAACCACTCCTTACAATAAAGAATAAATTTATCTCCATGTAATGTGATAAAACATAGTGTTTGCTCTATAACATTATTTTCTTTTGGGTGAAATATACCAATTCAAAGAAATTCTCTTTTCAAGGTCAGACAAATTTATAATAGTAAGAGCAAGCTTAAAAGAAAATAGCTATTATTAGAAATAATCTGTTATACTTTAATTGAGGTGATCAAACCAAGCAATTGGTCACTGTGATAAAGGTTTGCCAGCCTTCTGGGACTCTAATAATCAGTCCTCTGGGAGGGATCCAGGCACATGCCCAGGCTGTGTCATGAACCATATTTATAATACTATAAAAAATAGAACATATTTCCTGTTAAAAATTCCAGTTTTGAAAAGATTTGAAAACCTACAGAAACATGTTACTTTTAATTAAAAATTGAACAAAACATCTCTTCTCAAGAGATGTGTTTCATGTGTTTGAAAGTCCAGATTGTGCTCACCCCTTTACAGACACTCAGCCCAGAGATATTCGCCATGTGCTTTCTGGCACCAGACCCTGTTCTAGATGCTGGGGGACATTGGAGAACAAGGTAGACCAGAAAGCTCATCTTCAGGAAGCCAGTAAAGAAGTGCGTGAACATGTAAGCAACATGACTTCAAAGAGGGGTCAGTAAGGAAGGGAGGTAAAACAGCCCAAAGGGAGGGGCGTGGCAGGTGGGGGCCGCTGCGGGCTAGGGGAGTGAGGGGAGGGCTTGCTGAGCACAGCCTTTGGACTAGAGCTTGAGTGAGATGCGAGTGAGCTGTGAGTGAGCTGCGTGGAGATCTGTGGATGAGCGTTCACAATTAGACTAGTTATGAGAGCTGTCACTAGATCCTATTATTTAACATGATGATGAAGAAACACACATATTACTGTATCACAAATTTCATTTCTTAAAATTCTAATAACCATATTTTAATGTCATTGTATCCTTTGTAATCTTATGTATTTTATGGTATGTATTTAAACACGTTCTTCTGAGGAAACATCATTAAGTTGCCAAGTGCCTGGGGAAGACAGGTTGATAAAAGTGCCCATCAATACTTGCTGGGGAGTCAACAAAGTAAAGAAATGAATTCTGTATTCTTGAACTAAAAAACAAACAAACAAACCAAACTTTCTTCTGAGAGGCCATCCATAGGCTTCACCAGACCGCTGAAGGGGCCCCTGGCACAGAAAAGATGAAAACTGAAGTGTGCGAGGAAAGCAAGAAGGCACGTGTGATGGGAGTGAAGTAGCAGTTGAGTCACTGAGCGTGGTGGGCTGGATCGGCCATGCTAGAGAGCCGAGGCGTTACGCTTACAGCAACAGGACGTCATTGAAGGTTTTCAAGCGGGGAGGCAACGTGTTCTGGTTTAAGTGAGAGGTGACTCTGGCTGTCGTATGGCAAAAAGATTAAGGTGAAGAGTGGTGTCCTGGAAACCATGAAAAGGCCATCCCAGTTGAATGATGATGCCAAAGGTGGAGTGCTGAAAGAGGTCACTATTAGGAGTGTATTTTGAAGGTAGAACAGATACAATTTGGTGGCAGCCTGGACATGGATGTTTAAGCAGAAAGACTTGTAGGTGTATAGCTAGTGGGTGAATTGTGGTGCCACTCATGAAGATAGAGAAGACTGGGAGGAACCAGTATGGAAGGGGAAGAAAAAGGGCTATGGAACCAAGAGGTCTCTTGTGAGCATGGGAAATCTGATATGCCTACTAGCCATCCACATGGAGCCAGTGATACGGAGCTGGGTCTGAGTATAGAGCTTGGAGAAGGGATATGGGCCAGGGAAGTAAATGGTGGGTCCCAGCTACATAAGAGATAGATGGGACAGAACAAAATCACGTAGGGAGAGACCATAGCTACTGCTCTGGAGGGCAGCGTTTAGAAGTCTGGATGAGAAGGAAGGAGCCAGCAAAGCTGAGTGAAAAGCAAGCAGCAGCTGGTGAGATGGGAAGAAGGTATGGATGTTTAAAGAAATACTGGGGAAGAAAGAAGTAATTTAAATTATAAAGTTGTAGCACGGGTGCTACAATACTTTCAGATCTTAATTTTGTAACACAAACAACAATAGGGGAACGGAGTAGTATGCTGTGGCTTTTGGAACTCCAGTTGACTAAACTCCTATGGTTTAGGCCCTGGCTGGGCGGCTCTGTGGACAGAGCACTGTCCTAGCACAGTGAGGTCACGGGTTCGATCCCCGGTCAGGGAACATGTGAGAATCGACCAATGAATGCACAACTAAATGGAACAACTAAGTGGTACAGCAAGTTGATCTCTCTCTCTCTCTCAATCTCTCTCTCTCCCCCTTTTACCTCTTATTTTCTCTCAGATCAATGGAAAAAAATTTTAAAATTATAATTCAATTGAAGCTATGGTTTAGCCATGGACAGAGTCCTAAATTTTAGGACTTGATATTTGTGATGTGTAGACTATGATTAGTCTTTAAACATTTTATGGGCAAGTTATTTGGCCACTTTGCTCTTTCTTCTACTCTTTTTTGTCTATAAATTGAGATACATTCTATTGACCTATTTCACAGGAAGATTGTGAAAAATCTCACATATCTATGAGAGAAAATAGACCAGAATTTGTTTTACAATATCAAGGTGTTAAACATCGGGGTGAGACTGTACCCAGTTCTGTTTTTAGTGTGGCTTTTATTGAGACCTTGAAATCACCAGTCTGAATCTTTATTATATGACTCTAATAGGCTCTACTCTGGACAGAAATGTGGGTGAACAATTAGTTGTTAGTGGCTCCATGTCCCTTTTAAGGCACTTCTAGCTTTACTTTGTCAGGTCTAGTCTGACATCCCCAAGGATCTCTCATGCTAACCATCTTGTCCAAAACTCTTTCCCAAATACGTACTAAGGTTTCTATCTCCCATTCTCTGAGGGCTGTGTCTTAGAGATGCTACCAACTGCTTGTCCCTACACCTCTTGCCAATAAACACAGAGCCTGTGGGAGTTGTGGGAACAATCCAGTGCTTAACAGGTAGGAATGAGAGCTCTGACTTCGTTTCCCATGCATCCCATTGTCTGTAACGCAGTGTGTTCCCCCATGCTCCCCCTTCCCTGTCACACGGCTGGTGCCAGATCCCAGTCTCCTCCAGCTGTGCCAAACTTCCCCAAGTCATAAAACACAGATATGGGAAGACTTTTGGACTGAAAGTAAACGACCTGGGTTCTGAGTCTGCGCCACTGCAGACCTTGAGCAGGTCACTTAAATGTAGTCTCACTTTCCACTTTGGAAAAACACATGGTCTAAGTGAACTCTAAAGTCCTTCTCACTCAACAATGCCACAGTCTAATATGAGGGACCAAACCTTGGTAAAAGGTTCAAGGGTACTAACTGAGCTAATATGTTTCCTCTTCCCAATCACATATTTGAACTTTACCTTAAGGAATTGTGTCTTCCCTTATTCTAAAGGGTTTACTTCAGTATTGACAGTACTGTATATAAACCTTGGGGCAGGCACAGAGAAGTGTATTGCTTTATGTAGTTGAGCTGTTTAGTAGACTTCCACCACCCTTTCCACTTAGATCCAGGGATAGTCCTGACTATGAGGACCAGCTGTTTAACTGGAAGTAATTTAGAAATTGGTCAGTGAAGACCAATATAATAAAAAAGCATTAGGTTTCATACCTATAGAGTACATATTATTCCAGAGGGATCAATTGATGAGAAAAATGAAAGACTGCAGATAACCAATTGTGAACCTTTCTTTCCCTCCCCCACTGGCCTAAGGATGACCGGACAAGGGTCCACTCCCACGGACAAGTGTGGAGAGTCAAGATCATAGGAAAGTCATCACCAGGCACCACAAATATATTTTTGCTCTCAGAGGGCAGGAAGAATCCTCAGGTCACTGCTCAATCCAGAGGGAAATCTTAGCTTTTCAGAGCCTGCCTGTCTCTGTGTCATGATGATTAAACAATGGAAACATATTAAGAGCAAGGATTTGCAGATGCCACCTTCTTTTGGCATCTCCGAAATCATCCAGGCTTTACTTGGGCACCGGTTGACTCTCATGACAATTTTTAAGACTGGATTTTGGTGTCATTGCCAAATATACAAAAGATCTAGTGAGAAGCCCCATTGAGGAGAAGGGGGAGGAAAATGCCTCCCCCTGTCCACTCCTCAAGGCCTGGAAAAGCAAATAGAATTGTAGAACACTGAATAGTCTCCTTGGGGAGAGAAACGGGCTTCCACTATCTGCTTGGCTTTGGACTTGGCGGGGAGAGTCCAAGCTCAGGCAAAGGGTATCTGAGAAATAAGATACAACACTTAAATATTCAGCTCTCCAAAATGTCTACAATTTAATTAAATAACAGGGTTGATCTTCTAGCTCATAAAGAGCTCTTTTTAATTAAACTTTGCATTTCTTCTCTCTGCTCTGTGGGGGCATTCCAGGGTAGCATTTGGCTTTGAATGCGCAGTCCTTTTGGCCACCCATGATGATTTGGAAAAGCCCGACTGCTGAGTTAACAGAATTCCTAATATGAATATCATTGACTCTTCATTTTTTACTAACATTCAGAAACTTTCATTAGCATTTCTGAAACTTGTGTGTTATTTTATTTATTTTTTTGTGGGCTGTCTATAAAATATCTGATTCTATATAGAACTCAGATGTGACTAAGTTTCAGATCAAATTTTAGTTCTTCCATCTATAAACTGGTGTCACAGTTCTCACTCTCAGTACAAAAGTATTTTACACCAGGTTAAGATTTAAAAGCTTATAATAATGTGTGTAGCATGACATCTGAAGCACAATAGGTAGAATTCATGAGTAGCCAGGATACCAAACACCCTGCATTAAATTGAGGAAGCTGCCCCTGTAAAAATACTGCTTGAGTCTCAAGTATCATTGTTAATGCTTAGAGCAAAGATAATCCATCTAGGGTATAAAGGACATCAAATTATGATGTGGACATTATTCTTATAAATTACTAATGTTTTAACTGAAAGGGGTTTTGTATACATTGAAGAAATCTGATTAACAGGTAAGAGTGAGCAAGCTGATTGACAGATAAAAGAAAAGAATGAGGAAACCAGGAAAGTTGGGTGAATGGAAACTAATGATGTGCTTACTGCCTTCCTGTATCACTGACTATTGTAATTTGCAACTATGTGGCCATTTCTGCTCTGTAGAAGTACTTCACAAAAAAAGCTTGTTGCACCTGAACTTTCTACACAGATAGATACATAATCCAAATGCCTCCATTGAAACTCTTGGAAAAAAATGAATCAGAACATTATAGATTTACGATTGGAAATAAAGCATGCCAAAGTAATTTAGATTTTTAAAATCCAAGTAATCTTAAGGTAACCTTAACAAATTTTGTTATAAACTGTTAGTTTAGAGTGTGGCAAACAAATTCCTAAAACTAATCGCTGGAATTTAAAAAATATAAACAAAACAATTTGCAATATGAGATATCTGGCCAAACTCATTTTTGTTCTAGTGTTACCATTAATATGTTGTGTTTTGGGAAAGAATTTCTTTTACAGTAAGTCAGAGGTATTTGCGTTGTGATGTACATATAAGAAACAGGACATTTTAAGTTGGATAGGATCCAGGAAGTTTTTCAGAGTTTGACTTTTTTTTAATACAATCATATGCTGCATTTGTCCTTTTTCTTCTCCGCATGAAAGCAGCATAATTCTGGTTGCTCTGTTTTGCTGTTTTTGAGGGTTTGCTTCTAATAATAAGTTGTAAGCAATTTGTAAGAAAAAATTTTATTCCTATGAGACAGTAATGGACTCTCTAAAGCATGCTTTCCTTCAACTGACTAATGTCAAAATTATCTACATCATTAATGGATGCAAGTGGCTTGAAATATCATACAGGGAATTCTGTGTCTCTTAAGAGCAGGATCAGAAACATAGCAACAGAGAGGATAAATCCATTCATAATAACAATTGAACAACCACGAAAGAAATTGCTGACATCTTTTTCTAGCACAGAACAAGGAACTAACCTATTAAAAGAGAAAGAACTATTGTTAGTCTTACAATTCAAAATATAAACTGGATTCTGAGTCTCACTTTCACTGTAATTTTCCAAGCCTTTGGAAAATTGACTTTCTAAATTGGGCATGCTGAACGCATAAACATAATGAACTTTACTAGGCAGATGTAACTGATGTTATGATTACTCATCAACATCTTTAACCAGTGGAGGATTTGGGAAGTGTTATTTTATACAAATCAAAGCCCATTAAAAAATAAACTCCAAGGTCAAATAAATTAGATGTGAAAAAATTTTAGCAGGTTTAAAATGCAGTGCCAATCCAAGAAAGTATTGTTTTGTGTCAAAGATAGGTGAAACATATGGCAAAGGCTTGGGACTCATTTACAGAGGAAATTTCAATGGTATTTATTTAAAATGAATGTATATATGATTTATTTTAAGGAATTAGCTCATGTGATTATGGATGCTAATAAGTCCAAAAGCTGCAGGGTCAGGCACCAGGGTGGGGGAGCGAACACACCACATACACACACCCTTCTGTGGCTGCCTCCTTCTGCTGCTGCTCCTGGGGCTGCCTGTGAGCTCTTTGGTGTGGACCTGGTACCTCTTTTGTGAGGTGGCGGCTGAGCAGACTCCGGGCTCACCATGGCCGACAAGTAGCCAAGGAAGGAGTCAAGACTGAGAACAAGAATCATATTAATTTGAAGGTGGCAGGAAGGATGGTTCTGGGCTGCAGTTTAAGACTAAGAGGCATACAGCACTTAGTAAACTAATGAAAGCTTATTGTGAAGGACAGGGTTTGTCAATGAGGCAGATCAGATTATGATCTGACAGACAGTCCATGAAACAGACACACCTGCACAGCTGGAAACGGAGGATGAAGATACAACTGATGTGTCCCAGCAGCAGCAGACAGGGTATGTCTGCTAAGGAGGGAACCCGCTACTTGACTCCAGAACTCGGGTCCTCAGACCCAGAAGACATTCCCTATTATAACATGCCATTTGTGTCCACCATGTCCTGACTACTATAGTACAGTTTTCTCTATTCTTTCATTCCCTTCTTCCCCTTTCTTCTATTGTATATCAAGTAACTGAAGTATGTACACAAGCATTTTCATTTTATAAAACTAAATGGCCAGTGGTACGTTTTGATGGGCATTAAACGGAGATGGGATGGGGAGAACACCCCGTTTCCCCATGGGTGGCACACCCACTCCACTCTTCTTCTGTATTCTAGTAAGTTATTCTGCTCTCACCGTTTATCAAAAAAGGAACAATATAAAAATTCTTGCAAAAAAAATGTCTTGCATACCTTGTATAATTAGAGAATTTTAATATTTTTCATTTATTTTTGTGAAACCAAGGACAGTTTTATATATTTTATAACTTTTTTATACATAGTTTTTACATGTAGGGCAATCTGCCTTTAAGTAGGAATAAATTACTCTAAAAGAAATAAATCATAGATAGTTTTCTCTTCAAGGCAAGCATCATGTTGTTTAAATAAACTTCTTGGTTAAAATGTAAAAAAAGAACAAAAACTCAAAGTCTGCAGGGTCAGTCTTTTTCTATTCAAGCCTTCAACTAGTTGGAGGAGTCTCACCTATACTATGGTGGCAGGGGCAATCTGATTTACCCAAGCCCACCTATTATATGTTAGTATCACCAAACACCTTCACAAAAACTGTTAGAATAATGTTTGACCTTATTCTAAAAGGTCACTGTGACCCAGGAAAGTTGCCACATACAATTAACCACCACAGATAGCTTTTAACAATTCTAAGCTCCAACTCTCCAAATTAATAAAACATACGGAGAAAGCTTCTTTTTCCTGGTATTCATGCACCAATCACAAGGAAAGACCCCGATTAGGCCTGCTTTCACTTCATGACCTTTCCTGAGCCCAGCAACACCTACTGCAGTGGTGGACAGACCCAACAGAGCCTCATGAAATGGCCAAGGGACATCGCAAGCACTTTTTAACTGTTCTGCCATATTCTCCAATGAGTGTGTGACCATTTGGGATATGCTAAGCCATCTCGCAGATGGGTTGGTGCTATGTAAATTCCCATTCTGTGCATAGTCACATTTTGGGGAAAGATATTTGTGGTTTAAGTCTGTGGATAAAAGGTGACAGGTTAGGCATGGAAGAGCCCATCTAAGTATGGTGGAAGGAAATGTGTTTTAGTTACATAATCTATGACCCATTCATTGCTCACCAGCTAAGGTTATCTTAATACAAACATACTTGACAACAATGATCGCCCTGCTCAAATTAGGTAAAATTGTTTGGTATCTTCTTAGTTAATGATAGAGCTCCCCAAGTGTCAGTATGGAGTCATGATTTGGGATGTAGTATAACTGTGTATTTGTTCTTATTTCACTAGCTATATAGATAATTGTTGTATTTGGAGAGTTGTTTACATTTAGTTACTGATCTCTATTTAAAAGCAATATAGACATTGATGGTTTTATTTCTAGTTATTTGTATTTTATCTCTAAAATATATTTATGCCTAAGTCAACTGCATTTGAAAATATATACCTACAGTCACTCATGGGAAAAGAATTTCCTTCTCAATTTCAGATATACATCTGCTGAACAATTGAAATATTTGTCTTACTTTGTTGCTTATTGCTTCCCCTCTTTCTGTTGTGACTCACCTTTTTCATTCATTGATTCATTCATCCATTTATTAAATACCTGCAGTGTGCCAGGCTCTGTTAAGAATGTGAGGATAACAACAGCACAGGCATGGTGCACATAGATCCTGTCAAGCAAGCCGACCGGATAGCCATTCTGTGTGTGAGATTGGGAACTCAGGGCACACATTTCTGTACAAAGTGCACTCAGGCTCAGTCTGACTCTCATACTCTTATTTTCTTTTGCTCTACTTCTCTCGTCTATTTTACTTTTCTTTTATCTCGTAATATTTCATTTATACTTGAAAACCATCTAAATCCTTTTTGGAAGAAGTTAGCCTATAAATGAATTAACAGTTCCTAGTTTATAGTGTGTGTTCAGCTATTTTGTTATCGTAATAAAATGCCCCATTAAAGCACCCTTTCAAGGCATGTTATAAGTAAATAGATGCACTAGGTAAAACCTGTATGACCCTTCAGTCTAGATTCTAATTCCCTAAGGGGGCAAAATCAGATAAGGAACTCTCTTACAAGGATGTTTTTAAAATTTAAATAATGGACACTTCTTATTATAAGACTTCATTATTATTTTTATTATAATATTACTTAAACATTAAAGTCATAAAATGAGATATAAGCTCTTTATGTATATAGTTATTATACAAGTATAAAGCCAAAACAAATTTTCTAATTAATTAAATGCAGTCATGCGCCGCTTAATGGCAGGGAATTCTTTCTAAGAAAAGCATCATGAGGTGATTTCATCATTGTGCAAACATCATAGGGTGCACTTGCACAAACCTAGATGGTACAGCCTACTACACACCTAGGCTACGTGGTATAACTTCTTGCTCTTAGGCAACAAGCCTGTACAGTACATTATTATACAAAACATGAGATTAAATCAAGCACAAGAGAAAATGTTGCAATCAAGAGAAACGGTAAATGCGAGATGCCATGAGGCTGCTGCCGGAGTAACGTGGCAAAGTGTTTTATAAAAAACATTTTTATAAGTAGAAAGAGTACACTCTAAAGTAACAACAAAAGGTATAGTATAGTAAATGCATAAACCAGTAGCATAGTCTTTTATCATCATTATCAACTATTATAGTCTTTTATCATCATTATCAAGTATTATGCACTGTACATAACTGTATGTGCTGTACTTTATACATCTAGCCGTAGCGGCTTGTATGTGCCAGTGTCACCACACACAGGAGCGATGTCAAGAGGTCATGATGGCCACAATGTTGCTAGGCAATGGAAATTTTTCAGCTCAATTATCTCAATTATAACCTAACGGGACCACTGTGGTAAGTGCAGTCTGTTGTTGACTGAAACATTGTTATTCGGCATATGGCACAAGCAAAGCTACAAAACTAATGTGCTGTCATTTCTGCAAAACACTATTCTGCAGAAGTTAAATTATAAGTACAGCTTTATATCTGATTTTATAGAACTTTTGGTTTCCTTTTTGTGACTTCTATAGTACTAATGTGGCTTCAGTAACATTACTACTGTTCACCTATGTATACTTTTCAAGATAGTATTAACATTTTCAAGACTTTGTTTTTTATTCAATAGAAGCTTTTCTCATACATAAGCAAAAACTGTCAATGAGAAACCCGTAAATGCCAAATTTAAAAATAACTGTAAAACTGTCTTGTTCTCTTGAAGATAAAATTAGCATCATGATGAATAAATGGATAACAAATCCAATGACTGCTTAAATAAAGAACAGAAAAGTGCTTCACTTTATATTTACTATTATGCTTGCTGTTAATGAATTTTTGCAAGTTGGTACATATAATGACGGGATTTGCTTACAAGAGAAATACATACTGACTGCAGTAGAGCAAATTCTTTTGAATGTAAAACTTTGACCATGGGATTAGTGATTCAACTCTCTCAGCACTTTTCTCTTTCCAAACTCCTGCAGAATTTTTGTCTGTAAAGCATGCTCATTGGAAGTACAAGTATGGTATAGATATACTCAGAGTCTCATGTGATTTTGATAATAATAATTCTTATCATTGAAATGAAAATGCTACATTAAAAAAAAGACCCAGACCCTGAGAGACCATGTGCATGCAGCCCCTAGCTTGAGAAATACTGCTTTAAATGCTTCTATGTCAGGCCAGCCCCTGCGAGATAGGACACCAGCATTACAGGGTTGGGACAGAGAGGCCGTCCCCAAGCCCCAAGTTCAGGCTTCTTTCTCTTCTTCCCTTTTCATCACTTGTCACCATTTGTCCCCATCTGTGGACAGGTCAATCTATGGCACATCAGCTCCTGTCCTGGATGCAAAGGGAACACCGTCCACCTTTACCAGATGATCTGAAAAAAAAAAAAAAAAAAGAAGGCTGTGGAACTGTAGAGTGGTGCTTCTCTCACTTTAACATGCGTACAAATTCTTGTAGATCTTGTTCAGATGCAGATCCTAACTCATTCATCTCGAGTCATCTTGAAATTGCATATCTAACAAGCTCCTAAGATCCTTCCAACGTCCCTGGTCTGTGGCCTGTCCCACACTGAGAGAAGCATGAGTCTAAGACCTGTTGGTTCTCTTCTAGGACACACCTTAGAAGAGACAAATTTTCCATCCTTTGCCCCAAGTTACTGGAAAATTGCCTTAACCCTGGGTTTTGTTTCGTACAATGGTTTCTGTGAAATAGACCAGGAACTTATTAAGTAGATTCAACAGATTCTAAGAGTTTTATTTCTGAGAGAAAGCAGCTTCACCAGACCCAAAGGGTCTCTATTTGTAAGAATTATGATCTAGAATCCCAGCATCCTGCGCTCTCCCTTCCAGGAGCAGCCCGTGCCTCTCCCCTCCTCCCCTTTCTCCTCTTTCTCCTCCTTCCCCTCTTTCTCCAAGATGCATTTTCCTTGTCTCTCTTTCTCCTAAGCTCTAAGGGGCCCATCAGACTGTAACCAGGGGGACAGTGGACAAGGGCAGCTCATCTCAAGCTAACCCCCTGAAGCTGTCTCCAAGGCCTCCTTTTCTCTGACTTTCTTCCTGCATGGACAATAAATTCTTTACTTGCTGCCCCCAAAAAAGAAAGAAAAGAAAGGAAAAAGAAGGAACAGAAAGGAAGAAAGAAAGAAAGAAAGAAAGAAAGAAAGAAAGAAAGAGAGAAAGAAAGAGAGAAAGAAAGAGAGAAAGAAAGAAAGAAAGAAAGAAAGAAAGAAAGAAAGAAAGAAAGAAAGAGAAAAAGAAATAGCAGCATCTTCAACAGCACTACCTAAAGTACAAGTAAACTGAGAAATCCTTTAATAGGTTAGCCTGACATCATAACAGCAGCCATCCAATATCTTAGTGCTGCAAAAGATAAGAAATGCATTATATTATAAGAATTTTTTATACCATTGGTTGGTATGAAATGTCTATAAGATTCACAGCCAAAGAACTAATATATCAAACTCTAGAAACCCTGAATTAATTATACAATAATTCTATTTGGTGGTAAGTCAATGAATTATATAATTTAGAAATAAATTGGGTGATTTTGTTTTCCTTTTGGGTTGAATTTCACTGACTGACAGATAGCTTAATGTGCCATTATACAAGCCTGTTCCCAGACTGATATTCATGGCTAGAAAATATTTTGGTTTTTGATTAAATGCTATTATTAGAAGAAACTAAGGACAAAGCTATCTCCCATCTGTGAAACCTATGAAAATCATCCTGTTTCAGTAATAAATTAAGTTGGTTGTGAGTGACAGAAAATCCAGTTCACCATGGTTTTGGCCGATGGTGGTCTCACATAGCAAGAAGCTTGCAGGTAGGTGGCCTAGTATTGGTTCATCAGTTCAGTGATGTCAGGGTCTCTATCTTGGCAATTCTCCTAGTATTTTCCTCATCATTACTAGATGGTAACCTCTTTTTTAAGGGCCATATCTGCATTTAAGGCAGGAAAAAGGGGAACAAGGTCAGCATCAGCCTTATCCATGGATTTAACCAAGACAGCCAAACATTTCCCAGAAGCCCCAGCAGACTTCTGCTCACATATCATTGGCCAAAATTATTTCACATGACTACTCCTTCCCCAACCCCCAGTGATGGAAGCAAGGGAGAAGTTTGGGAATAAATGATAGATTGGCCATCTAATTATTTTTTATCTCGATCTTCTTTTCTGTTTAACTAAAGAGCAGAATATTGTTTGTTTCTTTTTTTATGCTACTTCTCTGTTGGCAGAAATTGGGGTAGTTTCAAAAGTCTGAGAGATACATGAATTCCCTGAAAAGAACTTCAGGGTCCAAAGATTTCCATTACCTTAAGTTTCTTCTAAGAACATGTAAAGTTGTCCTAAGGTAAAAAGGTCATAAGGTCATTAACAAAGTCATCCCGGCATTTTCTCTTTCTTTTTCTTTTTAAGATTTTATTTATTAATTTTAGAGAGAAGAGGGTGAGAGAAAAAGAGGGGAAAGAGTGGGAAGCATCAGCTCATTTTCTTCCTGTAAGTGCCTTACAGGATTTTGAACCAGCGACCTCAGCATTCCAGGTTGACACCATACCCAATGTGCCACCACAGGTCAAGCATTCAGGCATTCTCATGGTTTTATCTCTTAACTCTTTGACCAAGACTTCAGAATTTTCCTGGCCAGGTGGTAGTGCAGTGGATAGAGCATCAGTCTGGGATGCTGAGGACCCAGTTTCGAAACCCCAAGGTCACTGGCTTGATCATGGGCTCATAGACATGATCACATGGTCACTGGCTTGAGCCCAACAGTCACTGGCATGAAGCCCAAGGTTGCTGGCTTGAAGGCCAAGGTCGCTGGCTTGAGCCCAAGGTCACTGGCTCACTGGTTTGGCTGGAGCCCCCCCCCCCCCGCCCTCTCAATCAAGGCACATATGAGAAAGCAATCAATGAACAACTAAAGTGCTGCAACTACAAATTGATGCTTCCCATCTCTCTCCATTCCTCTCTCTTTCTCTCTCTCTCTCCCCCTCTCTCTTGCTTAAAAAGAAATCAAAGACTGCAGAATTTTACAAAGAAGATTCTCTTTTCCTTATTGAGAACAGATTTGGAGTTTTTAAAAGGCGAGCTTCCAGAAATACAGTGTAATGCAACAGGACAGAGCTCCCCTTTCCCAGTTCCTCTGTCCACCCCCTGGTCTTATTACAGCAACCCAGTGTGTCCAACACTGCTGGGACCTCAGTGCAGCAGCACTCCCCTTCCTGCATGGGTCAGACCATCTCTAGCGTGCAAATAAAAGAATAGTGCAAAGATTTTCAGCATTTGCTCGGTCTTTGATTCTTTGATTTCTTCTTCATTGTGACACTTTGATATAATACAATAGTTCTTAGCATTAACCTTTGCATATTTGATATATTTGTCTTGAACTAGCCATAGATTCTTGGCTTTAACTACCCTTAATTTCAAGTTCTGTGTATAAACACTGGGGCTCTTAGAGACTATTTCTAAGGAAGGATTCATTTGACTCCTACTCATTTGTCTGTGTGGAGAGTCTCCTGTTTTCTAATTTTACCAGGAGTTCTGCATTTGTTATCATGGCTGCTGTTACGATGTTAGGCTAACTTATAAATGGACTTCTCAGTTTTTGTTTTTGTTTTTGTATTTTTCTGAAGCTGGAAACAGGGAGAGACAGACAGACTCCCGCATGCGCCCGACCGGGATCCACCCGGCACGTCCACCAGGGGGCGTCGCTCTGTCGCTACCAGAGCCACTCTAGCGCCTGGGGCAGAGGCCAAGGAGCCATCCCCAGTGCCCGGGCCATCTTTGCTCCAATGGAGCCTTGGCTGCGGGAGGGGAAGAGAGAGACAGAGAGGAAGGAGAGGGGGAGGGGTGGAGAAGCAGATGGGCGCTTCTCCTGTGTGCCTGGCCGGGAATCGAACCCGGGACTTCTGTACGCCAGGCCGACGCTCTACCACTGAGCCAACTGGCCAGGGCCGGGGACTTCTCAGTTTATTTGTACTCTAGGCACTGCTGTTCAGGATGCTGGCATTCTAGATGGCAATCCCTGGCCTGGTGACCACCTTCCCCAGATGTCAGCCTCAAACAGAATAGAAAATACTAAACCATATTGTGAGCCTCCTTTTCATCAGGTCCGGGACCTGAGACTGAAGTAAGCCTGGACTAGAATCATACAAAGTTTTAACTTTAATAGAAGGAGAAGTTCTATTAATAATATTTAAATATATAATGATGTCTTTTTGAGACCTACTTTAATGAGTTATTGTTCCAGAAGTTTCTATGTTCCTTTTAAGACTTTATTTATTGATTTTAGAGAAAGAGAGAGAAAGGCAGTAGGGAGGAGGGAGGAGGATCAACTCGTAGCTACTTATCATATGTGCCATAACTGGGCAAACTTGGGGCCTTGAACCAGTGACTTCAGCATTCCAGGTCAACACATATCCACTGCACCAACTCAGGCCAGGCTAGAAGTTTCAATGCTTTAAAGACAACAGAGGAAAGAATTGAGAGCTCTGGCTCTGAATGGAAAGAGTTCAGATTTTAGGGCATCTGGATAAAAGATTTTAATGACGGTGTCAGATCTGACCCCTTAAGTCACACTGTGTCAAAGGGGCCATGTTTGCCTACTGTACCAGTCTTCTGAGACTTGGCCTCACCACATGATACAGTAAATAAGATGTTGCTATGAAGAAACCTACTCCAGAAGGACTTAAGATACTGCAAGTGTCTGGGGTGAGAGTGGGCATTGAATGGCAAGGAGATGGCACTGAAGGAGAAGGTGAGAAACCCTAAGGAGAAATTTTTTGGAGGTAGCCCTGATAGTTCCTTTTAGTAAATACTTTCATAAAGTAAAGACTATGATTTCTTTTTCTTTTTCTTTTTTTTTTTTTCACAGAGAGAGTCAGAGAGAGGGATAGACAGGGACAGACAGACAGGACGGAGAGATGAGAAGCATCAATCATTAGTTTTTCATTGCATGTTGCGACACCTTAGTTGTTCATTGATTGCTTTCTCATATGTGTCTTGACCGCGGGTCTTCACAGACCAAGTGACCCCTTGCTCAAGCCAGCGACCTTGGGTCCAAGCTAGTGAGCTTTACTCAAACCAGATGAGCCCGCACTCAAGCCAGCGACCTTGGGTCCAAGCTAGTGAGCTTTACTCAAACCAGATGAGCCCGCACTCAAGCTGGCGACCTCGGGTCCTCGAACCTGGGTCCTCCGTATCCCAGTCTGACGCTCTATACACTGCGCCACCACCTGATCAGGCAAGACTATGATTTCTGTAGAAAAAAAGAAAAAATATGAATTAAAAATCAAATTTCATCTCAACTTTCTCACATAGTAATTTTTTTTTTTTTAAAGAGCAGATTTTGGCCTGACCTGTGGTGGCGCAGTGGATAAAGAGTCAACCTAGAAATGCTGAGGTTGCCAGTTCAAAACCCTGGGCTTGCCTAGTCAAGGCACATATGGGAGTTGATGCTTCCTGCTCCTCCCCCCTTTCTCTCTCTCTCACCCTCTCTCCTCTCTAAAATGAATAAATAAAATATGTAAAAAATAAATAAATAAGAGCAGATTTGGGGTGACTTAATCTTTCTGCTTTACCTGGACAACACAACATGTACCCATTTAATAAATGCTTATGTGGAATGTGCCAACTTCAAACAATAGAATTTGTACCATCAGCTGACTTTGATGAAAAACAAATAAATAGGCCTGACCAGTGGTGGCACAGTGGATAGACTATCAGCCTAGGATACTGAGGGCCCTAGTTTGAATCCCCAAGTTCACTGGCTAGACTACCGGCTCCTTGGCTTGAGCATGGGCTTGGCAGCTTGAGTGTGGGGTTGTGGGCTCCAGCACAGGATCATCAACGTGATTGCAAAGTGACTGGCTTGAGCCCAAGGTTGCTGGCTTGAGCAAAGGGTCACTGGCTCTGCTTGAGCCCGCCCCACAAAGCATCAAGGCCTATATGAGAAGCAATCAATAAATAATTAAAGTGAAGCAACTATGAGTTGATACTCCCCCACTTCCTGTCTCTCTCTCTCTTTAAAATAAACAAATAAACAAATAAGTGCTTATGATGGTGATAGTGGTGAAATTATGAGCATTTTTTCTTAAACAAAGAGTGTTTCATTAGCAAATTAACTGCCAAGAATATGAACCAGATGTTTAAAGATTGAAAGAAATTTAGAAAAGATAGTGTAAAGATATTTACAAATCCAAAAATTGGAGGACTGCTTAAATACATGCAGTGGGCAAAAATGTACCCTTGCTCTTTGGAGCGTAGAACAAAGATGTGTCAACTTATGAAACAAGGAAATTATGGGTCTCTAAACATGCTGTTTCGATAAGCCTCAGCTGGTGACTCTTGTGTGTGACATTGCAGTGTTTTTATGTGTGTGCATGTGCTAAGTGCTCAGAGCTGTGTGTAACTGGCAGCTAGGGCTTGGGTGGCTTCCACAGTACGCCAGTAGTGGCCTTCAGAGCTCTTAGGAGTCATGAAATCATAATCTTTGCTTGGAATAAATTTAAAGATTCTCTATTTAAATGGTAGAGATGAAGATGAAGGCTCTTTTTAAGAAAAAATGTCCTGGCTGGATAGTTCAGTTGGTTAGAACACCATCTGGAAGAGCAGAGGTCGCTGGTTCGATCTCTGGTCAGGACACACACAGAAACAGATTGATATTCCTGTCTCTCTCTCTCTCTCTCTCTCTTCCTCTCTCTCTAAAATCAATAAAATAAACATTTTTAAAAAAGCTTCAAGGACCTGTATATGATAGTAGTTGTATTTTTAATATCTGTATTTTGTGAAAATGCAAAATAGCAAAAGACTTATCAATTCAGTAACATTCATAATTAATTTGTACTTTATTAATCATAATAGTGTCTACAAAATTTGAAAAAGAAGAATACATATGCTTGCCACTTATATTTTTCATTTCTTCTAAAGCAACACTTGTGCCCATGAACTCTCAGACCTCCCACAATACGTAATTCGACTGCTCAGCACCCCACCTCTGGGGACCTTTCATTCACAAACTGGGGAACAACCTGCTCTAGGCAAATTACCCTTTGATACTCTGCAACAATCTTGTCAAGTTATTATCCAGCCTGTACTTGAAATCCTTCAGTGACTGGAAACTCACTATTTGAAAACATATCTCCTCTGTCTGTGAATTTTTCTCTTTGACGATTAGACTTCATTATTTTAAACTCAAGTTCTTATTACATAACTACTTCCTTAAGTCATGCAAACAAATCTAGCCCCTCTTCCACACACAGCCCTTCAGAAACTATAGACCAGGGGTCTCAAACTCAACTCAGCATGTGGGCCGCAGAGCAAGATCACAGCCATTTGGCGGGCCGCACTAGGTCTACAAAAGGCAACTGTTACGCAACACTTTTCTCACTGCAGTTGAAAACAAAAAAAAATCAGTACAACAAGCACAATCGTACATGCAGTTTACTCAGTGTCACAAAACGACCAGAAACTGTAGTTCGCATCACAACTGCTGTTAACTAAGCTAATATCTAGCTAGGATGCTAGAGAAATGAAAAATACAAGTAGGCCCCTAGGCTTACTTAATTTTATCCAAAATATTTTGAACTTTGTGGATTAGTCTGCGGGCCACACAAAATTGTTCGGCAGTTCGCATGCGGCCCGCGGGCCGCGAGTTTGAGACCCCTGCTATAGACTGTGCTGGTAACTGCCCTGAGCTTTCTCTTCTCCATGCTAAACTTACCTGGCCCATGGAGTATTTCTGTGTTTGTGTTTTCTTGAAATTGTTAAATTTTAATATTTGAAGGTGTTGATGCTACCTGTGAATCCAGTCTTTGTCCCCTTTCCTCCACCATCTTTTTACTCTTAACTTGACCCTGTTATACTGTAGGATTTATTCTCTAGGCTTTTGGGAACCGCACCAGATAGGCAACAATTCAAGTATTGCCACATGAGGGTAGAAAATAGGTAAGAATTTGTGAAGAATTAAAAGGGAGAAGGTTATTTTACTTGTTTTGTTTTTTTCACTTTACCACTTCTATTTCCAATTTCATTGACTTAATGTTGTGCTGTGCAGAGGGGGTGTGGCAGGAGCGTGGGGGCTCCCGCCAGATGTGTGTTGGGGCCTGGCTCCTGCCTTAGTTACCATGGGAAAGGTCCTGAACAGCTGGGAATCTGGTCACCTTCCATAACATCAATAAAGCAATTCAGATGCTGTTCATCTGCATGATGCGTCAGTATTATTAAGTATTTCCCCAATGTTATCTCACCTAATGCTCAGCTACCTCCCTCTGTCCCTCTGAGCCCTTGTGTGATGCATGGATATAGTGGATTTGTGCTACCTGACCCTCTTCCTGGTGGATGCTTTCCCACCTCGGATGGGTCCTTGAGGTGTGTTCTCCTGCTTTGTTTCCACATTGCCTAATGCTTTGGTTTGTATTTTTATCCTTTTCCTTAAATCTTCTATATATCACTGCCTACCTTCCAGAAATTATAAATCCTGCCTCTTCAGTAAGAAAATGGAGGCTGTTGGGCCTAAACCTTTTCAGCTACCTTTCCCTCCATCCTTGAAATTAATAATGCCTGCCTTCCTCCCTCCCTTCCTTCCTTCCTTCCTTCCTTCCTTCTTTCCTTCCTTCCTTCTTTCCTTCCTTCCTTCTTTCCTTCCTTCCTTCCTTCCTTCTTTCCTTCCTTCCTCCCTCCCTTCTTTCCTTCCTTCCTTCCTTCCTTCCTTCCTTCCTTCCTTCCTTCCTTCCTTCCTTCCTTCCTTCCTTCCTCCCTTCCTCCCTTTCTCCTTTCCTCCCTTCCTCCCTTTCTCCTTTCCTCCCTTCCTTCCTCCCTTCCTCCCTTCCTTCCTCCCTTCCTCCCTTTCTCTCCCCTTCCCTGCATCCCTCTCTCCCTCTGTCCTTTCCTTCTTTTCTTCCTTCCTGTCTCAGAGGAAATCTCATTCTTAATTCTTTCCAGGGTTATTTCATCTCCCTGTGGTGTTGATCCTTGATTTATCGCTCATTCTCTGCCTCTCTTTTTTCACTGATATTTCTCTAATTTACATATGTGCTGAATTTTCGCCATCCCTAAGTTAAGTAACTACTTTTCAGTGACCACTCCTAACCTGCTATCATTGCTGAGGATCAGGCCGGGAGCCCCATGTCCCCCAGAAACAGCTGCTGCCCTAGCCTAACCACCTCTCTGTCACAGTCCTGGAGGCTCCTTGACTTTGACAAGTCCTCTTTCCTCACGCCACACACTCTCCTTCAGAATGCCCACTGCTCTGTCTCTGGGGCTGGTGGCTGGGGCCTGTCTCAGGCTGGACCTGGAGTGTACTTCTGTGCACTAATTCCAATGGCGAAGACCTGCTGCCTGGGAGCTGATCTCTGACATAAGGTGGAATATCATGAAAAAAAGACCCAGGGCTTTGAGGGGCTCGGATTGTGCCTTGTCACTCTGCTGGATTCGGGCAGTCACTTGACCACTCTGGGCATCACTTTTTTTTCTCACATTTTTGAATTGTGCTCTGCAAAGTTGTACTAAAGATCAAATGATAATGGATGTGAAGACATATAAAAAGCACTTAAGAAATGGTATGTCTTGTTATAGGCAGTTTCTCCCCACTATAGAAAACTAACTCCAAGAGCCCCCACCAGCGTGCCCTCCACGCCTCTCACCACCAGGCAACTTCCAGAACCGAGGCTGCCCACTGACTTCCCGCCTCCCTCCAGACAGTGAGGCTGCTCCATGGGACTGTGCTTAGGCGCCAGCAGCTTCTCCACCCTGGTCCCCTCATTCCCACACTACTTGACTTCCCCAACTGGGTGTATTCCCACAGTTGCCATTTTGTCAGAATAAGTGGACCACTCCACCCTCAATTCAATGAGACACTTAATGTCTTGAACCTTGGTTGTAGGTTGGGATTTTTCTACTTATTCGTGGGGACCTAAACTCCTCTCTGAAAGGTCAAAGTCCACTCTACATGGAGCTCAGCCTTTCTTTCTCTTTCTCTTTCTCTTTCTCTTTCTCTTTCTCTTTCTCTTTTTCTTTCTTTCTTTCTTTCTTTCTTTCTTTCTTTCTTTCTTTCTTTCTTTCTTTCAGATGTTAAAATGGAAGTGCTGCTTGAATTGTTTAGCATATGTAGGTGATTCAATCTCAGAAAATTTCTTTTCATGGATATTTTTAATCATCAGATGACATAAGCACTTTACACATTAATGATAGAGTTTATAAAATTTCAGAGAAGACTTATAACTATCTGATGCCATCTCAGAAATGTTTGAAAGAATCATGGCATAATGGTATTAGCAGAATGAGTCTTACAGTTTTTTCTAGTTAACACTGAACTCTAATTTATCTAAGTTAAGAGAAGGAAACAACACAAATAACTCCCAGCATTAAATATAGAAATAATATTGTATGACATTGTAGACTGACCGGTGGTGGTGCAGTGGATAGAGTGCCAACCTGGGACACTGAGGTCCTGGGTTGGAAACCCTGAAGTCGCCAGGTTGAGCATGGCCTCATTGGCTTGAGCACAGGTGTGCCAGCTTGAGTGTGGGGTCGCTGGCTTGAGTGTGGAATCATAGACATGACCCCATTGTCGCTGTTTTAAGCCCAAAGGTCACTGGCTTGAAGTCCAAGGTTGCTGATTTGAAGCCTAAGGTTGCTTGCTTGAGCCCAAGGCCATTGGTTTGAGCAAAGGGTCACTGGCTTGGCTAGAGCACCCCAGTCAAGGCATGTATGAAAAGGAATCAATGAACAACTAAAGTGATGCAACTACAAGTTGATGCTCTGCATCTCTCTTTTTCTTCACTCCCTCCCTTCCTCTCTCTCTCTGTCTCTCACTAAAAACACAAAAACATAAATAAACACATTGTATATTTTTCTATCTTTCAGTGTAACTTTTCTAAGGAAGCTTTTGTTAAAATTAATTCCTAATCTGGGATTCCTAATCCCAGATACCAAGCAGCTAATAATAAATTGGGCAGTGACTCAAAAGTTTGGGGATTTCAGGCAGTAGGCTGACTGGGAGACCACATTTGTTATAGATAATATGATTTTATAACTCTCGTTTGGACTGAGAATGTGTTTTTCTGTCCTCACTTGGCTGTCGATTTGCTTACATTTTATGCAGTTATGACAAGGTGCTAGCGAAAAGTTGATATGAATCCTCTACCAGGAACCTGCTTCCTGACACAGCCTCTTCACTACTAAGAATGCTGAAAGTTGGTGATTTGTGGTTCCTTTGTCATTATGTATGGTTCAGATGTAAAGCACGTTCCTACACCAGACTCTACAAAACATCGTCATTGTTGAGATGAGAGGTCATTCTAAGTTTTACTCACTTTCACTTTAATTGCAAATTATTAGTGCAGGAATTTCCACAAAAGGGTTATGCAACCATGCCTGAATTGCCTGAAATGTTTTCCACTTCTCTGACTTCCCATGGGAAAAGCCACTAGGTTGCATTTGTGGCATCTCAGTTGGTTCAAGCAGCCTAATTGGGATTTAGAAGCTTTAAATTGTACCGGGTAACAGAGGGACATTCAGGACCGGAGCTCCTGTCTCCAGTTCCTTTCCAGCCTCTGAAAATGTGTAAATTACCCAAGTGAAATGTAGCCTGAATGATGGCAGCTAGCATCCGACTTTTGTTTGTTTGCTATCCAATTTTTTACATTTATTTCTTTAAATTATTTTTAAAAAAGATTTGAATGGTTTGCTGGGAATTAATCAGGCAGCATAGTACACTATTATGTTCTTTAATAAAAGGGTCCATATCTCATCTGGGAGAGATACACTCTTGGGCACAGGCAACTGTCTTGCCTCTGGGGCAGAAGTACCTGATCACTCTGCCTATTTGTCAGAGCCACCTAACCGCATGCACAGGCCCTTTTGCAACGTAGTGTACAAATCCAAACAAACCATTAAAGCTCAGAGGAAAATAGTTGTTAAAGGTATATACTCCACACAAGAAGTAAAACTCTTGCTGAGGTCTTGTGTTGATTCTCTCTTGTGCTTTCTTACATATCCTCGTCCATGTGCCCATGCAAATTTCATCTTTCCCAGTTTGTCAATGTAATTTAAACTAGTCAGGGACAAAAGCCAAAGTAAGCAATTTGTTGTTTGTCTCTCAAACGGGAGTGTGCACAGGAATCACTGCATGTGTTAGAGTGCAGGTTCGGATTCAAGGGGGCTGAGGTGGGGGGCGGTGTGCTGCACGTCCGGCCGGCAAGCTCCCACGTGTTCTTGTGTCCTTCTGACTTGCTCAATACAATGAGCACATCCCAGATTTATCTCTTCTGCTTCACCTCTTCTCAAATCGGTGTTTCTCCTTGGCCTTGCTGCTATTTCCTCTGGAATCCTTAAAGAAGCACATCCGTGTCTAGGGCTCTGATAGACCACAGAAGGAATATATTCAAGATGTGGTCCCCCCACCCCAACAGTCTTAGAAACAAAATGACCTATGTCTTCTCTTTCCATTTATAATTTAACTGTCAGGCAACCGTGTGCTCTTTTGGAAAAATACCACAGGCCGGTAAGAAGATGTCAAAACTCCCCTTGGCTCTTATGCTCATGTGCCTCAGTTTTCTTCCCAGTAAACAATGATAAGGCTGAATTTGATGATCTCTGAAGGCTCTTCCTGCTCTAATCCTCTTTAGACAGTTGGTCCGTTAATCATCTGGATAAATTCTTACTGGCTTAAACCAATGGGGATGCTCCTTCAGCAAGGTAGTTCTACTAACATTGAACTCAAATTTATTAGGTTCCACTCCTGCCTCTGTCCTGCCAAGAGCCTATCATTTGACCCGTAAGAATAACATGATAACATTGTGTTTTCCTTAGTCATATCCACCTGTCTGCATGGCGGTCTTCATGGACTCCTAGTGTCTGAACCTGGGCTGTTTAGGAGCAACAGAGGCAGCCATGAGGACTGGGTCTGGTTGCCAAAACCACATGGCTTGGCTGGACTAAGTGCGAATTTACCCAAAGCACGGGAAATCAGCCTAACCCACAAACAGGGAGTGGGAAGTGGATCTAAGCAATGATGCCTGCGATGAGAGCTGGAGTACCGCCAAGGGTGGAGCCACAGTCAAGGAAAGAAGGTGATAAGAAGCGGGGAGCGTCAGGCACAGTTTAGGGAGGAAATCTGAAAGGATGGCGGGTACAGGCTCTGGATAAAGGCTGAGAACACTGACGGGCTGGGACTAACTTTCGAGTTGCTAGATTAAAGGAGCCAGTCGGGGCCGGTCTGAGAATTGTGTGAGGGCAGACATGCCACTCATTTTCTGCTGAGCATCTCTAACAAGTGCCTGCCTGACACAATGGAAGTGATGTAGTAAAGTAAGAATGAACAAATGAGTGAATAAATGAAACAAATCTATGTTCAGATCACCGTGTGCCCATTCTCCCCATTTTCTTTGCCACCATATGAGTTCTTATCTTCATTATTTCTCAAACAAACCACAGGGACTCCCAATTCTCCAATATCTCCCAATTTCAATCCATACCACAGACTGTGGCAAGATTAGTTCTTTTGTTTGTTTCTTAGTTACTTGTATATTCTGTTCCATCGAAGACAGTTCCTGGATGTCAGATGGAGTTCTACCAAGTTTTATATGCCCAATATAGCTAGTGCTAAGTAAATATTAGTTGAGGTGAATCATCTATGTTCATATGTTGTCATGATAAAGATTCAATAGCCTGAACATTTAAATCAATATATTTCCTTCTATATTATTCTTTAATAACCTGATAGCTGAGAGTTACCCTTGACTAAAATATCTTTATAAAATGTACTTTATTTAAACTTTCACATTAACTATTACTTTAGAGTTATGACTTTAGGGTTAAATTTGTATTTTCTTTTTAAGTTAAGAAAACCTCTAATGATGCAGTGAGTCTTCATTTTTTTAAAAGTAGCAGACTCTGTGATAGCTATGAAATCTCTTTACCACAAATGTACCTATGAACATGTGCACAATCTTGCATATGATTTCAAGGGAGGCAGGGATCCCCTAACACCCTGGGCAGATCCGTAAATTTGATAGAAATCAAGCCTGGAACATCTGGAGAAGAATAAAGGTTTCCTGCAGCTGATAGACTCTCCCTCGTTTTCCTTCTCGCACACCTGCCCCCAACCCTGCCACCTAACATTTAGGAATGCAGAGGACCAGTCCATCAATACCCATTTTGCGACCACAAACAGAAAACATGCAAGAGGCAGGGCACAGTATATCTTGTGCTCTGGTAGACTGTGGTCTTTATAATGGGATTATAGTAAACAAGAAAAGGTAGGGTGATGTGGCCCCTCTTAAACCCTGACAAAAACAGGCAGGTGCTCTTGCAATTGCCAGCTGATGGGAGAGAGCACAGAGAGTGGCCCCCATCCAGTGCTGACTCGCCCCTGCGAGCTGCTGACTATCCTTGGAGGAGATGTTGAGAGCAGGGGCTGATCCTGATCCTGAGCCTGAGGAACCCTTTCTTTTTTCTTTCTTTGAAGATTCTTTGTCTCATCCTTTTGGCTTCAAAATCATATGTGGAACTGACATATAGAAAAGATTGGTAGGAGGCGGGGGGGGGGGGGAGGTTGGTCCTCAAAAATAAAAAAAGAAAGTTAACTTGTCAAATTTTGATTCTAGTTTAATTTCCTGACAGCTTTATCCCACAAATAAGGGCTTTCAAGTTTCTGTTTCAAGTGAAGGTATTTTAATAGCCTTTGCAAACTTGACATAAGAAATTTTTCTGACGTAAATTGTCATGGAGCAATGGAAGGGTTCAGAAGAAAAATCTACTGCGGTCTCAGAATTTGCTCACCCTTTCACACACTTGTTCTTTTTAGTCTTTTCACTGAGTGATCTGCCATTTTTAAAGTAGTAGCATTTAAAGCCAGATCCTCAACTTCTTTACAGGGTGTGAGTAACCTTCCTTGGCCGCACCAGTTCAGCTCATGACAGATTTCTTAATATGCTGAGCAGCATGTTGATGCATAAAAAGCACAGTCATTGACTATCAGTGATATAAGAAAATTGCGGTTTAAAAGACTACATCAGCATTGACTTACATCATCAGGACAAGTCTAATTATGGGGCCAGAACAGTACTTCATCTGATTAACCTGTGAAGAAACCAATCGCTTGGCAGCAGGTTTTACATTCAGTCACGTCAAAATGAGACGGAGGCAAGTTGCAACCAGAATGACAGGTATTAAGAGATGCGCATAAGGTGAAAATCCTGCATTTAGAGGCATATGGATTTAAAATTAATCCAAGCGTCATCTGATAACAGCACGCAGATGATATCTGTGAATACAAAGCTGTGGCGTTCCAGTAGCCTATTCCTACCAATTTTGCTCATAATTAGTGCTTTCAGTTATAATCTTTTATACAGATAAATGATATGATTCATACCATTCTTAAGCAAAGAAATTTAATTTTGTATAAAAGAGGAGAGATAGTTTGCTTTAAAATATGACTTACCTCAGTTACCTGTGGATGGCAGAAAACTTACAAAGGTTTCACTCCTCAAATCCAAGGCCTCAGGTGTAGCATAGCAGTAAGCAAAAATCACACACAAAATGCCATCCAATAACACTACTAGGATTGTTCTCTTCAAGCAACGAAAGGTAAGACTCAGCATACATGGGAGATGAAGGGTATATATCTGGGGTTCTTTGGCAAGCTTATTGCTACTTAACTGTGTGCGTTCAGACAGGTACTTGCATGTCTAGGACCCGGTTTCCCTTTGTAATATGAGAAGATTATCATTGTAGGATTTATCACTTACTGAACACTTTAACTGCATCAAGCACTGTGCCTGGCATTTTACTGTATTATCTTTAATCCCTTAAGCCACTTTCTAAAGTAGACATTCTTATCTCCATATTACAAAGGAGAAAGTTGGAGCTCAGAGAAGAAAAGTGACTTGCCAGCAGTGACATAAGGAACCAGTGATGGATCTGCCATTGGAAGCCAACTCTCCAGGGCTCCGAGACAGCGTTCTTGACCCTATGGTACCTGCACTGGTTTCCCTAAGGCTGCATTAGCAAAGTGTCACAGACTGAGCAGCCAAAGCAACAGCAATTGTCCAATAGCAGTGGGAGCCAGAAGCTTGAGATCAAGGTGTCGGCAGGGTTGGCTTCTTTCTAAGTTGTGAGGAAGATGGTGTCTTGCTTATCTCCTCTCTTCTGGTGGTTTCTGTCAGTCTTTGTTCTTCTTTGTCTTCTGATAGGGTAACTCCAGTCTTCACATGATGTTCTCCCTGCGTGCATATCTGTGTCTAGATTTCTTTCTTTCTATAAAGGTACTACTGGTCACGTGAATTAAGCCCAATCTAACTCCAGTAAAACCTCATCTTAACTAGATTTACCTGCAACAACATATTTCTAAGTAAGGGTATATTCAGAGGTACTGGGAATTGGGACTTCAACATACTCATTTTAGAGAGACTGAACTCAGCCCATATCAGTGTTTAGAAACTTACTAAGGCTCCAAGATAGAAGCACACAGACAGTTAATTAATAGTAAGCCAAAAGCAATAGTTTCATATGACATACATATCAACACATGAGCATTTCCTTTGGTGAATAATGGGTGCTAGTTAGCCTTTCAGAAACAAGAAAATGACATTTGGCTGGGATGACGAGGAAATGCTTTCTACTGTGAAGGGATCTGAACTGAATGCAAAAAGATGACATAATCTATAGCAGGGGTCTCAAACTCAACTCAGCATGTGGGCCGCAGAGCAAGATCACAGCCGTTCGGCGGGCCGCACTAGGTCTACAAAAGGCAACTGTTACACAACACTTTTCTCACTGCAGTTGAAAACAAAAAAAAATCAGTACAACAAGCACAATCGTACATGCAGTTTACTCAGTGTCACAAAACGACCAGAAACTGTAGTTCGCATCACAACTGCTGTTAACTAAGCTAATATCTAGCTAGGATGCTAGAGAAATGAAAAATACACATAGGCCCCTAGGCTTACTTAATTTTATCCAAAATATTTTGAACTTCGTGGATTAGTCTGTGGGCCGCACAAAATTGTTCGGTGGGCCGCATGCGGCCCGCGGGCCGCGAGTTTGAGACCCCTGATCTATAGGGTCAGTAGAGAGAAGAGCCCCCCCCCCCATCAGTGTGTAGAAAAACATGCATTTGTTAGAAAATGTTCAATATGTAGAAAAAAAAGAGATGTTATTCCTGTCATCAAGGGACTTATAATCTAGTTCCAGAGATACAGATAAAACTTGAGAAAAGTTAACTATCAAAGCAAAAGTTTAAAACATGACTTTCACCAACACATCTGTGGGTAGCTGTGCAATGTGGTGAAGTCTAGTGGCCACATGAGTGACAGAAGCCACAGTGAGCTTCAGTTCATGGTGAATAATAGCATGAGCTGGGCTTTTCTTTCCTTTCTCCCCCCACCTCCTCTCTCTCTTTATTTATTTCCTTTTTTAGTGGGATTTGGGTAGGAAAAGAGCACAGAGAGGGGTTCCCAAGGAGAGAAGGTGCCATACACAAAGGTAATCAACTCTGAAGCTTCACCGAAAACCACTGAACAAGCCAGTGCCAATGGAGTGGAAACAGCAGGTTTCTCATTGGGGAATGCTCCAGGGTGAGAAAGAAAAACTGTCAAGCTACCTTCATGTTTCCGGAATCCTGCACCAAAGCCACGTCTAGGAAGGCACTAACCGAAGAATGTGGTCAAAACTTGTGTTCTGTCAGACATTGATAGGTGTTCCTTGATTTTTTTTTAAGTTACAAATTTAATAACTTTAGGGAATTAGATAACTAGATTAACAATTAGATTTCAGTTAGGTCCTTGCAGAAAACGGATAGGACACTCAAACTGAGTAACTTCAGAGAGTCTAGTAAATGATGCACAGGGTTTGAGGAAACCACAGAGAAAAGGAGAGTCGCCCAAGGCTGACACCAGCACGGAGCTATTAACTATCGCTAGGCCTGGAAGGTGAGGGGAAAAGTTTCTGTCCCTGGAGAAGGATGCCCAACAAGACCTGTGTCCTTGAGATGAGGGCTACAGCCAGGCAGTGATGACCTGCCCAGGCAAAGCCTGGGAATAAACACATTCACCTCACTGCCCTCCTTCCCCAGCCCTTCAGTTCTAGCCAGCTGAAGCCAAAAGCAAGAGGCTCCACAGACAGGAGCAAGTCAGCCTCCCAGGGCACAGAGCAGGGTGGGGACATGCATGGTGAATGTGGAGGGACAAGAAGAAAGCTTCTAGCACAAACAGTTATTTTACAGGAGGATGCTTAGAGTGTTTAATATGTTAATGTGCTAATTAACCTACAAAGGAGAATGTGGAAGGCAGTATTCCTAAACTAGCTTTACCACAAAATTTCTTTTTTGAAGATCTCTAGGACCAGTGATCAAAGGAAAACTAATTGGGAAGCTTTGATCTGTGGGATAAAATCCAAGTCTCCTGTATCAGTCAGCTTCTTTCAAAGGAAAGTGTCAAGCTAGTTTAAGCAAAATAAAAATTTGTTCGGTTTACACATAACTGGTGAGTGAGGAGGGCACGACCTATTCAGGCATGGGTGAACCCAGGAGCTCTAACGATGGTGAGGGCCCCGTCTGTCCTCCAGCATCCACTCTGCCTGTTTCAAGTAAGCTTACTCTGCATGCTGGCTCTCACCATGAGGTGAGAGTACCACTACTAACTGCCCCACACCATGTTGTCCCAACTCAGCAATCCCATGCAGAAGGGACTTGGCTTTTCTCATGTCCATAAACAAATCCCGCAACAATTCTGAGTGCTCCTGACTGGGTAAAGTGTCCATCTCTAAACCATACCTGTCATCAAATATTGAGGTCCTTTGACACTGCTCAACCGTTTGGTGGAAGAGAGAGTGACTGACCCCATTTTCACAAACTCGCCAGGACTAGGACAACCCAGAGAGTAAGGAAGGACTACTCCAGAGGGAAAAAGAAAAAAGCAGTCATAAAAACGTATGCAGACTAAAACCAAAACTACCATGATCTGCCGTATTTCTTTACAAGGTATCATGGCTTCCTTAAATTTGGCCTCAGACAATGAGTTCCGATGCTCATTGCTCTCCTGTACAGCCTCTCTGCTCCAGCCAGACTGACTTACCTACTGTTCCTTGAACACACCATAAAGTCTCACATTTGCTCCTCAGGCCTTCTGCTTTGAAGCCTGCCTCATCTGAACCGAGTGTTAAGACTGCAGCTGGGTCTGTCTACTCCAAACTGAAGTTCTTGTTTGCCCTCCTCTTCACTCCTTTTGCATTAAAGGATCTCTGACATCCGTTTGATCTTTATGACACACTGCCCTTTCCTGTTAGTGTAGGAACTTTTATATGTGTTTGTGTGTTCTATATCCTGTAGACACAACGAGATTACAAGCTCCCCGAGCTCCATGACATCATCTTCATATCTTCAGACTCTACTTCTGCCTTGCCTGGCACATTACACATGTTAATCAAATGTGCTTTGGTTGCTACTTTAAAAGTTTAAGGTTAGCATTCCACCTTCTCTTGCTGTCGTGCATTCTCATCAGTCCTTTTTGTCTTCTATGCCAACTTGTAGAATGGCATTAAAAAATGTTCTTACCTTAGTTGAGCCCCAGTCTCCTGTCAAGTGGGTTAGCAATGTTGATACCATGGAATAGAATGGTCCATTGGTTCACTTATTCATTCATGCACTCACTCATTCAGCACTCACTGAGCAACTTCTGTGAACAACACACTGTTAGGTATTCTGAAGCATACAAGAATGAACAAAAAAATAAATTGTACCTTAGGGATAATCAAAAACCTATTGGGAATATAAAATAAGAATAAAATTTCTAAAAGATAAGGTGGAATATTGTGTGCCAAAACATTTTCCCAACCCTCTGTGGAGGAGAATTTGGTATCATCTAACAAAACTATGTATAATGTGGCTTCTAGGAATTTACCATGAAAACAGATCTCCATCTATTGTACATGAAAAACATATGTCTAAGATTTTTCATGGTGGCACTGTTGTAATAGAAATGTTAAAAAAAACAACCTAAATGTTTATCCTTAGAAGACTACTTAAATAAATTATGAAACCTGTAAATAATAGACTACTATGTAACCCTAAAAAGATTGAAGGAAATTTTTATGGCTTGAGTGGAGTGACTTACAATCTATATTGGTGAAAGGAAAAAAAAAATAAAAACAAGTTACAAAAGTGTATATGACGTGCTAGTTCTTGTCTATAAAAGAAAGAAAATATAAAATATGCATTCTATTTACTTATTTTTGCATCATGAAATGCAGAAAGAAAGAACCAGAACTTAATGAAAGTGGCTTTTAATAAAATAGAAGAAACAGGTACAGGTAACAGGGATTGGAGCAAATCTTCTAAAAGTTTTAACTTTTGAACCATACGACTGTTTTACATATTCAAATATGAAACTAAATTTAAAAGAATGAGAGAAACCAAGCATTTAAAATAAAACATAAGCAAATGGACATAACTGCATAGCAAATTGATAACCTAACCACAGAAAGAAAGGGCATAATTGAAATAATTCAGGTAGCTTTGAAGCCAGTACTTTGGCTACATAGTTAATGAGAAATGTTCTAAGGTCAAAAAAGCAAAAATAATCTTAAATTTTAATAAGTTTGTTATTGGCAATTACCTTATTTTTCGCTCCATAAGATGCACCTGACCATAAGATGCACCGAGGGTTTTAAGGAGGAAAATAAGAAAAAAAAATTCTGAACCAAATGGTGTGTTAAAACATTTACTGAAACATATCACAATAATATTTCAACAATGTAAACTCAACAGCAGTATTAACATCCATTAGCACTGTTATTAACAAATGAGAAGAGACTTGAATGTTCAAATACACTTCTAGTTGTCTGGGAACCCCAGGAACTCATCACTGTTAGTGTCAGAACTTAAGATGCTCAGTTGCTCACAATCACTGGTATCACTTTATTCAATATTTTCATATATATAATACCATCTTCAATGCCATCTAAGGCATTGCTAATGCCACATTTTTTTTAACAACAGTACCACAGTTTCATTCTTCACTGATACCATGATGTTTTCACCCATTCACAAACTTGAATGATAGTGAGTCTCCTCATTCATCCAGTTGGTGTCAGATCATGGTTACTAGCAGCCATCCATCTGTTCCACTCTTCTCGCATAAAGACTTTAAACGGTTTGTTGATGGAAAAGTCGAGAAGTTGCAACTGGCTGGTAAGCCCCCCACGGATTACAGCTAGATGAGTATTCACTTCTTTAAAGTTTTTTTTGTGTGTGTGGTTTCACCAATATGTGCTCTAAAGTAGTCAAGCACTAATAAGGCAGATTTTTTCAGAAGCTCTCTAGCACCCTTGGCCCCTCCCCTATCTGCCAGCCAGCCAGCCAATGAAATGCTATTAGACTGGCAACAAGTAACATCAGCACTTCACACAGAGCTCCAGCAGCTGCAGTGCAGCCCTCCACCACTGCAGCGCACCTATCATGTCTACCATCAATGATGTCTACCTGTGCTGCATGCAACTTTGGAAACCAGAACCAGGATATCACTCAGCAGATGCCAGGGTTCCCCCACTGCTGTGGCAGGTATGATTATGCTCCTGCTGGCACTCATTCTACATGTGTTTACTGGCACAGTGCCCTGCAGCAGCTAAAAAAAATGAACATTCACTCCAAAAGACGAACGGGCATTTTCCCCTCCACTTTTTTTGGGAAAAAGTACATCTTATAGAGCAAACAATATGGTATATTGGTGTTATAGTTCCTAAACTATTTTTCTGTATATTGTAGAAGAGAGAGCAAATGAGTAATTACACTGATATATACCAGAGTTCACACTGTGAAAGGAGCAAGATACAACTATAAAATGAGGAGAGAAGACAGCAAACCCAATAACACTAAATTTGAATTAAAAAATATCAATATAAATTCTTTTTTTTTAAGATAGGTTTCTTAACCTGTCCACTGAGAGGTTCTAAAAGCAATGACATCCCAGAAGAAATAAGCACATCTAGCACCCAGATTTTGTTTTCTATACTATTTCTTATTAACCTTTTGAGTAGTGAGGGGTTTTTTTTGTTTTTTGTTTTGTTTTTTTTATTTTATTTTATTTTTTTTTACAGAGACAGAGAATGAGTCAGAGAGAGGGATAGACAGGGACAGACAGACAGGAACGGAGAGAGATGAGAAGCATCAATCATTAGTTTTTCATTGCGCGTTGCAACACCTTAGTTGTTCATTGATTGCTTTCTCATATGTGCCTTGACCGCGGGCCTTCAGCAGACCGAGTAACCCCTTGCTGGAGCCAGCGACTTTGGGTTCAAGCTCGTGGGCTCTTGCTCAAACCAGATGAGCCTGCGCTCAAGCTGGCGACCTTGGGGTCTCAAACCTGGGTCCTCGGCATCCCAGTCCGATGCTCTATCCACTGCGCCACCACCTGGTCAGGCGAGTAGTGAGTTTTTTTTCATGTTCGTTGACCCCCGGGAGTGAGGTTTTTTTCAAAAATAAAATTAGTTACAGTTACAGTTTTATTAACTTAAAATCATGTTTGTTTGATAACCAATTTATGGAAACAAGAAGAACATACATTTGCCTTTTTTTAATGTTGTCTTACACATTTTTAAAATAAAGATTTTTATATGATCGTACTCTGGATGGTCAGGAGGCATGAGGATGTACATAAATGTTCATACTACTCAAAGGGTTAAACAGAACAAGTGTTCCTTGAGAAATGGCTATTTAAGATCTGATACAATAAAAGTTTAAGGACAATGTGGAATATCTTATTGGTCCAGAAAGCAAAGAAGTACTCAAACTCTAATGAGGGAATGTCAAAATACCACAGGCATTAAATTCAGGACTTTCTGCTAGTTATATTTGGAACAAATTGAGTGTAAAAAAAGTATATGACCTGACCAGGCAGTGGCACAGTGGATAGAATATCAGACTGGGACTCAGAGGACCCAGGTTCAAAGCCCGAGGTCACCAGCTTGAGCACAGGCTCATCCAGCTTGAGCAGGGGCTCACCAGCTTGAGTACAGGGTCGCTGGCTTGAGCCCAAAGGTTTCTGACTTGAGCAAGGGATCACTTGCTCTGCTGTAGCCCTCTTCCCCCAACCTCCAGTTAAGGCATATAGGAGAAAGCAATCAATGAACAACTAAGGAGCTGCAACAAAAAATTGATGTTTCTCATCTCTCTCTCTTCCTGTCTGTCTGTCCATCCCTCTCTCTGTCTCTATATATCCCTCTCTCTGTCTCTGTCACACACACACACACAAAGAATATGAATTATAACACATTGAATAAAAAAATCAGTAAGTCTATGCAGACTTAAAAGAGAAATATGCAACGAACTACCACTCAGCAATGAAAAGAAACAAATTGTTGAAACACACAACATGAATGAATCTCAAAATTGAGCAGAGTTAAAAAAATACAGACAAAAAGGAAGACATACCTTAGGACTCCATTTATATAAAATTCTGGAAAATAAAAACTAATCTACAGTGACAGAAAGCAGATCAGTAGTTGCCTGTGGATGAGGGTAAGAGGAAAGAGGGTGAAAAGAAACTGTTTAAGATGTTGGAAATGTTTATCTTGATTATGGTAATGGCTTTACCAATACATTTTAAATTATACATTTTATCAAATTATACATTTTAAACATACACAGCTTATTGTATATTAATTTTAAATCAATAAAGTTAGAGAGGGAGAGAGAGTGTGTATGCATTAAAAAGGGAGACTCTTCCTCCGTTGCTAGGTAATAAATACAGAAGGAATTAAAGAAGTAGAAAATGACCATCTTGTATTCTCCAATGTAATAACTGATTCAGGCAATGACATCAATAAAGGCTACCAACACTGAGCAAAACATTCTTGGGTAACAGGCATCATCCCATAGATTACTTATCAATCCCAAAGGGGAAAATATGTCTATATAATTGAGAGATATTAAAGCACCACTTTTATCAAATAATCAAATGTAGAATCACTAGTGGCAAGGCAGCTTGACATTGGGTACCTCCTCATGTGATAGGAAAAAGTGTACAGCATCCCTAAGAAGTATTTATGCTTAAAATATTTCATGTTAATTTAATCTTGAGTAAATAATCAGACAAATACAGGATGTGGGACACTCCTCACGGTAATTGGCCTGGATCCTAAAAAATAAAATAAAAGACAAAGTCATTTTTTAAAACGGCAAAAATTGAGGGAACCATTCTAAATCAAAAAAGACAAAAAAGTTTAAAAAGGCATTGGGGGGACAATTAAGAAAAACTTAAATATTGGCTTCTTATTAGATATTATTGAATTGATCTTCATTTTCTTAGGTATAATATGATTGAGGTAATACAGTAATATAAACAAAATGTATCAAGATAAATGGATAGATAGATGGAAAGATAGAATACTAATATGTCAAATTGTTAACAATTGGTATATTTAGGTGAGGAATATACAAATGTTCATTCTACTATTTTTTTTCACTTTCCTGTTAATTTGAAAACTTTCAAAATAAATAATTGGGGAAGAAAAAATGCCAAGAATTGTACACACTAGTCTGAACTCTTTAAATTCCAAAGTAGCAGAAACCAAACTTGAATAGGCTTACGCAAAAAGGGTCATTTCTGAAGGTGCTCAGATGGTATCATCGGTCTCTCTCCCTCTCTCCTTCAGATGGCTCTGCTTTTTTCTAAGTTAGGCTCATCACTTTATGGTGTCAAGATTGCAAGCAGCTATTGGCTTTCAACCTGCCATCTAGACACCTCTGTAGAAAGAGAGGATTTCAGCCAATGTCTCACACTGTTCCTTTTTGACTAACCTCAGACTTGTACTTGAACCAATTCTAGGACCAGAGAGGGGGACTTTGAGTTCTGATTGGCCAAGATGAGGTCTCTTGCTCATTTCTGGATATAGTTAACCACTGCCACCTCTATCCTCAAGGTGAGGGGAGGGTGGTTGCCCAAAAGAAAATCCAGATGCTATTACCAAAAGAAAGCCAAATGGGGGAGTGCCAAACAAAAGTAACAGTTCTCCACTATAAAGACACTAAAAAAGTAAACATAAACATTAAGGCAAATGAAGAGCTATAAGCTTTCAGTGATGTGAAGCCATAAAGTAAGAGTTATTATCCATTATTCATCTGATGACTTTATAAGTTTAAACAAAAGACAACTACCAATCTTCTATTACCCCCCTTAAACAATTGCAATATGAGCCTGACCAGGTAGTGGCATAATGGATAGAGTGACAGACTGGGATGCCTAGAAATATTATTGTATGTTTCTCTTTTAAGTCTGCATAGACTTACTGACTTTTTTTTTTATTCAAGTACAAGCCCAGGTTCTAACCCTTAAGCTTGAGCATGAGCTTACCAGCTTGAGAGCAGGGTCGCTGGCTTGAGTGTGGTATCATAGACATAACCCATGGTCACTGGCTTGGGCCCAAAGGTAGCTGGCTTGCAGCCCAAGGTTGCTGGCTTGAGCAAGGGGTCACTTGCTCTGCTATAGCATCCCAGTCAAGGCACATATGAGAAAGCAATCAACAAACAACTAAGACACCGCAATGAAGAATTGATGCTTCTCATCTCTCTTCCTTCCTGTCTGTCTGTCCCTATCTGTCCCTCTATCTGACTCTCTCTGTCTATGTCAAAACAAACAAAAAAAACAATTGCAATATGAGGAGCAAATTGACAAGGAAATAACTAAATCGGATCTGATCTTAATTCTCTCAAATAGTAATCTGGAGGCCCTGGCTGGTTTGCTTAGTGGATAGAGCATCGGCCGGGTGTATGGATGTCCTGGGTTCTGTTACTGGCCAGGGCACACAAGAGAAGTGACCATCTGCTTCTTTCCCCTTTCATCTCCCTCGTCTCTCTCTCTCTTACCCTTTCACAGTCAGTGGCTCCCCTGCTTTGAGCATTGGCCCTGGGCGCTGAGGATAGCTCGGTTGATTTGAACATCAGCCTCAGACAAGTATTGCCAGGTTGGGGTGCATACAAGAGTCTGCCTCGCTATCTCCCCTCCTTTCATCAAAAAAAAAAAAAAAAAAAGAAAGAAAGAAAAGAAATATATATATATAAATCTGGAGGAGCTGTTCACCTTGACAAATGAATGGGGTAAAAATCTCAGTCATATTGCTACTTGTGGGGTCTGTACTATTGGGAAGGGATCACTGAGGATATCATGGTTCCAATGCTGGGTACAATTCCATTGGAATATACTGTTACTAATTGGAATGGATTCTTCTTTTAAATAGTTTTTTTTTTCTCTGTTCTTTTTGCAATTCTTTTTTAAATTTTATTTTTCAATTACAGTTGATACTCAATATTATTTAATATTAGTTTCAGGTGTAAGCATAGTGGTTAGGCAATTATATAATTTTCAAGTAAATTATTGTTTTCAAAGAGACTCTGTAATGACTCCATTTTTTCCTCTGAACGTTGAGAAATAGCAGTTTCTATTCTATTCATTTGCAAGTCATTACTTCCAATTTCAGTGTTTTATCATATTGAATATGTACTGAGTTCTACTCTAAATCTTGGAGCTTGTAAATACTGTCACAAGAAAACCAATTTATAGACTACTGTTATCACAAAGCTTCTTGGAGTGCCCTGCTGTATGAAGAACTCATCTCATCAGTCACTAAGGAATGTCTTGTATAAGATTTACAGCCTTTGCAAGTGGAGCTTTAGAGCTTTTCATATGTGACTGAAGTGTCCATCCATTATTGTTGTTACCCTGCAAGTGTACAGATGGCACTGAGCAGCAAGGTACCTGGGGACCAAAAGGCACTCTTCAGTGGCCTACAGAGGCCATCGTGTGGGCCTCAGATAGAGAAGAAGAGGCAGCCAACTTTGAAGTCTGACACCCTCAATCAGCATGGGCTGCTCTTCTAGAGAAGAATTGGGCAGTGTAGTGTCTTGAAAGTAGTGTGTTGGCCTGTGTCCCTAGAATAATGTTAGGTACACTGTGAACTTGGCCACTGCAATTGACTACACTCTTTGGGGAAAGTGCTCTAAGCTCTGTGGTCCTGGAAGTGAGTCATTCTCCAGGGTCCTTCTAGATCTTTCCCACAGGGATTTTCAACTCTGTGCATCTGTTTCCTTCCTGGGAAGTACAGGCTTGGGCATCAGAAGAGAGCCTGCAGCCTGTGGAGAAAATTGCAGCTGCTCCTCCTGCAGCCATCCTTCAGAAGCCATCACCCTCTGTGATGAGCTTGTACAGTCCTCTTTCTTCCAGTTGCTATAGAAGTGCCATATGTAAACCTAATCTTTAGAGTTATCTTATTTGAAATCTCTGGGAAGGGCTTACAATTTAAATAGAGGCAGTGGCAATCCTGGAAAAATGTGAATAATTACTCCATAATTGATTTATTCTGTAAACTTGCATGTTATTTCACTCAACTTTAAATATTTGGGGCTGGAGTGTATTTATTTTTCAAAGCAGAAGCTAGTTTATTGTTTTCCAAGGTGGCGAGTTGTTGGTCAGATCACAGTCTCCCGGCTTTCTCCTTGCTGCCCTCCCGTGTGAGGGTGACTTCTCCTTCTTCCTTTGGGAAATCATCCCCAGCTCCCTTATCTTTCTTCCCTTACTACACCATAAAGCGATCTAGCCACCGCCAAGGGCTAATTCGGGAGGAGATGAGGGAGTTCTCTTTGTGATTCATTTCTGTTAGCCTTACAGAGATGATGAATGGCTCTGAGTAACACATCCAATTTTTGAGGCTTGAAGTTTGCTAACTATATAGCCAGGCCCCTGTGGCTCTCACTGAAGGGGAAATTTAAGCCATTAACTGAGATTAAGTGACTCATTTCAAGGTCAAACAGTAAATCAGGAATAGAATTGAGAATTAGAACTACAGCCCCAAAGAGCTGCAAAAACAGCCTTGATGAGGGAGAGAAGGCACAATTTGGAAAGATTTCTCTTTCTCCTCTGGCTGCAGTGACTGACAGCCCTGACTATGGTTTATTCTGAGGGATTAATAATTCATTTTGAGCCTCAGTAATGAAGTAGAGTGCTCATGTGCACAGCATCCTTGGATGAGTGGTCTGTGCTCTACTCCAGAAGAAAACCGAAGCCAATTAAAATGGTTCACCAATCTCTGCCCACTCCACTGTCTGCGGTGTTGATGCAATTCAACTTAATTCAGCAAGACTGCATTTAGTTCATATTGCTTGCCAAGCATTGTGTTTAAATAAGACCCAATCTTCGCCCACAAGGAAACTGTAGTCTAGTGATCTATTCATTCATTACCTTAAGTTATTATTTGTACTATTCTGTCTTTGACTAGGATAATTACAAGAAGATAAATTAGGCTTTGACTTTAAAGTATCAAAAATACACAGTGTTCTGAAAGACACAATTGGTCATTTTTCATTCAGCCAGATGAATTGGCAGGTGCCAACCCGCACACGTTGACATTGGTGCTGCCCCTCAGTTGTAGACTTGGAAAGCATATTCTAAATCCTCCAGTGAAATATTTTGGCAGGCATTTTCATCCAGATATTATTAATAACAAAATTAAAACAACCCACACATCAATTCTGACTCCCAGGGAGGTCCTTGATGGAAATGTTAGCAACTAGGGCTTTGAGTGCTTTTGTCTACCTAAATCTCATTTCCCAATCAGTGGTAATCTTTTAAGTAGCTTTTCTGTTTTGGGGTAAATAAAGTAGCATAGGCATTTCCTTGTCCAGCTACTTTTTGCATTTTTCATTACTGTGAATTTTTGGAGATTATGACTGATCTATGACTTAACTATGTAACAACACTTTCAAGCAAAAAGGCTGCTGGAGGAAAACATTACACAAGGATACAACCAACTGGAGGTCAGAAAGAGCATTGTCTGTGCCACTCATTCACTCAGAAAAAAATGGTTGAGTGCTGCTAGACTTTGTATAGCTTAGGTCAATGACTCAATCTCTTTGAGCCTCAGCATTCCTCGTCTGTGAAATGAGAATGATGATACCAACTTGCAGGGTGGTGGTGGAGAGGAAGGACAGTGGTCCTATGGAAGTTTCCAGTCCACTGCCCACACAGGGGAGGAACTCAGTAAATGCAGTTTTCCTTTATGGCTGTGGGGAGAAGGCATATTCATATCAATAAAATGTATTTTTTTTCTCATTTTCTTCAAGTAGCCTTATGCACCTGTGCTTTCATCACCTTTATCAGATGCAACCCTGGAGACTTATTTAGAGAGAAAATAGAGGTCATTGCTTGAGAACACCTTCATTTTTCTGTCTTCTGACCTCTCATTCTGTCCTCATTCTTACTTCTGTGTTCCAGAGCATCATCAACCTACCTGCTGGCCAGACGAACTCTGGAGATCTAGTTGTGCTCTGGAGACCGTTCCTTCCCAACTCCCAAGGACCTGCCACGCAAAACTCATGTCTCTTCCTGTCTCCAGGTTCCTCACTTTCACTGTGAAGAGAAGCTTGACTCTCCTCATGCTCTCTCTGACCATGTTCCTCCTTCTCCTTTACTTCAAAGCCAAGCTTCTATAAGGAGCAGAGATTACTCACCCCTTCCACTATCTCACCCACCACTTACTCCTCAAGTCGCCATCTTCCTCCTGCCACTGGAAACAGCCCTCACTAGAGTCATTGTTCATTTCCAAGCCTATTAATATTATATTACCTTATTCTTCACAGCTCTTTATGACTTTTGAAACTTCTTTTCTTCTTAAAACTGCTGCTCCCTTGGCTTTGTGGCGAACAAATATTGATCGACTTACGACCTCTGCAACTTACGACCATTTGACTTTACGACCACAATCGCTAGCCACGACTGCTCCGCGTCTGGCAGCGCAAGCGTTGCCCAGCTGAGCGTACGACAGTTTCCGGCAGCACTACCATCTCCGAGTGCACCATTTTAACTGTTATCCCAGACTCGGTACAGCAATTTGCGTTTTGTGTCTTGGATATTTTTCATCAAACCCCTCCCAAGATGTCTACCAAGAGGAAATTGTCTTTGTAAATATTAAACCAGTTGTACTGGTAATGCAATGTTTTACTTAAACCTGACGAATGTAAAAATAAGAAACAAAATGGTCTAGAGATGATACAAATGGCATAAAATGAACAAAGAGAAAATTATGATATATAACAATAATGAAAGAAAATTATGATAAAATATGACTTAAAGATTTTTATAACGTCATTTCACAGTACTGTACATATAGCCTACTCAACTTACGACCAAATCATGTTATGATCGGTCTGTTGGAACCAATCATGGTTGTAGGTTGAGCACTAGCTGTACTATTTTTGTCTTCCTGTTCCTTTCCTGTGTCTCTTGACTACTCACTCCTGACTACTCACCCCTGACTACTCACCCCTGTCTCCTCACCCCTGACTACACACTCCTGACTACCCAAAGGGCTCCTCATCCATTTGGCCTGATGATAACCACCAACTTTTACGGACACCTCAGTAAGTGCAGGTAGTTTCTTAAGCATGTTACATAAATTAACACATTTTAATCTTCACACCAAAAATTTAATGAGTGCTATTATTTCTCTACTTTATACACAAGGACAGTGAAGTTTTGAAAGGCGAAGCTATCAGCCCAGAGCAACACAGCCTAAGAGGTGGAGCCAGATTCAAACCCAGGCAGCCCAGCCCAAATGCTCTTCTCATCGCCACCTAATGCTAGTTTTCATCTCAATGTTTTTTTTAATTTTTCATTTACTGATTTTAGAGAGAGAGGATGGGAGAGATATAGAGACAGAAACATCAATCTGCTCCTGTATGTGCCCTTTCTGTTAGTGTTAACGTTTCAATGCCTTCTTTCTTATTCTACATGTTCTCACAAATAGTTTGTCCCCATTCTTCCAATGGTTACTTACCTGTATATTGACGACTCCTGTGTCAGTTCAGGTTCTCCAAGAAGTAGACACCAAAAGGGGATTGGATATGCAAGAGATTTATTGGGAGAGATGCCTATAAGAAATACAAAAGAGAGGGGGAGTCTTTAGACCTTTGTGCTGGTCCAACATCTATGAAAGGAGAGCATAAAGGAAGGAGAACTGGGTGGTAAGGGCCTCAGATTGCAGTATGGTCCTGTGTTAGAGAGATTTTGCAGGTCATGGTGCATGCTCAGTCTTTGGGTGGGAGCAGCCCACGGACAGTGTGGCAGTGTTAGTGGGGCACTGTGAGTGGGGGTGAAGATCAATGGGCTATCGGCCAGCTACATTCCTTGCAGTGGGTTAACCTGGTGGGAGACCTGAGCAACACCTCCATGATCACCACTAATCTACATCTTAAATTCTAACATGTCTTTGAACTCCAGTCTTCTCCCCCAACTGCTTGTTCCTCATATCTACCCAACTCCCACAGAATCTCACTCAATATGCCTAACACTGGACTCATTTAAGAGCCTGCTCAAAGTTCCATATTCTCTCTCTTTCCTAATATGTGACACTACCATCCACTCATTGTCTAAGATCATCCCCTTCCTTTTGCTCTGGTGTGCACATACACTCAGTAACCACATTCTGTGACTTTTATGTCCTCAGCTTCTGTTAAATTAGTCATCTCGGGGATGACGTCAGAGAAATGGCGCCATAAGGAGCGATACCGATAAATCTCCCCCAAAATTCAACAAGATCTTCAACCAGAGACAGAAAAATCTATCCTTGGAGCTGCCAGATGTTCCACCCTAAACGCGAAGGTATGATTGAGCGAAAAATTGACTAAGTATATAATCAACCCCGAAGGAAATAAGGAGGAAGAAACACTCCGCCTTCCTCACTAACCTAAATAAGGGCTGCTTTCACTGGGAACTGAGAGTATAGGAACTAAGGCGGGCAAAGGGTGTGAATAGTACCAGGCTGTGGCACAAACATCCGAACCAGGCTGTGGCACAGACATCCAAGCCGAGGAAAAACTGTGCTTGTGGCAACCCAGTCAACACAAGCTAACGCTCGTGCCAAACCCAAACAAAGAAAGGCACTTGGGACAGCCATCTGCCCAATCTCCTGGTCGGTGCTCACAGATAGTGGGCGAGAGATTCCTCCTAGAGCCCTGGGAGTGGGCACCCGTGTTACTGGACAGAGGGGCAGGGTCAGAGGCCTCTCTATGGGCCGAAACCAGAGTCTCAGGGTTGCCCCTGCACCCTGAAAAGCAGCACATGAGGAGTGAGTGGGAACAAAATTCTCTATGCTCAAACTTTTCCATGCGGGTGGGGCGCCTCACTTGAAGTGAGAGGCAGCCGGCTTGATCTCATGGTCGGCAAGTGCGGAGAGTGGGTGAGAAATTTCTCCCGGGAGTGGGCACCCGTGCTACCAGACAGAGGGGCAGAGTCAGAGGCCTTTGTGTGGACCAAAACCAGAGTCTTGAGGTTGCCCCTGTGCAGTGAAAAGCAGCACGTGAGGAGTGAGTGGGAGCGAAATTTCCTACGCTGGAACTTTTCCATGCTGGTGGAGCACCTCACTCGGAGTGAGAGGCGGCTGGCCGGATATCCTGGTCAGCGAGCGCATATAGTGGATGAGAGATTCCCCCGGGCATGGGCGCCCGTGTTCCCGGACAGAGGGTCAAAGTCAGAGGTCTTTGTGTGGGCCAAAGCCCCTTCTGATTATGCTAGCGGCTCTGACCGATTGAGCCTTACCCAGAGCCCTGTGATGAGTGGGAATAGAGTGGGGATTTGCCAGCTCTTTGAGCCTCTTACTCTCCAGGCAGAGGCAGCAGCAACCCCATAGCTGGATCATCAGGCTACTAATTGAGGAAGGAAAGACTAGGATAGAGGCTCCAGGAACACGGACTCTCTCATTGGCAGAGCCTGCAAATGCTAATAAGCCTCAACTGCCAACGAGACTGAAGCCCAATATATGACATCACCATAGAGACTTATCAACTGCAAACCTCTACCTAAGCGTGCCACAGGGGCAGAATCCGGGGTACAGAGTCACCGACCAGGAAGAGAGAAAGAAAAGAAAAAGCAAGAAGATAACCTCTCAAAATCAAGAATAATCCACAGACTTTATAACCTATCCCATTTTATTATATTTGTCCGTTTGTTTCTCTTATCTTCTTGTCTTGATTATTTTCTTCCTCTTCCAATTTGGTCGTTTAATTCTCTACCAGTCTTACTCTCTCCTCTCCTTGAACTACACTACCCATAAGTGTTACATCTCCCATTATCTTTTCTTTCTTCTTCCTTTCTCTCTATGAGGGTTGCACTCCAAAACCCTTAACTCTCTCTCTCTCTCCTTTTATTCTTTTTTCTTTTTGTGTTTTCCTCTTTCTTTTTTTCTCTCCCTCTATATTAGTTTCTTCTTTTCTCCTTTACTTTTCCTCTCATTCAATCCTTACTCACAAACAAATTACTTTATCTGGGCCTCAAATTTTTCTTTGTGGCGCTTTGGGGGTTTTTTACTTTGCTTTTTTAACTCACTAGCAGTGCTCCCAACCCTGGCTCTCCATTTTATCTAGTTCTTGATCCACTAAATACAATAGTAATTTTTAAATTTTTCCCCCTTTTTCCTGTTTCCCTCTTATTCCTCTCATCATATCTCTTAGTCAACCATCACGTAAAAGCAAATTATTTTATTCTTGACCCAAATTTTTTCCTTTTTTGCATTTTGTGGGTTCACACCCCCTTTTTTGCCCCTTTATCACTTCTCCCCAACTCAGGCCCTCTATTATAATTAGTTTTTGTTCTACTTAGCACAATATAATTCACAGTTCACCACAAGATTTTCTCAAGAAGGAGGGGAGAGGAGAGGAGAGGAAAAAAAGGGGGGGATAATATTTTTTTTATTTATTCTTTTTTATTTTTTAAACTTTTTACTCTTTATTAGTTCTAATTAATACTATCAACAAAACCACCCTCAGATGCCATTAAGGAAAAATAAATCGAATATCATGGATACAAAAGACAGAGAGGTAGCACAGATAGATGAGGAAAAATCTATGGAAAAAAATTTAATATATTGGAAACCTTGGAGCTAAATGACAGAGAATTTAAAATTGAAATCCTAAAAATACTCAGAGATATACAAGAAAACACAGAAAGGCAATTTAGGGAGCTCAGAAAACAACTCAATGAACACAAAGAATATATTTACAAGGAAATTGAAACTATAAAAACAAATCAAACACAGATGAAAACTCAGTTCATGAGCTGAAAAATGAGGTAACAAGCTTAGCTAATAGAACAGGCCAGATAGAAGGTAGGATTAGTGAAATAGAAGACAAGCAACTTGAAGCACAACAGAGAGAAAAAGAAAGAGATTCAAAAATTTTAAAAAATGAGAAAGCCCTATAGGAATTTTCTGACTCCATCAAAAAAAAAATAACATAAGAATAATAAGTATATCAGAGGGAGAAGAGAGAGAAAATGAAATGGAGAACATATTCAAACAAATAATAGATGAGAACTTCCCAAGCCTGTGGAAAGAACTAAAGCCTCAAATTCAAGAAGCAAACAGAACTTCGAGTTTTTTAACCCCAACAAACCTACTCCAAGGCACATCATAATGAAATTGGCACAAACCAACGACAAAGAAAAAATTCTCAAGGCAGCCAGGGAAAAGAAGAATACAACATATAAAGGAAGGCCCATTAGATTATCATCAGATTTCTCAACAGAAACTCTACAAGCTAGAAGAGAGTGGACCCCAATATTTAAAGTCCTGAAAGAGAGGAACTTTCAGCCACAAATACTATACCCATCAAAGCTATCCTTCAAATACGAAGGAGAAATAAAAACATTCACAGATACAAAAAAGATGAGGGAATTTATCAACAGAAAACCCCCACTCCAGGAATTACTAAAGGGGGGTTTTCAAACCAGATACAAAGAACAAAACAAAATCACAAGTAAAAGCTCCACCAAAAACACAATAAAACCAAATTTAAACTGTGACAACAAAAAAGGGGGGGAGAGGATGGAGATTAACAGTAGCAAAGGACGATGGAGTGCAAAAGTACTCACAAGACAGTGCACTACAATGAACAGGGTAGGAACCCTTTTCATTACTTAATGGTAACCACCATTGAAAAAACCACCACAGAAGCATATGATTTAAAAAAGATAGCGACAGAGGAAAGATGTACGGAATACAACCAAACAAAAACAAAAGATAGAAAAATGAAAGAGAAGAATTAAACAAGACACAAAACTAACAGAAAGCAATTTATAAAATGGCAATAGGGAATTCACAAGTGTCAATAATTACACTAAATGTAAACAAATTAAACTCACCAATAAAAAGGCACAGAGTAGCAGAATGGATTAAAAAAGAAAATCCAACTGTATGCTGCCTACAAGAAAATCATCTAAGCAACACGGATAAAAACAAATTCAAAGTGAAAGGCTGGAAAACAATACTCCAAGCAAATAACATCCAAAAAAAAAGCAGGCGTAGCAATATTCATATCTGATAATGCCTCTTCAAGACAGCAAAAGTACTCAGAGACAAAAATGGTCATTTCATAATGAGTAAGGGGACGCTGAATCAAGAAGACATAACAATTCTTAATATATATGCACCAAACCAAGGAGTACCAAAATATATAAGATAGCTACTTATTGACAATAAAACAAAAATTGACAAAAATACAATCATACTTGGAGACCTCAATACACTGCTGACAGCTTTAGATCGGTCATCCAAACAGAGAATCAATAAAGATATATTGGCCTTAAACAAAACACTAGAGCACCTGGATATGATAGACATCTACAGGACATTTCATCCAAAAGTGACAGAGTATACATTTTTCTCCAGTGTACATGGATCATTCTCAAGAATTGACCATATGTTGGGCCAGAAAAACAACATCAGCAAATTCAGAAAAATCGAAGTTGTACCAAGCATATTTTCTAATCATAAAGCCTTGAAACTAGAATTCAACTGCAAAAAAAAGAAAAAAACCCCCACAAAAATGTGGAAACTAAACAATATACTTTTAAAAAATGAATGGGTCAAAGAAGAAATAAGCACAGAGATCAAAAGATATATACAGACAAGTGAAAATGACAATACAACTTATCAGAACCTATGGGATGCAGCAAAAGCAGTCATAAGAGGGAAGTTCATAACACTTCAGGCCTATATGAACAAATAAGAGAGAGCCCAAGTGAACCACTTAACTTCACACCTTAAGGAACTGGAAAAATAAGAACAAAGACAACCCAAAAACAGCCGAAGAAAGGAGATAATAAAAACCAGAGCAGAAATAAATGAAATAGAGAACAGAAAAACTATAGAAAAAATTAATAGAACAAGGAGATGGTTCTTTGAAAAGATCAACAAAATTTATAAACCCTTGGCAAGACTGACCAAGGAAAAAAGAGAAAGAACTCATATAAACAAAATCCAAAATGAAGGAGGAGAAATCACCACGGACATCATAGATATACAAAGAATTAATGTAGAATACTATGAAAAACTTTATGCCACTAAATTCAACAATCTAGAAGAAATGGATAAATTCCTAGAACATAGAACAACACAGCCTTCCTAGACTGAGTCAAGAAGCAGAAAGCCTAAACAGACCAATTAGTAGGGAAGAAATAGAAAAAAACTATTAAAAACTTTCTCAAAAATAAAAGTCCAGGCCCAGACGGTTATACTAGCGAATTCTATCAAACAGTCAAAGAAGACTTGGTTCCTAGTCTACTGAAAGTCTTCCAAAAAATTGAAGAAGAAGCAATACTTCCAAACACATTTTATGAGGCCAACATAACCTTCATACCAAAACTGGGCAAGGACAGCACAAAAAAAGGAAAAGAACAGATGAATATCTCTAATGAATATAGATGCTAAAATACTAAACAAAATACTAGCAAATCGAATATATTTAACAACATATTAAAAAAAATAATACATCACGATCAAGTGGGATTCATCCCAGAATCTCAAGGATGGTTCAACATACGTAAAACAGTTAACGTAATACACCGTATCAACAAAACAAAAAACAAAAACCACATGAAATAGATGCAGAAAAGGCATTCGATAAAATACAACACAATTTTATGTTTAAGACTCTCAACAAAATGGGTATAGAAGGAAAATATCTCAACATGATAAAGGCCATATATGATAAACCATCAGCTAACATCATATTAAATGGCACAAAACTGAAGGCTTTCCCCCTTAAATCAGGAGCAAGACAGGGTTGTCCACTCTCTCCACTCTTATTTAATGTGGTGCTAGAGGCTCTAGCCAGAGCAATTAGACAAGACAAAGAAATAAAAGGCATCCATATCGGAAAAGAAGAAGTAAAGGTATCACTTTATGCAGATGATATGATCCTATACATTGAAAACCCCAAAGAATCTACAAAAAAGACTACTAGAAACAATAAACCAATACAGTAAGGTCACAGAATACAAAATTAACATACAAAAGTCCATAGCCTTTCTATATGCCAACAATGAAACATTTGAGAACGAACTCAAAAAAATAATCCCCTTCATGATTGCTACAAAAAAAAAAAAATACCTAGGAATAAACATAACAAAGAATGTAAAGGACTTATATAATGAAAACTACAAACCATTGTTAAGGGAAATCGAAAAAGATACAATGAGATGGAAGAATATTCCTTGTTCTTGGATAGGAAGAATAAATATAATCAAGATAGCCATATTACCCAAAGCAATATACAAATTTAATGCAATTCCCATCAAAATTCCAATGTCATTTTTTAAAGAAATGGAACAAAAAATAATCAGATTTATATGGAACTATAAAAAACCCCAAATAGCCAAAGCAATCCTAAAGAAAAAGAATAAAGCTGGGGGCATTACAATACCTGACTTCAAACTATATTATAGAGCCACGACAATCAAAACAGCATGGTATTGGCAGAAAAATAGACACTCAGACCAATGGAACAGAATACAAAGTCCAGAAATAAAACCACATATATATGATCAAATAATTTTTGATAAAGGGGCCAACAACACACAATGGAGAAAAGAAAGCCTCTTTAACAAATGGTGCTGGAAAAACTGGAAGTTAACATGCAAAAGAATGAAACTGGACTACAGTTTGTCCTCTTGTACTAAAATTAATTCAAAATGGATCAAAGACCTAAATATAAGACCTGAAACAATAAAGTACATAGAAGAAAACATAGGTTCTAAACTCATGGACCTTGGTTTTAAAGAGCATTTTTATGAATTTGACTCCACAGGCAAGAGAAGTGAAGGCAAAAATTAATGAATGGGACTACATCAGACTAAGAAGTTTTTGCTCAGCAAGAGAAACTGACAACAAAATGAACAGACTGCCAACTAAATGGGAAATGATATTTTCAAACAACAGCTCAGATAAGGGCCTAATATCCAAAATATACAAAGAACTCATAAAACTCAACAACAAACAAACAATCCAATAAAAAAATTGTAAAAGGACATGAACAGACACTTCTCTCAGGAAGACATACAAATGGCCAACAGATATATGAAAAGATGTTCATCTTCATTAGTTATTAGAGAAATGCAAATCAAAACTGCAATGAGATACCACCTCACACCTGTTAGATTAGCTATTATTAACAAGACAGGTAATAGCAAATGTTGTGGGGAAAAAGGAACCCTCCTTCACTGTTGGTGGGAATGTAAAGTAGTACAACCATTATGGAAGAAAGTATGGTGGTTCCTCAAAAAACTGAAAATAGAACTACCTTATGACCCAGTAATCCCTCTACTGGGTATATACCCCCAAAACTCAGAAACATTGATACGTACAGACACATGTAGCCCCATGTTCCTTGCAGCATTGTTCACAGTGGCCAAGACATGGAAACAACCAAAAAGCCCTTCAATAGAAGACTGGATAAAGAAGATGTGGCACATATACACTATGGAATACTACTCAGCCATAAGAAATGATGACATCGGATCATTTACAACAAAATGGTGGGATCTTGATAACATTATACGAAGTGAAATAAGTAAATCAGAAAAAACCAAGAACTGCATTATTCCATACGTAGGTGGGACATAAAAACGAGACTAAGAGACATTGATAAGAGTGTGGTGGTTATGGGGGGGGGCACAAGGAAAACTAGATAGAAGGTGACAGAGGACAATCTGACTTTGGGTGATGGGTATGCAACATAATTGATTGACAAGATAACCTGGACATGTTTTCTTTGAACATATGTACTCTTATTTTTTTATGTCACCCTAGTAAAATTAATAAAAAAAAATTAGTCATCTCCTTTCCATATAGTACTGCTGCCTTTGTTTGGACCATCAGCATTTCACTGTTGTGAGAGCTTCACCTGGCCTCCTCGTTTCTGCTCTCTTCCCATTGCACTGTCAACAGTGATCTCCTCATCTCAAAACTGACCTCCTGAACTGACCATCTCAGTATGATGTAGGGAAGCTCAGAGGTGCCCTCAGTGCTACAAAGTTCAGAGAGGGAGTGGTCAGCCTCGAATGGAAGTGCAGGGAAGGCTTCCAGGAAGACAGCACCTGAGAAAAATCTCAAAGTAGGTGACCAGCCCCTGTTTAAATAGATACTTATTCACTCACCTATCACTGTTCAAGGCCAAGAAAGTTTCAATCGCAAGAAAGTTTCATGCTGCTCTTACACCGGTGAATTGCTAAGAGCAAATAATGAAGACGCTTCAATTTCCCTGAAACTTGAGGACCTTTAGGTTTGGGATTTCTGTCTTTTAAGCATAGTCAACACTGACACATATCTGTTGGATGGGTTTCAAGTTCAGCCACAGACTTGCCTAGTGCACCCTGACCTCACCTCACACTTCCCATCTCCTTTTAACTTGAGAGGCAAACTCACTCTCACCTCTCTTCAGAGAGAGATTGTTTCTAGTCTCTTCAAAGAGAAACCTGAGAAGGCCAGCAGTGTGGGCCTCTCCAGCAGGCACAATGAATTCTTGATGGGTCTGAGAAACAGCAGAGTCCATTTCAGTTTTCAAAGGTGTCAACTTTGGAGAATCATCCAAGTTTTGAGTATTTTGAATTGAATTTCAGAACATGTCAATAGAGATATGACTATAATATGCTCTGGAAGATGCAAGATATTTTGTTCAGTGAACTGCCTTGTGAAGGTTTAATCAGCTAACTTACTCTTCCTCTGTCTTAACCATCCAGGAATCAGAAATGAATACTTTTTATCTTTCAGAAGAAATGTATTCTGCATTCTCTGTGAGACAATGTAACAGAAACTATAAGAGATCAGATGGACTGATTCATGTGAAGATGTTATCAACAATAAATAATAGCAAATATCAGCCTTATAATTTTGCTACCTAAACAATTTCTGTAAAGGATTTCACTTGAATAAAAAGTCACTTATGAATGTGTTTTATCTTAGTGCTTATTTTCCAAAGCAAGTGATTCCATGATCATTTTCTGATTGGCAGGAGGAAAGGAGAGGCAGCAGGAGAAAACAGCTGGAGGGAAAGGTCATGGATATCGATCTGACTGATGGCTGGGGCAGACTGTGAGCTGCCGCTGCAGCGGCTTCCCCAAGGGCCACAGAACCAACAGGGCAATTTTAGGCTTTTCCAAGTGTTCCCCTTTGTTATTGAAATCTGGTCTTCATTTCACAGCAAACATCAGCAACTTGATAAATTTGTTTTGTTAACTGTCATTTTTCTTGCAGATTCAAGACTAGCAAAGCAGGTAATAACTCCATGTTGGTGTTTGTCTTTGCATGTTAAGGTAGCGAGGAAGAAGATTCCCAGAGAGGTCAGGTCTGGGAAACCGAGGTAGAGAAAGAAGAGGAAGCATATTGCCACTCTTTGTGGCCATTCATTCTTTTTTGGAGTACTGGGTCAGTACCAGTACAAAGGGATACTTTCCTGGTAGATCAAACTAGGGTGTTCTATAGTCCATGTAAGCTGAGACATCCTGGGGTGTCAGGATCGTTTGTAAAATGTGTGTCACTCACACAATTTACTAGTCATAAATTTTAGAGCTTTTATTGGTAGTAACCATTATTATTATGAAATAAATGTGAGTAGATTAAGGGTTATTCTTTTAAAAAGGATTTTCTCACTCAAGTCCATTCCAGTGAGTTTTCCTGGGGCAGACACCAAAGATGGAGATGGTTAGAAACGGGCCAGTGGAGAATAGGAAATCACTCAATGGCAACTCCAGTGTTTTGTGCCTGACAACCTCATCTGTGTTGGGAAGGGTAACAATCAGAATAAAGCTGAAGGCCTGACCTGTGGTGGGGCAGTGGATAAAGCATCAACCTGGAATTCTGAGGTCGCCAGTTTGAAACCCTGGGCTTGCCCTGTCAAGGCACATATGGGAGTTGATGCTTTCTGCTCCTCCCTCCTTTCTCTCCTCCCTCTCTCTTTCCTTTCTTTCTAAAAATGAATTTAAAAATCTAAGAAAAAATAAAGAATAAAGCTGAGAACTCCTGGTCCAAGAACAATAGCTCAGGGAGGCTTCTGAAGCTCTAAACTGGTACATAATCATGTTTATGTGTGACATCATTCTTCCCTCTTCCTTCTCACCTGGCAGCCTGACCAAAAGTACCAACACAACACAGTGTTCAGGCAGCTCTTACACTTCACATGAGCTCCCTCTGAAACCTCCTTTCACTGATTCGTCTTGGACCAGGCTGTTACCTCCAACTGGTTGCTACAGCCCTACCCTAGGGCTCCAAAGTCCAAGGAGAAGAAGGAAACATCCAATCACTTCGCTGTTCTAGGACATAAGCATTGTGTACTTAATTAACATGCCAGGAAATTTGGATGTTTTATTTTTTTTAAATAATAAACTTTCAAACTTCATCTCTGCCATTTAACTACTGTGTGGCCTTGGGAAAGTTCCTTCACCTTTCCAAGGCTCAGTTTTCCCATGTGGAAAATGGGAATACAATGGGGTTGTTGTAAGGGTTAAATGAAATGATGCTGTTGGGAGGAAAACTTCCTCTTCCAACCTGAGTTCATATTATCAGGTGAAAGGACAGAGTTTATTTATATTCACAGGGGTCTTTAGATGAAATGACTCCCAAACAGCAAGGGATAGACATTTATATACCAACTCAATAGGAAAACCAGAGGGAGGAGAAAGGGCTTCCATGCAAGAACAGATGAAAGTATGAGTTTCAGATAACATATGATAAGCAATTACTCATCCTGATACTAATAGTCTCCTTTCCGGCTCCTAGAAATGGAATTTACGATGACTGTGTTTTGGGGGAGGTTTGGCTTAAGTCCCCCAAATAAGTCTAGATAAGGTTTCTTTCTGCCTGCAGCTACTGTTTGTTCAGATATTTTTAGCTTAAAATAATCTTTGTGCCCCCAAGGTACACGTCGAGGTCCTTCACTATAAAACACATAGTGCTATCTAAGTGTTAGTGGTGGTGGTGTGGCGAGATAGCCAAACCGTTCCGAGTTCAGAGACACTACCCGCAGTGTTGCACCATCACCCGGGCCAACGGCTCCCTCCTAGGCACCGAGGAGTAGACTATGTCACAGAGGTGAGAGCAGCGAAGGCAGCCACGAGACGCGCTCTGCTTGTCCTCAGAGGGAAAAGGATATTGCTGTTCTCTACTCTCCTCCCAACAGGCACGAATGAAAGGGTCCTGTCCCTACCTAGGAACAGCCGCATCTTTGACCCACAGCACAGAAAAGAATCAGGCTGAATAAAAATCATTTTATTCATGAAGTTTTTACTCTAGGCATCGGTAGCAATGTTCAGAGTGAGGCAGACCCATGGCAGAGGGACCCTAGAGCAAAGCAAGAATTACAATCACCTGACCAGAACCAGGTGAAAATCCACATCTCAGGTTTATATATTCTTAAATCCTGGGACACAGAAAGACAGTTTCAAATAAATAGCTTTATATATAGGTGCTATTTGTTTTTAAGATGTTGAAAACGCTCGTAAGAAAAATCTTTAAAGCAAGAGATAAAGCTCTACTTTGGTCATTAAAGAAAAGAATGGTAGAATGTTCTACAATGCATAGGTTTTCATATTTCAATTCTATGTCTTTTCAGAAAATCTATCTATATATATATATAGTATTTTTCTTAAGTGAGAAGCAGGGAGGTAGAGAGACAGACTCCCGCATACACCCAATAGGGTTCCACCCGGCAATCCCACTAGGGGGTGATTTCTGCCTGTCTGGAGCCATTGCTCTGTTGCAATCAGAGGCATTTTAGCACCTGAGACAAGGCCATGGTGCCTCAGTGCCTGGGCCAACTTGCTTCAATGGAGCCAAGGCTTCAGGAGGGGAAGAGAGAAAGAGAGAGAAGGGAGGGTAGAGAAGCAGATGGTCACTACTCCTGTGTGCCCTAACCAGGAATCGAACCCGGGACATCCACACACCAAGCCGATGCTCTATTACTGAGCCAACTGATATTTTCCCATTTTATTTGTGGTACAGCATGTGTGACTGGGAGTGAAGACACATTAGAAAGAAAGAAAGTATGTAAGGTATAATCACATTGAAGATAGTTTATTGTATTAAAAGAGACTCTCAGTGAGAAATTTGATTTAATTTTATGATTTATATTATTAACAATTTATTAACTGCATGCAAAGGGCATTGTACCAAACCTATAGATGTTATTTTACACTTTTGCAAAGAATTAAAAAATGGATAAATCTGACATTTTAACTGGGCCTATGTGACAAATGTTTTCTTTAATAAAGTACATTCCCTCCTTCCCCAAGCCACTTGGTAATAAATAGAAGTAAATAAAGTAAGATATATTGGTGGTTGGAAACTTAAGTTTGTTTGTTTTTTTGTTTTAGTATAAATATATCACCCCAAATTATTTAGAGTGACTTTGTTACTGACTCAGAAGATTTTCAATTAGATTAATTGTACATGCTAAGAATATGGATGCCTGACTGATGGTGGCTCAGTGGATTGAGTGTTTCCTGGGACACTAAAGGCTCAGGTTCAAAACCCCAAAGTTGACGGCTAAAGCATAGGCTTGTGGGCTTTAGTGCAGGATCATCAAGATGATCCCTGGCTTAAGCCCAAGGTTGCTGGCTTGAGCAAGGGGTCACTGGCTGCCTGTCAAGGCACATAGGGGAAGCAACCAAAAACAACAACTAAAGTAAAGCAAATACAAGTTGATGCTTCTTCATCTCTCTCTCCTCCCCACCTCTCTCTCCCTTTCTGTCCCTCTCAAAAAAAAAAAAGAAAGAAAAAGAAAAGAAAATATATGGAGAATATATTAAACAAATAATCATTTCTGGAATTATTTAGGAGAGATGACATTTTTCTTATTCTAAGACGCACTCTATGTTTGCCCATTCTTTCTTCCCCGTGGGCACTTGCTTATGAGCAGTATGTAATAAAACTGCTTACCTGTTCTATTCACATGTTAGAAAATCTTGCTCTCTGAATGTTGCCAGCCTTTTTATCTGCATTATTAATTCCTTTGGATAGTAAATCCCAAAGTGGTCATTTTAGCCCTGGTGTCATGAGCCACTGGTGTGTCATCATCATCTGTGCAAGAGAAAGAAAAAGATTGCAACTCATGGGGTGGGATATGGGTGGGTTTGAGCACAAATCACAGCCTTCCCTACAGGTGCGCTTACTCCTGTAAAACATCTGTGATGCTCATGGGCATCAAGTGTGTCCCTTCAGAACAAAGGTTAAAGCCTAGAACTTGTATGACTTGAGGTCAGGTTAACCCAGATGTTCTGCCCAGCATAGAATACACAGTTATTACAAGTGAGCATCTCAGAAAAGCCTCCTGATGTTGTAATGACATTGATAATGACAACGAAGGTGTTAAGGGTGAGGATAACGTGCCTTTGTTCTCAAGCAGTTCCCAATTTCCTTTACTTCATCTCTCTGTAGTCTAGTCCCAGAAAATTTGGAAAGCTCAACCACTCCTTCATGAAAGGTAAGAGGTGAAATGTAACAGCTTTTTCCCTCTGCTTTTTATACCTGTAGACCTGGATAAAGATAAGAGCTGCTTTTCTGTCTGATACCTTTCTGGAGCCCCATCAGTATAAGGTCCAAGTTCAGCACGACCAGAGACTAATGGGTCTTGCTCTTGTGACGGACACTGTGCATTGCCTACTCAACAGCCAGCCTCACCCCCAGCCCTTCTGTGTCTCCTTTGCATCCATGTGCTCGGAGAAGGTAGCTCCTCCCCAGCTCTGTGGGGTAGGACCTACCGGTCAAAGGCAACTATTCTGGTCTACTTCTCTTTGCCAACCACTGGCTTAAGCACTTGTCACCTTGACCCAGTTCTTATCTGAGGGACAAGTCTAGGAAAGCTTTTCCTCATTGATTAAAAAGATGCACAGACGAGTTAAATTCTCTCCTTTTAAGGGCGTCTTCATACTCACAGGTGATACCTAGAACTGCTGCAACCTCTAAGGCCATGACAGGGGAGGCACTGGCCACACACTGGGGATGCTGAGCTGCTGACCAGAAAGAAGAGAATACCTGGGTCCTTGCTGCCATCATGGTGCCCCTGTGTTAAGCAAACTTGGAACTACTATCTCTCTGGAGTTCTGATTATGTGAGATAATAAGGCTTTTATTGCTTAAACCACTGTTTTTCAACTGCCAGTCTGCAGACTGCCAGAAATTTTGTGCTGGTATGCAAAAGGGTTAACCATCCTGATGTTGTATGAGGACTATACACCTAATGACCTTAGTCGAAGTAGCTTATGCTTAAGGTGATTGCCATTTATCAGTCTGTATCATCGATGAAAATACTACTGAGGTTTTCTTAAATATCTTTGGAATGCGTAGCCTCCTTTGAACAACCTTTTGAACCATGCAGAGCATTTACAAATCATGTGCAATAAACAAAAAGTATTCAGAAAAACTTATATAGTATTCAATACATTGTACATGTGGAGCTTGGAAATCAAGCATCAGCTTGTACTGTGTTGCACTGATATGTACAGTAAGATCGGACTTTATTCTTGTACGTTTCCATCTCTGACTAGGTTACTGGTGCACAAGTGTTAAAAGGTTGAAAACCACTGGCTTAATTCACTTTAAGGAAGATAGGTCTTCGGCTGCTTTGGGGCAGAGACATTTTAACAGACACACCCTTTAGAGGAGATCACCCGGGCTTATGGTGAGCCAATCAGAGATATAAGCCCTTAAGTTGGTAAAGGAACCACAGGATCATGCACATAAGTTGTCCCAACCACCTTAGGTCACTTGCTGATTTTAAAAAAAATTTAATTAGCCTGACCTGTGGTGGCGCAGTGGATAAAGCACATATGGGAATTGATGCTTCCTGCTCATCCCCCCTTCTCTCTCTCCCTCTCTATAATGAATAAATAATATCTTTAAAAATTTTTTAATTAAAAACTAAATTTTCAGTTGTCTACATCTATTCATTCACTCATTCAGTGACTATTCAGTTAAACCCTACTGTGATCTTGCTGTGAAGGACACAAAGAAATAGAGTATCTAGCAGTGACTTAGTATTTTAACATTCACCAAGAACTTCGCATGCACCACTCGATGCCCACAAGAACTAGGAGAAACCAGTATTATTATTCCTAGCTTACCAATGAAAATGCCAAGACTCTAAAAAAGTTGTCCAAATTTCTACAGTCTGACTCCAAGTCCCGGGTTCTTTCCACCAAAATCTGAATTGTGTCTTGCCCCAGAGAAGGTTCAGGTCTAACATTAAGAAGATGAAGCATCCATACATTTAAAATGAAAAGATAAAGAAACAGGATTCAGATGGCAATGCAAAACAACAATTCTGGAGATTTTACAGAGTAGCAAGATATCAAGTGCTGAATGTGTAAGATGAAGAGCAAACATCATTCAGGAGGAACTTATCATTGTTGATGGAGAATCAGTGTGTATGTTTACTGCAAATGGAAAATAATTTTTCTCACACAGGGACTAACAGCCCATATTTGGAACCTGATATATAAAAACTTATTAACTTCAAATAAGTAAAAAATGCTTAAACCAGCTCCATATTTCTTATCAGATATTATGTATCTGTTTTTGTCACCTGTAAATAATTAATTCTACGCTTGAAAGGATTTGATAAAATAACTTCATTTGTAAAGCAATAATGTGTAGATGTTGAGAATATTGGAAGAAAAAGGTTTAAGGCAATTTTAATTTGGCCCAACACAACTGAAGTGAAGGAAACAGATTAACATTACATTATCTTTATTAACTCACAGAATTAATAATACTCAATTGTTTTTTTACACACACACACACACACGAATGGAGAGAGTTTCCATTTGCAGTGGTGTTTTTTTTTTAATTTATTCATTTTAAAGAGGAGAGAGAGAGAGAGAGAGAGAGAGAGAGAGAGAGAGAGAAAGAGGGAGAGAAGGAAGGAGGAGCAGGATGCATCAACTCCCATATGTGCTTTGACCAGGCAAGCCCAGGGTTTCAAACCAGCGACCTCAGCTTTTCCAGGTCAACGCTTAATCCACTGCGCCACCACAGGTCAGGCGCGCCCTAGTTTTTTATTTAATGCTTCCCACGTCTTCCTTGACCAGGGGGCTCCAGCTAAACCAGTGACCCCTTGCTCAAGCTAGTGACCTTGGTCTCCAGCCAGTGACCTTGGACTTCAAGTCACCTTTGGGTTCAAGCCAGTGACCATGGGATCATTTCAATGATCTTATGCTCAAGCCAGCAACCTCACACTCAAGCTGGTGAGCCTGCACTGAAGCTGGCGACCTTGGGGTTTTTCGACCTGGGTCTTCAGTGTCCCAGGTCAACACTCTATCCACTGCACCACCACCAGTCAGGCAATCCTCAACCCTTTAAAATTACAATGTATGAGTCAATAAAATTTAAAAATTCAGCTTTCTAGTTCACTAGCCACATTTCATTTGCTCAATTACCACACGTGGTTAGTGGCTACCATATTATACAGTGCAAATATAGAACATTTTTATTTTTGCAGAGGAAGTTCTACTGAACACCGCTGTTCTCTAGAGTCTGGCCAATGATAGATTTTGTAAATGTATAAGAGAATGTAAAATTTCATTGCTTTATATAATTATAGCCTCAGAGTTGCTTTGTTCATTCACCACAAAACAAATTTTGCACTCCAGTCTGAGAGGCACTGTATTCAGTTCTGCTAGGAAGTGCCAGTGGTTTCTCCCAGGAGCAAGCACCTAGTGTCACGCAGGAAAATAGTCCTGCTCAATGACCCTTTGATGACAGAATGGCTCTGAGGAACAATGCAGACCTTCAAACTTCTCCCTTCACCATTCAGAAGGTTAGGAGTAAGACTGGAGGCAGCGCTGTGGAGAATACAGCAAAGGTTTAGCTGCCAGCCAGCATCTCTTTCCTCCTTCTTCCTTGCTGATAGAATTCCAATGTTATTGAGGACAGTAACATTCTCAGCCACGGCACTGGATCGATATTTCTCTCCACACCCCCATAGCAACGTTCTGTGTTCCCATCCTTCCGTTCAGCTAGTATAGCCACATAATCCAGACTTGGTCAATGAGATCTAAGGAAAATTCTGAGGAGAGTGGAATTTCTATAGTCTTTTCTCTCCTGATAAAAGGAAATTGATCTGCTAACCACCTGCCCCATTTCCCTTCTACTTTTTTTGAATGTGGATGTGATATATGGAGACGCCACAGACATCTTGAAACTATGAGAAAATAAGGTGAAGTGAAAAACCTAGAGAATCCCAGACAGCCATTTTGTCCCCATTGAGGTGCTGAGGCAGGGCCTAAGCTGTCAGTCACCAGACTTCTTACACAGACAGAGAAACTCCCATTTATTTAAGCCACTTTTAACTAGTTGTTCTGTTACTTGCAGCTCTAAACAATTCTAATTTGTGCAGAGAATTGTGGTAATAATTTGGGTTCATGGACCCAATTCTAACGTGAGGGAAGGGGCTTCTCCACATACCAACCAACAATTCCCAGACACCAGCAGAGTATCCAAGAATTCATCTCAGTTTGACTAATTCTGACACTATCTGCCAGCAGATCGTATCAGATTGCACAGATTGAGGGCTCAGCCCTACCAGACTGCCCCACCTTACCCCATGTCAGACATGTGTCAAAATCCCACTGACTCCTTATAGATCAGAGGTTCCCATGATCCCTTCTTTACGTTCAATTAATTTGCTAGAGCGGCTCACAGAACACAGAGAAACATTTTACTTACTAGATTACCGAGTCATTATAAAATGATATAATTCGGGAACAGCCAGATGGAAGAGATGCATAAGGCAAGGTTTGAGTGGAAGGGGGAGGAGCTTCCATGTCCTCTCTAGGTCTGCCCTTCTTCCCACATCTCCAAGTGTTCACCAAGCCAGAAGCTCTCTGAGTTCTAACCTTCTGAGATTTGAATGGAGGGCTCATTGCATAGGCATGATTGATTAAGCCATTGGCCATTGACTGAGTCAATCTCTAACACCTTTCCCTTCCCCTGAGGTGGGGGGGGGCACCTGAAAGTTCCAACCTTCTAATCCCATGACTGGCTCCACTGGCAATCAGCATCACTCCTTAGGTTACCTAAAGTCTATCTGAAAGTCACTACATTAGCATAACAAAAGACTTTTTTTTTTTTTTTTTGTATTTTTCTGAAGCTGGAAACGGGGAGAGACAGTCAGACAGACTCCCGCATGTGCCCGACCGGGATCCACCCGGCACGCACACCATGGGCGATGCTCTGCCCACCAGGGGGCGATGCTCTGCCCATCCGGGGCGTCGCTCTGTCGCGACCAGAGCCGCTCTAGCGCCTGGGAAAGAGGCCAAGGAGCCATCCCCAGCGCCCGGGCCATCTTTGCTCCAATGGAGCCTTGGCTGCGGGAGGGGAAGAGAGAGACAGAGAGGAAGGAGAGGGGGAGGGGTGGAGAAGCAGATGGGCGCTTCTCCTGTGTGCCCTGGCCGGAATCGAAGCCGGGACTTCTGCATGCCAGGCCGATGCTCCACCACTGAGCCAACCGGCCAGGGCCAACAAAAGACACGTTTTATTACTTTTATCACAGTGATTTCCAAGGGTTTTAGGAGCTGTGAACCAGTAATCATGGATGAAGACCAAATATATAGTAAAGAATGACTAAATACATATTTCTTTTTTTCTTAAATACATATTTCTTTTTTTTCATGCTTTTTTTTTATTTGTATTTTTCTGAAGCTGGAAACGGGGAGAGACAGTCAGACAGACTCCCACATGTGCCCGACCGGGATCCACCCGGCACGCCCACCAGGGGCGACGCTCTGCCCACCAGGGGGCGATGCTCTGCCCCTTCCGGGAGGTCACTCTGCCGCAACCAGAGCCACTCTAGCGCCTGGGGCAGAGGCCAAGGAGCCATCCCCAGCGCCCGGGCCATCTTTGCTCCAGGGGAAGAGAGAGACAGAGAGGAAGGAGGGGGTTGGGGTGGAGAAGCAAATGAGCGCTTCTCCTATGTGCCCTGGCTGGGAATCGAACCCGGGTCCCCCGCACGCCAGGCCAACGCTCTACCGCTGAGCCAACCGGCCAGGGCCTTAAATACATATTTCTTATACATCACAATATCACAGGTAGATAATGTTGCATGCAGAAAGAAAATCTAATTGTTCTTTATGAAGTAATTTCTTATTTAATAAGATTCTATATATATGTATATAAACTTTCAGCCTCAGTTTGGTGGCTTGTCTCTAAGATGGCCGTCATCAAACCTTTCCCTCCATATAAGCTCAAACTGTTTTCTCACTGAGGGAATAAATCTGTTCCTACCCGCCTCTTGAATCTGGAATGACTTTAGTGACTTGCTGGACTAATAGAATTAAACAACACCCTGTGACATCTAAGATTAGGTCATAAGAAGTCTTAGAATTCTGCTTGTTATGGTGGGCATGCTCTCTCTTAGCACTCTCTTTCTAAAGGGGAGAAAAATCAGTGACTGTGTATGAACTGCAGCTACCATGAGACCATTACTGTAGACAGGAGATAAAGTGGTGTTGACCAGCCCTCAACTATTCAGCCATCCCAACTGCACTGGACCTGAGTGAGGGAGCCATCTTGGATTTTCCATTTCCATCAGATTCCCCAATGACAAGAAAGGAGCTTCCAGACATGTAGCCTCAGTAGAGATATTCTAGCCATCTCCAACCATTCATGCCACTTAAGCTGAGGCTCCATGTTTCATGGAGCAGAGATGAGCCATTCTTGCTGTGCCTTACTCGTGTGCCTGATAAACCAAATTGCAAGCATAGTAAAATGTTTATTGCTTTATACCACTAACTTTAGGAGGGCTTACTATGCAACAAAAGATAACTGGACCATCTTCGGGATTTCTCACATTCATATGATGAAGTCATTTTAAACACCAGCTTCTCAGAACTTCATTTATCATATTGGTAAATGAACTATATTTTCATATTGAGCTAAGTCTCTACAGTCTCTATTGTCCTCCTACCTAGACTTCTTGTCTTTCTAACTGGGTTCAGGACCATCTGGTACAGTTGTGGAGGCCCTGCACTGCATAAAGGAGTCAGGCTAAGAGACTGAGTGGTGGCTGAAGCAGGTGTCTTTTAATTTGCATAGCCTAGTGGTTGCCCTAACCAACACAGTCCATCTCTCAAATATTTTAGTCCATCAGTTCTCTTTGCTGATATTTGCTTGCCTGTCCAGTGTAACTACTCCTACCTTTAGTTCCATTTTAATTTTTTTGCATCAGTAATAACTTGAAGTACTCATTGTGCCTATCTCAATCCCTAGTTTACTTTTTTCCATCTTTTCCAGTTAAGAAACTCTTTTCTCTCTTAATAGTAATAGCTTATTTCCTCAATTTAAAAATACAGTGTGTCCATCAAGTCATGGTGCACTTTTGACCAGTCACAGGAAAGCAACAAAAGATGATAGAAATGTGAAATCTGCACTAAATAAAAGGAAAACCCTCCCAGTTTCTGTAGGATGATGTGGCAGCATGTGCTCATGCGCAGATGATGACGTAACACCGTGTATACAGCGGAGCAGCCCATGGCCATGCCAGTCGAGATGTGGACGGTACAGAGGAAAGTTCAGTGTGTTCTGTGGCTCGCTAAATTCGAATCCGTGACCAAAGTGCAACATGAATATCGGCGCGTTTATAACGAAGCGCCACCACATAGGAATAACATTACTCGGTGGGATAAGCAGTTGAAGGAAACCAGCAGTTTGGTGGAGAAACCCCGTTCTGGTAGGCCATCAGTCAGTGATGAGTCTGTAGAGGCTATATGGGATAGCTACCTAAGAAGCCCTAAAAAATCTGTGCATGAGCCCACATCGAACTGCACTGAATAGGTATGAAACTGGGAGAGTTTTCCTTTTATTTGGTGCAGATTTCACATTTCTATCATCTTTTGTTGCTTTCCTGTTACCGGTCAAAAGTGCACCATGACTTTATGGACATACTGTAATAAAAGTATAAAGAAAGTTAAAAATCACCCAAAATCTCATTTCTGAGATAACTGTCATTAACATTTTGGTGAGTTTTAAAAATATGTTTACATAGGATTCTCTGAATCATTCTGTTTGCTTTCTCATTCTTTCCCCAGATGATAAATGAATAACCATCTAATTAGAGCCCACTACAGATTTAGTTGTCAGACATTGCCTGGATGCTTACTCTGGTTGGCAATATTTGAAACTCTGCCACATCTCCTTCCTACTACATTTGGTGAGTTGACACCTTAGTTCTTCTCAAGCACTACCCACTCTGCTAACAATTGTGAGTTCCTCCTCAAATCCCCATTGCCTCAGTGGACTTCTGTCATGGTCCCTGCATCAAAAAAAGATAAGAGGCAAATAGAAAGGAGGCAAGCCAGGGCTACCTTGGAATGGGCAGCTGGCAAGCCTAGAAGACAGAAGCTGGGAAGATAAAGCATATCATCCCAGGAGAGTATGTTTATTGCAGCAAGGCCCAATCCAGACGCAAGAGCTAAAAATTAAGATTGCAAGGAAAACAAATTCTGTTTGACACCTGAGTATGGCTCCAATAGGGCTTTATTACAATCAACTCCCGGCGATAAAGTATTTAGAGGTGTAAATGGGACTTGCAACAGGCTGGAGTGCTGGCTCTTGAGAACCGACCCCATGTGGATCATTGGTCAGTTATTCCACTCACTCCACTTGCCTGACTGTGAGCCTTGAATCCAGCTCTTGCCTGCATGAAGGCTAAACTCATATCACTCTTTGTCCTATATCTTGTTCACGGAACTTCTCTTCCTGACTGTGGTGGTTTAGGCCCAGCTCTGCCCTGGTGAGTGGTTCTCTCAAAGCATTCTTCCTGACAATCCCGAAACCCTTGCTGAGCTCTCACAAAAGAGAATACATTCATTACTGCAAGCCATGTTCTAAGCTGCAAGATATCCTATGTTTTAATGTTGCTGTGTAAAAAAGAAAAGAAAATCGCCAAGTCCTCAGTGCCCTGGTAGGACTTGAAGGGCCGGGGTGGGGAGGGGCGTGGTGGAGGGGCAGTTTTACGCAGCCGTGGAGAGAGTCTGAAGGTCCAGTGGTTTCATATGTAGACTTTCAAGCAGTCAACTTGCTTTTAGCGATGCATTCACCATCCCTGCCCAAGGGTCCTGTGATTCCATTCCTAAGCATTTCAGAGATTTTATGGTGTAAATCACGTCACTCCTGGACTTCACTCGCCTCTAATTTAGGGTTCAGTTTTCACAAGTCTACTAAGTCAGTTACCGTTCATTCTTCTGCTTCACAGTTTTCAAAATGTTTGTCTTCATGAATGTATGCATATCTTTTAAATTTATTTATTTTTAATCTCTTACTGTTATTTTCAAAGGGTTTTGGGTAACAAATTGGAGTAAATGTTTGCTCCACTATCCTAAACCAGAAGTTAATATGAAAGTATTTGCAAAGAACAACTTAATTAAAACTGAGATTATGTATCCTGACCAGGCGGTGGCGCAGTGGATAGAGCGTTGGAGTGGGACACAAGGACACAGGTTCAAAACCCTGAGGTCACCAGCTTGAGCATGGGCTTATCTGGTTAGAGTAAGGCTCACCAGCTTGAGCACAGAGTTGCTGGCTTGAGCAAGGGGTCACTCGGTTGGCTATAGCCCCCTGGTCAAGGCACATATGAGAAAGCGGTCAATGAACAACTAAAGTACCGCAACGAATTGATGCTTCTCAACTCTCTCCTTTCTTGTCTGTCTGTCCCTATCTCTTCCTCTCTCTGTCTCTGTGACACACACACACACACAAAAAAAAAAAAAAACCCACCAAAAAACAAAACTGAGATTATGTAGAAAACACAGGCTAACTTAGAGGGGCAGAAACTTGAGTCATGCAGTCCAGAGAGCACACAAAAACAAAAACCCAGAAGGGAGAAAACTAGCAGTCTAAAATATGATTGTGCCGAACAGAAGGAAAAGAGAAAAAAAAGAGAAGGAATGTTTTGACCAAGGGAAGAAAGACTTCATGTGCTGTTGAGCTTGGGGAGAATGAGCGAACCCTGTGAAATTAGGAGGGATAACAAAAAAGCGGAGAAAGAAGTTTTGAGAGCAGTCGATGGCTTCTGTTTTTATTGTGGTGACTGTTGAAAATGAGGAGGAAAGTATGCTATTTTTTCAGAGCATGCAAACTATAACAGAATTTCTGTCAAATCTCATCAAAATTTCAAATTAATATACAGGGAAATAATTTTTTAAAGATATCTGAACTATATATCTATATATTCAAGAATTTCTAAGTATAACATTAGAAATGAATAGACTCATAGATTGAGTCTATACCACTATAGACTCATACCACTATAGGTGGTAATATCCTTTCTTCTTTCATATGAAGGTCATAATTTTCGAGGAAAAGGGTTTTTATTTTCTGTAGAGTGTAAATCAGAGGTTTTCTGATTTGGGAGTTGCCAGGCACAGTTTAGGTTTGGGGTACCATGGTGAAACCAGGGGGTTAAGAAAAATTCCGCTGCCTCCTTATTCCTCTGGCAGCCAGGCTGCCTTTTTAGTCAGGGGACCATCAGAGCCTTTTTAGAGGAATCTGACTAGCCCAAGAGGAAAACGTAACTATACAGGCAACAGAGTCTCCCTATGCCAGTTTGGGATATCCATGGAAACAGAATCAATAAAATATAAGCATATTTATATTAAGAATTTTATTTTTAAAAATTGGCTCATACAATGGTGGGGGCCAGAAAGCCCAAAATCTATCGAGCAGACCAGCAGGCTGGAAACTCAGGCAAGAGTTAATGTTGCAGTCTTGACTCTGAAACTGTAGGGCAGGCCAACGGGCTGGACGTTGAGGCAGGATTTTTTTGTTACTGTCTTTTTCTGGGAAATCTGTTTCGTGTGTGTGTGTGTATTTGTTTTTGTTTGTTTTTGTTGTTGTTGGGGTTTGTTTTTTTGTGTTTTTTTTTGCTCTTAAGGTCTTCAAATGATTAGATGAGGCTCATCCATATTATTAAGGGTAATCTCTTTTTCTTTTTTTTTTAATTTTTCCGAAGGTAGAAGCAGGGAGGCAGTCAGACAGATTCCCGCATGCGCCCGACCAAGATCCATCCGGCATGACCACCAGGAGGCGATGCTCTGCCCATCTGGGGCATCGCTCTGTCGCAATCAGAGCCATTCTAGCGCCTGAGGGAGAGGCCATGGAGCCATCCCCAGTGCCTGCGCCAACTTTGCTCCAGTGTAGCCTTGGCTGTGGGAAGGGAAGAGAGAGATAGAGAGGAAGGAGAGGGGGAGAGGTGGAGAAGCAGATGGGCAATTCTGTGTGCCCTGACAGGGAAATCGAACCCGGTACTTCCACACGCCCAGGCCGACACTCTACTGCTGAGCCAACAGGCCAATGCTAAGGGTAATCTTTAAAAGTCAACTGATTGTAGATGTAAATCATATGTATAAAATACCTTTACACTAATGTCTATCTAGAGTAGTGACTGAACAATGGGGCACCAAAGCCTAGCCAAGCTGACACAGAAAATTTAAATCACATTCCTTATTGAAACTACCTAACTAGATTGCCCCAATGCCAAAGACTACCATCAGTGAGGCCTTCTCATGGTCAACTTTTTAAATGACCCATGCTAAAGAAAGAACAGTTAACCAAGAATCCATAGGATACCAAAAACAAGTCACTTGGAGTGAACAGAAACAATTCAGAGAAAATAAAACAATAGAAAACTACCATTAAAATCTTCAGGAAGATAAGATAATTATGAAACAAGAAAGAAACTATTGGGGAATAAAGGAGTTCAAGAACAAAAAGGAGCTCTTGGAAATTAAAAAAGTCATAACAAATGGAAAACTGGGTAAGAGAGTTATAGGATAAACATGAGAAAATCTCCAAGTAAATAAAACAACAAAAAGGTCGAAAATAGGCAAGGGGGGAAGAAAGAGGCCTGTTTAGGAGGACTGACATTTGAAGAAGGTTTCCAGAAAGAACAGAGAAAACGGAGGAGGGAACATTATCAAAGAAATAATTTCAAAAAAGTTCTGATTATTAAAGGTCATGAGTTTCCAGATTGAAAAAGCTTTCAAAGTTCCCAGCCCAGTAGACAAATATATATCCACACCAAGCCACTTATTCCATGAAATTTAAGAAAACAAAGACGAGAGAGTAAAGCTTTGAGTGAGTGGGAGGGATAGATTACATACAGATGATCCAGGACCAGACTGACTTGAGGCCTCTCAACAGCTTCAGTAGAAGGCAATGGAACAATGTCTTCAAAACTCTGAGCAAAGAATATCTTGACCCAGAATTCTATTTCCAACCAAACCTACTGAATTTAAGGGTAGACAAATTATATTTTCAGAAATGAAAGTTCTCCAAAAATTTACTTCCCAACCCCTTTTTCTCAGCAAGTAGTTGAGGATGTATTCTTTAGAAGTAATAAAAAAAATAATAAAGGCGGAAGTGAAACTTAGGAATCAAGGGATCTAACAAGAGAGAGAGGCACAGAGAATACTTAGCGAGATGATGAAGGGCGATCCCAGAGCACAGCTGCACCAGACAGAGGGTAAGGTCAGAGGATTCTGGGAGACATGTCCCCAAGAACATGAAATTGAGGCACTTGACATGTTTAAATGTATTAAGCAGAGAATTACACCTCTTGGGGACAGGTTGGAGACAGAAAACTAAGCGAATTTTAAAAAATAAGAAAATTGTTAAAGCCGGGAAAAGCAAAAGGTTACTGAAGAAAAGCATTACTGCCGCTCAGATATGAATAGTATTTACCTAGTCAAATAACATAAACAGTAACTTTTTTTTTTTTTTTAGAGAGGGACAGTGACAGACAGGAAGGAAACATCAACTCATAGTTGCATCACCTTAGTTGTTCGTTGATTGTTTTCTTATATGTGCCTTGACTGGGGAGCTCCAGCTGAGCCAGTGATCCCTTGCTCATGCCAGCAACCTTGGGCTCAAGCCAGTGACCCCACGCTGGTGAGCCTGAGCTCAAGCCAGGGACCTCAAGGTTTTGAACCTGGGTCTTCAGCATCTCAGGTTGACGCTTTATGCACTGTGCCACCATCTGATCAGGCATGAATATATTTAAACAAAATTACATGTTTGTGTGGAGGACATATATTTGTGGTGCCCACAGAGAAGTGGAGAAAGAGAATTCTAATTATGCATAACAGAAATAGATAATATGTAATACTAAAAAATCAAGAAACAGCAGACCAATAGTTATTTAAAGATTTAGAGGTAAATTACAATAATACTAAAAAAAACACAAAAAAACAGTTTAAAGGATTTGTCTTTGGTAGGAAAAATTTAACAGTAGGGGCAGGGAAAGAAGCGGATTTCTGTCTTTCATAATAAGCTTTGCAAAACTGTTTGATCTTTTTTGCATACATAATTTTGATAGAAATTCAAAGCTAAAAAAAAAACAGCCAACTTCCTAAACTTGTAAGATAAAACCCAAACTCCTGGCAGTCTAAGATCTCAGATTATGGAGTCAGAGTGACCTGGGTTTTAATATCAGCTTTGCAGCTTACCAGCTCTGCAACCCGGAACAAGTTATCTAAGTTCTCCAAACTCTGTGAAAAGGGGATAATAACAGTTCTCATGGTAATGGTAAATAGCGACTGATTCACAGCCCTGGTTGTAAACAATGAATAAAATAACTCATGTAAAACCTAAGCATTACATACATACTTAGTGATGTATTATATAAACTTTCACTAAGTGGTTTTTTGCCTTTATCAGGCTGACATTCAAGTTTCTTTGTCATCTATTCACTCTGCTTTTCCAACCTGATGTCTTATTACTACTCTCCTAGACAGACTCTAAGCTTGGGCCAGACAGTTCCTGTCCTTTCTGAAACACCATATACTATGCTCTTTCCTGCCTCCTTGCTGTTGCTTGTGCAATTGTTTGTTTTCCTATTCAGCAATCTATTTTGGTTGAAATAACAATGGAAATGAGAAAAATATATTACACCCTGTAAATAACTGTGCAATATTGCATTCACAAGATCAACAACCAAGATGTAAATATTTCCTCTAGGGGCTAAAAGCTGAAAAGAGGAGCTCCAGTTTTGCTCAAGACACGTTAATCTTGCCATTGCTCAAGGTTGCTATGGTTCCTGCTTGTTGCCTCCAGGACTTCAGCTTATTCCACTACATTTTGATGGAGACAGGGAGACCGGGAGGGTAAGATTCTTGTGAGATAGGTCAATGCTGGAACTAGGACTATAAGCCAAGATTTTTGTGTTTTGCTTATAAACTGAGCATGGCTGCCCCTGACACTGTCTATTTCCAGCTTCATTATTTTCCTCTGGGGATCAAGGAGCAATTTATTTTGTTAACCTGAGAGATACTCTTTTCCTTTGCCTGTGGCATAATTTAAATGGGGAAAAAAAATAGTAACCATTTACTTGTAGTTTTTAAAATAAAGGCTTTGACTTTGTAAGTAATTTGTTAGAGCCAATTATTTTATTAGAGAGAGACTTCATTACAATATAAAATAAGTTCTAGCCTAAAGAATAAAGATTAAGCTACTGAACATTGACAAACTACACTCTTCTGTCAGTTTAGCAATCATTTTCAAATTTACAAGCATAGTTAGAAGACTCCTTTGAACAGAAATGAAAATCTTGTTTTTTATGAGATTCACCAACCTACGTCTGATGACATTTGTCTCACGATACATTCTTGGTTCCCATCTAGCCTCTTAGAGTTTTTTGGTCTCTGGGGAGTACAGGAAGTAAGCAGTAATATGGGAATAGTGTGAATTGCTCTTGATTGCTTAAAGAGGTCACAAGATTTCATAATTTTATAATTTCATAAATAATTTTATGAGATTGTTTTCACAGATTTAAAATAAGAGGGATAATATTATCTTTCTTCTAATCATCATTCTAAGTTAAATTCAGATAGACTGTTCAGAATCTGATGCAAATTCAACAGCATTTCATCCCTGCCATCAATATTCTGTTGATACTTACCTGACAGGGGAGACACCTTGATCATGAAGGTGGTTTTCCCAAGACGAGGCTTATCCATTGCTCTCTGATGTGCTCACCCATGCAGTTTCCCTAATGTGGGAAGCTGCATGATTTGTAGTAGTAAAGTAGAGGCGGATTGAATGGTGGACACTCTGGGCATGTGCTCTGGGCCCCGACTTCTGAAGGGCCCTGCAAAACCTCAACTTTACACGTTTTTTAAAATGACACCAAGCTTGGTTTCATATGTGCAATTTTAACATTAATAGCACATAATATTCTTTATTTATTTAAAATATGGTTAATATGTATTTTTATTTTCCCTGTCTCTCTCTCTCTCTCTTTTTTTAAGGGGCCCAATATTGTCTTCTGCGCCTGGGGCCTCAACCAACCTTAATCTGCCTCTGGTATAGTAAGGGACTGTGTTCGTGCACCCCCTGGAAAAAAATATTTGATATTTGCTGATACTTTATGGAAGTCCCTAAGCATATGATGATAAATCAGTTGCTATAAGTTGTACATTTGTATGGACTGGGACTATTCTCTTTCCTCATAATGTAAATAATTTCTGCAAGGTTGTTTCATGTGAGCTGTGTTAGTGTTTTTAAATATCCACAATAAAGTAAGAGATGAGAACATTGTAAAGCAAAATAGAACATTTTGATTCAAATCTCCACATTAGGTTCTGAAAACTCCTATTCCCTTGGTTTTAAGGAGGGATTAAGTAAATGACATTTAGGTAAGCAAAGGACCTCTAAAGTTACACTTGCATTTCACCATCAGTCCTGGTTCTGTGCTCTCCCTCTCAAGCCAAATCTGATTGCTGGGGATATTTCAGGAACAATTAGAGTGCAATCCAATCTCTTTCTTAAATAATTTCTTATAAACCGAGTATTGACCCATGATTTTCTTTTATTTTTAATAACTTTCTTGCTTCTTATTACCTTTGTTAATTTAAACATATATGCCTGCTTAACTCTCATGGTAACAAGGTCTTGAATAGTAGACAAAAATATGTTGCCAATGAAAAGTTGCCAACTACAGGTTAGGACTGTTCTTAAAATAAGAAGGTCAAGTCCAAAAAAAGACCCATAAACTACATTCCCAGGACCCTCTAGTATGCACTGGATACCAATGATTAAATATGAAAGTAATACTGAATATAAACCTTTTATGGTTCATAAATTTCATCTAATAATGGTATCTTCCTTGGGCTCAATATTTACAACTTCAAATGCAATGGCTGCCAATGCTTCAATTAACAGATTGACAAATGTTGTTGAAAAATTGGCAGTTGTCAACTGATAATCCTGCTAATGGATATTTTGTTTGATAAATTAGTTCTAAGGCTTAACTTCTGTGTAAAGTGGAAAACAATTAGAAAGCCAAAAAGAAAAGAAAAAGACAATGGCATAAGCGACGAATTTCAAAGAAATGGCTTATAGCCTCTCATAGAGAAGAGGACAAGAGGAAATAGTCATTTTCAGAAACGTGGCAGGTGACATAAGATGACTACCTCCTTAGTTTGCCTCAGTGTCTGAGCATCATGTAATTAATGCTGCTTATACAAGCACATGACATGAGTGCAAAAGCTTTTCATTCGTGATGATTTTACTGCTGTCTATGGCAGGACTCACTCAGTTACATGTGATGACCTCGTACCTTTTCTGTAGCAGCATCTTTAGAATGTTTAGTTTGAGTTTTCCAGAACTAATGTAATGGCCAACAGGCCCTCACAGCCCTTCCCACCAGTATCCAGAGAACTCTATTCCTGATTTCAGTTAATAACTAATCACTAGGTTTAATATTTCCTAATTTCTTTACTTTTTTATTCAACTTCTATCTTCTCTCTTTCAACTATGGGTAATGCACACATTGTGGTAAAACTAGTGGTGGGATTCAAATAATTTAACAACTGGTTCTCTGTCCCAATGACCAATTTAAGTATAAAAAAAGGTATACTAAAAGGTAGTTTATTATTTCATGCATTTAATACACTTAAATAAGAACATTTAAAGAGGTACACAAAACTAGATTATAAGAAAGACTTTTAAAATGTTAATAAAAAAATGTTAAATAATACCTGACAAAAAGCAATAAACTGTTATTTAAGGTATTTCCAGTGACAGCTTGTTACCATCTGGTTGTTTGGCACTTTTTCTCTTTACGTTATGTCTGTTTACTGAAATAACAAACATAAGAAAATTAAAATGTAGTATTTTATCAAAAGTATAATGAGTTTGGGCCCTGGCTGGTTGGCTCAGTGGTAGAGCGTCGGCCTGGTGTGCAGAAGTCCCGGTTTGATTCCCGGCCAGGGCACACAGGAGAAGCGCCCATCTGCTTCTCCACCCCTCCCCCTCTCCTTCCTCTCTGTCTCTCTCTTCCCCTCCCGCAGCTGAGGCTCCACTGGAGGAAAGATGGCCCAGGCGCTAGAGTGGCTCTGGTCGCAACAGAGCGACGCCCCGGAGGGGCAGAGCATCGCCCCCTGGTGGGCGTGCCGGGTGGATCCTGGTCGGGCGCATGCGGGAGTCTGTCTGACTGTCTCTCCCCGTTTCTGGCTTCAGAAAAATACAGGAAAAAAAAAAGTATAATGAGTTTTATGAAATAAATAAATAAATATTATAAGCATAGTTCTGTCAAATTTACTTCAACTATGGACAAAATGAACATTACTACAAGGCGCGTAGAATACGCTGTTGCACAGATGAACGTTAAAAAAGAGTAAGGAATGTAAATTTGTGATTTTCACATTGGGTGGCTGCCCAGGCACTTACCTTTAAAGAGTGCCCTGATTACAAGTGCCATTTTAACAACCGGTTTGCCAAACTCAATAAAAAATTAGGTGTTGGTTCTGCCAAACCGGTGCGAACCGGTTGAATCCCACTATCAGGTAAAACACTTGACACATTATTTCTGGTTTAATATTCCTCATTTTCAAATGTGCTTTTTAGATAAATCTAGTTCCCCGTAGACCTACAAGGAAGCACTGTTTTGTTTGTTTTGTTTTGCAGAAATAAATAATGAAAATTAATTAATGACTATAGACAGTAACAGTGGAAAGGAATAATAAAAAGAAACTCTCCAGACTTATTCTGAACTTAGATGCTTTTCTGCCTTTCCTCATATCTATATTCACACTGTTAAGTCTTTGGGGAAAATCTGTTTCCTTGAGGAGGATGAGAGATACTATATAATTCTAATTCATAATATGAGAAAAATTCTCATTAAGTGATTTCTTAAAGGTAATATCATATAAATTAAAATATAAAATATAAGGGGAAAAGTCCACTTTTAGCTTATTTGATTAGAAAAAAATATTATTATTTTTATTAGGCTTTTTTTTTTTTTTTTTTTTTTTTTTTTTTTTTTTGCATTTTTCCAAAGCTGGAAACGGGGAGGCAGTCAGACAGACTCCCACATGCGACCTACCGGGATCCACCTGGCATGCCCACCAGGGGGTGATGCTCTGCCCATCCGGGGCATTGCTCTGTTGCATCCAGAGCCATCCTAATGCCTGAGGCAGAGGTCACAGAGCCATCCTCAGTGCCCAGGCCATCTTTGCTCCAATGGAGCCTCCGCTGCGGGAGGAGAAGAGAGAGACAGAGAGGAAGGAGAGGGGGAGGGATGGAGAAGCAGATGGGCACTTCTCCTGTGTGCCCTGGCCAGGAATCGAACTGGGGACACCTGCACGCCAGGTGGACGCTCTACCACTGAGCCAACCGGCCAGGGCCAATATTATTATTTTTAAATAAATAGTAAAAAGCATAATTTTTTATCTTTAGACAAAATTTATTTAAAATTAGGACCAAACCTATTGGCTTTCAAGTCATATAGTTGCTCATCTTTCTTATAGAATTTTAATTTATTGAAGCAATTTAAAATATAACTATTTTGTCTTAAAATCCACACCTAAATGAACATAAAACAGTTGAACAAGAAAACCTCAGCCACTGTTTAGTTTTAGCTACATTTACTGAGACTAGGGGTATACAAAAAATAACCATAGAAAACATTTTGGGGGGATAATGAAGTAGCTCCTTGAGAAAGATTTATCTTCTCTTCTAAGTTCCACAGCAAGGCAAAATAAATTTTACTTTCAAAGGCAGATGCTCTGGGTGTTTCTGAAAAGAAGGCTAAAGACTTTCTCTCATTTAGCCTTCTTTTCAGAGGTGCAATGCTGCACAAATCTTTTTTATAGCTGATAGGAATAGAAGCTATTAGGTACAGAAATCAAATTGATGAAGACATTCTCATCTAAAATTTGTATTTTTAATAACTGCAGAGAAAGAAAGGAAAAGTGTGAGAATGGTCCACAGGTGTCGTATCGGAAAGAAACCATTCCAGCACGGGCCAGTTTGGAGTGGATGGAGGATCAGAGAGGCAAAGGATGCACAGGATATGGGCAAGACCAGATGAGAAACAGTTTCCTCTGTCAGGTGTATTGCAGTGTTCATTATGGTTGACTCCTCACTACTCATTCCACCCATCAAACATTCTAGACTAATTGTGGTAATCCCCTTTACCTTGCCAGTAAATTTAGGAATGGGCTTGTGACCTCTTGAGAAAACATCTGGGGTGGGGGAAGGTTAGGGGAGAAGACTAGAAAGGTTTCTTAACTTTTATGAAAGAGAAAAAGATGAACTTTCTTCTTTCATTGGGAACATATTCAATCAAACTTATACTCTGAAGTTGGCAGAGTGGATGAATGGAAGGAATTTCAATATTTGATGATATTGCTGAATTACTAAATCAATCAACTGATCTTAAATCTTGCCCTACCTCTGTACTTCCATTTATGTGAAATAATGGTTCCTTATTTTTACCTAAATCAGGATTTTCTATTAACTGTTAAACAAGAATTTTCTAATTGATATAATTAATGAGGAAGACTGAACATTTCACCAAAGCTCTTGCATGGCTATATTTTAATTAGACAAATTTGCCTGACCAGGCAGTGGTGCAGTGGATAGAGCATCAGATTGGGATGCAGAGGACCCAGGTTCAAAACCCCAAGTCACCAGCTTGAACGTGGGATTGCTGGCTTGAGTGTGGGATCAGAGACATGACCCCATGGTCACTGGCTTGAAGCCCAAGGTTGCTGGCTTGAGCCCAAGGTCACTGGTTTGAACAAGGGTTCACTCGGTCTGCTGTAGCACCCCCCCCCCCAGTCGAGGCACATATGAGAAAGCAATCAATAAACAACTAAAGTGCGACAACAAAGAATTGATGCTTCTCATCTTTCTCCTTTCCTGTATATCTGTCCCTATCTGTCCCTCTCTCTGTCTGTCTCTGTCTCACACACACACACACACACACACACATACACGCACGCACACACACAAATAAAAATAATTAAAAAGACTTAATTCTTGCAGTTAACATTCTTGGGAATACGTTTTTTTCCTTTTATGTTTATAGTTTTTCTGTAGTGCTTTACTGCACTGAAGTGCACCTTACAGTGCATGTAAGCCAGTGGTTCTCAAAGTGTGCGCCAGGGAGTACTGGTGCGCCCTAGAAGACTTCCAGGTGCGCCCGATGGTATTTCAGAGAAATATGCGACTGTTGGAGACTAAAAACCGAACAGGGTTTTGGGAGTTTAGATTTTTGGGTGACAGAGGTGTGGGGAATTGGCTGTAAACTGACGGTCTGCCCAACCCCCACCTCACTTGCCTGATTAGGTTGCAGAAGGCTCTTCTCTTTCTTATAGAATTTTAATTTATTGAAGCAATTTAAAATATAATTATTTTGTCTTAAAATCCACACATAAATGAACATAAAACAGTTGAACAAGAAAACCTCAGCCCTCCCTCAGCTGTGGTACTAGATTGTTTACACTACCCCCATGTTCCCCAGAAAGACTGGAGGCAAGTTTCTTCTATCCGTTGTTTGGTGTCAAGTTAAGATGATATGTATGGTGGGGGTTTTCTGCCATTTCATTATGGAAATACCGCTCTTTTTGTTAACACATCATTATTATATTTATTATTAACGCATCATTATATTATTTTTAGATAAATACACCCAAATAAAATGGATAGATTCCTCAAAAAGAAGCGTGATATTGAAGAATCCGATTCTGGAAGTGAACAGAAGTTATGTGTAAATAAAATAGGACTTGAAGGCTGACAGGCAGAATTTAATTTATAACATATTCCATTACTTAACACTGAACAATATGATTGGATTAGAAACCCATTCATGGAAGCTTCAAGTGATTTTGGTTTAACATTAACAGAAGAAGAAGAACTGGCAGCTATATCCACTGATCATGGATTGATGATTAAACATAAAGAATTGTCTCTTGAAGCCTTTTGGATTTCTATAAAAGAAGAATATGTGGCAATATCCAAAAAAGCTTTGAACATTTTACTACAATTTTCAACATCCTATTTATATGAATTAGGATTTTCTACCCTCAACATAATTAAGAGTAAAAAGAGAGGAATTCTTTAATGTATTGATAAGAAAAAGAGTTTCCCTTTCAAATATATACCCAAATATTGAAGAAATTGCTAGGACACATCAGGCTCATGTTTCTCATAAACACAAGAAAGAAAAAACTTAACACATTTGTGCCGGGACCTGCCAAATTTACTAAATCTTACTAAGAATGTATCTATATATATAAAAAGATAACTTTTTTGTTGGTTTTTTATTTTTAACCCTTCTTTTTTATGAATTCTAAAAATCATAACTCAAAAATGTAACATAAAAATGTTTTATTTTTTTAATTTCTTTTTTTTTTTTTTTTTTCTGAAGCTGGAAACGGGGAGAGACAGTCAGACAGACTCCCGCATGCGCCCCACCGGGATCCACCCGGCACGCCCTCCAGGGGGCGATGCTCTGCCCCTCCAGGCGTCGCTCTGTTGAGACCAGAGCCACTCTAGCGCCTGGGGCAGAGGCCAAGGAGCCATCCCCAGCGCCCGGGCCATCTTTGCTCCAATGGAGCCTTGGCTGCTGGAGGGGAAGAGAGAGACAGAGAGGAAGGGGGGGGGTGGAGAAGCAAATGGGCGCTTCTCCTATGTGCCCTGGCCGGGAATCGAACCCGGGTCCCCCGCACGCCAGGCCGACGCTCTATCGCTGAGCCAACCGGCCAGGGCCATAAAAATGTTTTTTAATGTCAGAATAAATTTAATTTGTCATGCCTGACCTGTGGTGGCGCAGTGGATAAAGTGTCGACCTGGAAATGCTGAGGTTGCTGTTCAAAACCCTGGGCTTGCCTGGTCAAGGCACATATGGGAGTTGATGCTTCCTGCTCCTCCCCCTTCTCTCTCTCTCTCTCTCTCTCTCTCTCTCTTTTCTCTCTCTCCCTCTCTCTCTCCTTTCTAAATAATGAATAAATAAAATAAAAATTAAAATTAAAAAAAATTTAATTTGTCATATTTATTTTGTTTAATTACCATAAAAGCATGCTTGGACTTTATATATTTTTTCTTTAATATTTGCCTTAATTATTATAACATATTTCTCAGAAATTTGTATATAGTGCACCTACAATTTTTTGTAGGATTTTAAATGTACCCCAACTTCAAAAAGTTTGAGAACCACTGATCTAAGTTATTGTAACATCTTGACCTGTGCTACTTACAATTTGAAATAAATCTTATGCTTCTGTCCAGATTATCTTTTTTCATCCATAGTTCTGATTTGTCATCCTTATGAAAGCCAGAATAATTCTTTGCTCTAATTTGTATGATATACCATTCTCTACCATTTT